>NW_004524699.1:6061591-6074609 GCF_000260255.1 Octodon degus | reverse complement strand
GACGACCAGCCTCGCCGGGGTCGGGGTGTATGCGGGTGACGGCGGCTGCGCTGGCCTGGCCCTCGCTCCGAGGGGCAGCGGTGATGAGTTTGGGCGCAGCGTGGTGCTCACATATCCTGGAACCAGAATGCGTCCGGATGACTGCGGGCACAGCTGGGGACGCTGACTTTGGAGGAGCCAAGCCAGGTGTCTCGGAGCCGGGTTTCCACCGCTGCCCCCTCCCTCCACACTACAACTGCCCTGGGGTCTCCCGTGGGGTTCAGGGTGCGGGGTCGGCGCCTGAGAGGCTCCCTGATGGGGAATGGCCCAGCTCAGAGGAGCCAGCCAGGCCTCTGTTCCCCTACTGGGGTTAAAGGTCATCAGGAAGGGGCTCTAAAAACAAACAGTCCACCCAAGTGGCTTTTTTCAAGTCACACAGAGCCCTGAGCCTTGGGAAGAAGGGATGGGGGCAGGGAGAAGGCAGGAGAACATGAGGGATGAAAGAGGGTCCCGGCTGGATCCTTTCGGTGGGGACTAGAAAAGGGGGGAATGATGTCCCCACAGCGCAATGCTTTCTGAATAGGCCAGGGCCCCTGTCCCTGAGCTCGGGAGAGCAGGCTGGAGGTCCCCAACAGTCGGGGAGATGATGGAGGAGGGATAGGAGGGCCCCCTCCTTTCCACTCACCTTGGACCCTGCTTCCTCAGCCAGCCTCTGGGTCCCCCGGCACCCAGGCCAGCTGTGCATCGGCATATGACAGGCAAGAAGTATTGGGAAAAGAGGGGAGCCAAGGCCCAGGCTGAACAAAGTGGGGACCTCTGGGGCTGCTCTGCGCCCATCCCCCAGCCTTGGTGGCCACTGTCTCCATCAGGGTGACCTGCACATAGGCAGCCCCTGGAAGCTGAGGTACCCACCCTCTGGCTTGTGGGCTTGGTGGAGGACCCTGGCAGGCTCTGTGCCAGTTTCCAGTAGGGTAGAGGTGACGGGCATCCTGCTTCTACCAGGGCATAGAAAGAAAAAGAGGAATGAGTTAAAGATGAAGGGAAAGAAGGTAGGGGTGGTGGAGGGAGGAGGGCTAGAGGGCCACAGGAGGGACAAGGAGGAAGAAACAGTTCCCAGCCCTTCGGGACAGATGGGAAGGCCAGGCATCTCCCTGAAATCAAGGACTCCCAATGAGGGGCACCAACAGACCCCAGAAGGCTAGCATCTGAGGGGGCTGTGGGAACTGGGATGGCAGCTGGATGGGTGCGATGTCCCCAGCCGTGCCCTAGGCCAGCCACACTCAAGGGGCATGCATGAGACCCACACGCAGAAGACAAGGCACTGGCACGTGCGGGGATGGAGGACGTGATAGGTGTGGCCTGCTGGGACAGCATCCCTGTGTGCTCTGGCTGGCCCCCGTCTTGGAAGCTAGAGACTGCTCCGTGGTGGCAGTCCTCAGCCTGCTCAGGGGCCGGTTTGCAGGAGGGGCTGGACAGAGGAGGCTGGAGTGGCTTCCTGTTTCTCGTTGGTCAGTGTCCTTTCCTGCTGCCACTTGGCATGGGGCAAAAGGGACCTCCGTGTCCTGCTGTTGAGTGCCAGTGGCATCCCCAGAGGCTTTGGAGAGTAGCCTGGATGGAGTTCAGTGGCCGAGCATGTACCTGGCATGCGTGCGGCCCTGGGTTCCATCCCCGGCAGAGACACCCAGACAGACGGGCTGAAGTTGGGCAGCTAAGATTCTAGACCCAGGTCGCACATGTGGGCTCTGAGCTCTGGCGTTGACCATGTCCCCGCACCCTGCCCTGGGCCTTGGAGAGCCCTGGCTCCCCACAGAGGGTTCAGATGTGCTTGGAAGTGGGGCTCCTGTGGCTCCTAGGGCTACTCCAGGACCAAGAAAGAGGTCAGCAAAGAGAGGAGCTGCCTCCCGCTGAGAAGGGACAGTTCCGGGGAGAAAGGAAGGAGTCAGAAAACTGCCGCCTTTCTAACCTGCCAGGATAGTGGGCTCAGAATTTAAAAAGAGAAAGAAATGTTTCAAGGTCTGTTGTTTCACAAACCCACTAGTAGACGCAGCCTGTTCCTGCCAGTGACTCTCCAAGCCTGGACTCCCCCCAGAACTGGCGGGCCAGGCTGTGGCTTCACTGGTGACTCAGAATAAACTGGGGTCTCGGGTTCCTCCCAAATCAAACACTGAGGCTGTGCCGGGGTGCTGAGCTATGCCAAGCACGTTAGGAAAATAAACCCTCGATGGCTGCCGTCGCAATGACTTACAACAAAAGAAACCACATTAATAACTGAGAGCTGCTTTAAAGCATTCCCTCCTGTGGGCAGGGCGGAAACCGGACCATGGACTCACTGTGAAAATAAACACCGCCCCTGGAGCCAGGCGGGGGAGGCCCCAGCCCCAGGGAAGCCAGGCCACTGCCAGCCGGCCACTGATACCTGCTTGTGAAGAGCTGGGGTGCACTGCAGAAGGGACCAGGCAGCCCCCAGTGACCCAGTGTTGGCGATGCAAAGGATGAGGCTCTTGGGGTCCAGGTGGTAGGCTGAGCTGTGGCCCTCAGGCTCCGTTGCATCTAGTAATGGGGAGCCTTTGAGAACCCCTTTGCCTGGCAGACTGGCAGCTTTGCTTTCTGTTTTTTTGACTGCAGTAAAATATTCCTGGCATAGGATTTACCCTACGGATGTCCAGTCTAGTGACAGGAAAGACATTCACGTGGCTGTGGCCCCCTCGCTGCCTTATCTCTAGCACTTGGTCATCCCCGAAAACTGAAATTGCACACCCAGCAACAGATTGCGACTTCCATTGCTGGCTGTTATGGCGCACTTGGGAGGCTGAGGCAGGAAGATTGCTGTGAGTTTGGGGCCAGCCTGGGCTACACAGGGAGTTCGAGGCCAGCTGAACTCCATAGCAGGACCCTGTCTCAAAACAAAAACAAGAACAAAAAACAAAACAAAACAAAACAAAAAAGGCAAGAAATTCACACACATGCTGCCACATAGATGAACCTGTTCAACACATATGCTGGACAGAAAGGGACAGGCTGCAGGATTCTGCTTATTTGAGGACCTAGAGCTGCCAAGTTCCTAGAGATGAGTTCTAGGGTCTGCAGGCGCAGAGAAAGAGGAATGGAAAGTCATTGTTTTTGTTTGTTTGGGTGGCCTCAAACTCTTGGCGATCTTCCTGCCTCAGCCTCCCAACGCAGGCATGAGCCTCCATTCCTGAGCGTTTCTTTCCTTTTAAAGCCTGGTCTGGGCGTTTCTCTTCAGTGGATGCCGGGCTGGGACCGCAAGCAGCGCCTCCAGCTGTATCCAGTACTTGTTCTATTCTTGCTTTAAATTCTTTGCGGCGTGTTCTCCAAAGTAGAATAACTGAGTTATTCAGTAATTCTATATTTAATTTTTTTCTGTACTCAGGATTGAACCTCGAGCTTTTGTGCTGACCTCTGGCCTCAATACCTGCCTTTTGTCTTTTGAGAAAGGGTCTCTCTAAGTCACTGTGTTGCCCAGACTGGGATCAAATAGGTGATCCTCCTGCCTCAGCCTCCCAGAGTGCTAGGTTCATAGGCTTGCACCACCACACTCAGATGTGTGTTTAATTTTTTTAAAGGAACCATTCTATGCTTTTCACAGCTGACTGCAGATTTAGACTGGCCTCATCGTAAGTGGTTGGGAAACAGGTCCTGGGCCAAAAGCGGCCCACCAGCCAGCAGCCCCGGAGCCGGCCTTTGATAGATGAGCTCATTCCTTCCTTCCCTTCTTCCACTTCCGGTGGGGACAAGATCTTGGCACTCGGTGAATACTGGCTGGGACACTTCCAGGTGTGACTTGGGGAAAGGCTCGTCATCCCTTCTTGGGGTCCTCACCTGACCAAGACATGTCATAGGCACAACAGGCTATGGTCACCATGCCCCTCTCCTGGTGACAGGGCAGTCTCTAAGCCTAGGTCTTGGTGCCTGGTGCCCGGACACTCAGCCAGGTAGGGGGTGGCACCTGCCGTGGGCGCAGGGAAGGGGGTAGAGAGTGAGAGGCTGGGGACCAGGCTGGCTGGGGCACCTGCTGTATAGTGTGGCCTGGGGCTTCTGGACTTATCTGTCCCTCCATCCTGAAATCCTCTGGGGACTTTGGGGCCTGGCATGGGGGCCTGGGTGATTCCAGGCCTGCAGGGAGCCTCCCCGCTGGGCAGTGCATGCCAGCTCATGCTGTCCCTGTCGCTGCCCGGGTGGCTCTGCTGTGTCCCTCTGGAGCAACCATGACTGCATTCTCTCCCTTGCCTGAGTCCCTAGAGCAGTAGATGTCCTTTACAGGTGTGTGGCCAGTTGGGGGGGGGCAGGTGCTGAGCCCCCAGGCTGGCCTCGAACTTCCAGTGCTCCTCCTGCCTCAGCTTCCTGAGTGCTGGGATGACAGGTGTAGGCCACCCTGCCTGGCTGGGCCGCCATACCCGGCTATGGGACAGCTCCCAAGATGCTCACAGCACCCCTGCTGTCCCTTATGTTTGGAGGCCTAGGGAGGCTGCAGCCTGTTTAGCTCCGTTCCGGGCTGTCAGGAACTCTGTTGGGGGGGGGGGGGAGGCTGAAGTTCATGGGCAGGCGAAGTTGGGTTGTCCGGGGTCTCTGAATGGTGAGAGAGCAGGAAGGGCAGCCTGGGGCTTGTCCTGGGAGAGTGCCTGAGCTCAGGCTGACCCAGGCAGGACTTGGATGGCTTCTTGGTGTCCCAAGCTGGAGGAACATGGTCTGGGGTGCCGTCTTCCCAGCGGCCCTTGTGGCTGGCCCTCCTCATAGCAGAGCACGCAGCCGGAGCTGTGAGCCACAGCATTCCTGCTCGGTGGGACCCTGGAGCCTTAGATGGCGTGGGCTGTGCTTGGGTGGTGGGCAGCTGGGGCGCAGGTGTGGGAGACTGGCACACCTAGGCAAGCGCTTGGCTAGGACTGGGCCTCACCCATTGTCATCGGGCAGCCAGGGGGGGACCTCGAGGAGGGGGCGTCATCATGGGCAGATGAGACTCCCAGCTGATGGCACTTGACTTAACAAAAACCCTCTCATGTCTCTGCCACCCTCATTCTGCGGTAGGTCGGTGACAACTGTGTCAGGGGCTGGCATTTGGGAACCACATGGCCTGGCTGTCCCGGACTCACACACACACACACACACACTCACATGCACAGGCACTCCCACTTGGTTCTCAACAGGAGACTCCGACCTGGCCCTCCTGATCCCACCCAGGTTTTTGGTGGCCAGGGTGACCAAGGGACAGATGGGAGGGGACAAGAGACATGGCCCCCAGTAACATCCAGCAGGTAGGGCTGTGTTTCCCTCCACAGGGGACCCAGGCCACAGCACGGCCACCCAGCTGTCCTGGGAGTGGATGGCACCGATTTCCTGGTGGCCCTGAGCAGAGTCCCTTCCACATCTGGGAAGCTGGCTCCTGGGGGCCACTGTAAAGGGGATCTGACCCGCATGCGGCTGTTTACCTTGGTGACATCTTTAATTGTCCTTAGAAGGACACAAGAACCTGAGGATATTGTTACTTTCTGTCTTGTCCAAGTGGAGTAGGCCTTTGGGTGGGGGCAGGGCTACAGACACTTCCGGTTTGGGGTGGTGGGAGGGGGAAGGGTGCCAAGCAGGGGGTGGGAGGCCAGGAACAGCGGGGGGACCCTCCACTGCACCTCTGATTAAACATGTTGGGTGCTCAGGGGGAGCGGCTGAGGCAGGTCCCCTCTAGTGTCATTGCTACCCCCTGAGACCCTGAGCAGGTTTCAGCTGATCCGTGTCCAGCCTCGATGGTCCCATCCTCCAGAGGGGCAGGGGTTGGGCTGAGCTGGGCGGGGCTGGACGAAGGTGCCCGTATGCAAAACGGGAGGGTTGGGCCGTGTGTTTCTGGCGCATCCGCTGGGCTCCAGGACCCACTGCGTTGGGTCCCCAGGGACCTGGTGTTGCTAGGCCCCGTGGAGTCCAGTGCTCTGGGCTGGACCTGGGCATCTGCATTCGCCACACCCTTCTGTTTACCTGCAGCACCAGCATCGAATCCAGCGGATTCACACTAAACAACGTCTTTAATTTTTTTTTTTTTTTTTTTTTTTTTTAGGGAAGGGTCTACAGGGTGTTCAGGGTCTTGCTACTAGATTGGACTCGTAGTGATCTGCCAGTTTACAGCCTTCCAAGAACTGGGATTACAGGCGCAGGCCACCACACCTAGTCTCAGTTGCCTTTTCAGTGTGCCCTGGGGTCAGGGCCTGCACCCTTTTTTTGTTTCGAAACAAAGTTGCCTGGATGGTTTCCCACTTTCATCCTCCTGCCTCAGCTTCCCAGAGTGTGGGGTACAGTAAGTCGCCACTACTCCCCAGGCTGTTTTACGCCCTGCTGGAGCCTTCCAGAGCCTATCCCGCACCTCCATGATCTTTCTCAGTTTACCCAGGGGAACAAGAGCCTGGCCACGGGCACAAGCGCAGGAAGGAGCTCCCTCCACCCCCAGGCTGGTTTGCTGTCTGGCGTCCCCTGGAGGCCTTGCAAGGAGAAGAGGCTCCCGCTGTCCCTCCCCAGGCTCTGTCCCAGGGCCTCTCAGAGCCCTGCCCGGCTCGCCTCCCCAGGGCTCCTTTCCAGGGTGCCCCTGGCGCTGGGTCGCCCCTGTCGGGGGGGGTGTGTGTGCCCTAACCCCTTCCCATCTGTGCTCCCCACCACCGACCCCCTCCCTGGCCTCCCTTTCCTGCCGTGGGCACAGACGCGGACGCGCTGCGATGGCGTTATTAAAGATGACATTTAACCAGAGCTGGAATTACCGCACGGATGGCTGCAGACCTTGGAATCAAAGCACAGCCGCCGGCCGGGCGCGCCTGGCAGGGGCCTCGCGCCATCCTGGCCGCCAGGGCTCCGCGTGGCCTCCCGTATAAACCCCGCTGTGCGCCGAGGTCTTGAAAGCCGCGCACCTCCTTTCATTAGACTAACAAATAACACATAACAGAAAACATCTGGGAACAGCAGCCCTAACGCGCTCAAGATGGGGCAGCCAGGCCGGGCAGGCGCAGGTCTGGGACGGAGCTGCCTTCTCTTCCTCTCCCGTCAGCTCAGGTGAGAATCGGGATCTGTGTGCCACAGGCGCGGTGCCCTGGTTGGGAGCATCGTGGCTTTCACTTCAGAGATGGCATGGTCCACCTGCAATAGTGGCATATGACCGTCATCCCAGCATTTAGGAGCCTGAGGCAGGAGAATCTCTGTGAGTTTAAGGGCAGCCTGGGCTACGTAGAGACCCTAGCGCAAAACAAGCAAAAAGTAGACACAGAGGCAGCAATAGCCTGCGGCGCAGGAGCCAGGAGCCAGCTGTGGTTCCCTGCCGTGCCCTGGCCGCGGCGAGCGGGAGCTCCTTGCCTGCCGACTCTCTGAGCCCCTGGAAGAAGGTCTGAGGGTGTGGGAGAGGCCAGGGCCGGGTCGCCGCACAGGCGCTGCGCTCAGGAAGGCGCCTGCTGGTGCGATCCATCGCAGAGGAGGAAACCGGCGCAGAGGTTGAGCGACCAGCCCCGGATCACACACCGGCCGGGTGGAGAAGCCAGGCTTGAGCCAGAGCCTAGAGTGCTCTTTTTGGGAGACTGAAGCACAGGATGTGGAAGAAGCGCAGTGCCAACGTGCCATGCTCCTTGCATTTGGGGGTGGATCCCTGCCCTGGGCTCTCCCAGCCTGCAGGGGGCGCTGCTGGGCGGTGTGGCAGACACCAGGCCCTGCCCACCCCTCCTCCACCCTGGGGCCTGGGACTGGAAGAGCCTCTGGCTGCGAGATGGGTTCCAAGATAGGGCGGGGGAACCCTGTACCTTCCCGACCTAATTGCGAGGCTGCGGCGCAGCCGGGGGCCGGAAGGTCTACCTCCCAGGCCAGGACCCTGGAAGCTGGGGAACAAAGGGAGAGGCAGTCCTGGCCGCTTTTCCTCGGGACAGGGACCCTGCGGCTTTTCCAGGTGGGCGAGGCTCTGCTGCCAGGTCCTCAGGTCCCTGGGGAGCTGCCGGCCCTGGGTGAGGGGAGTGTCTCCATCTCCCCGCCTTTCCCTCCTGGAGCACCTGGGGACTGGGATCGTGCAGTTGCTGAGGGCTCCGGGGACGAGGCCGTGGTTTCTGCTGTGCAGGGAGGTGTTCACACTGCGCCAGCTTCCTGGCCCACGAGGCGAGGAGAGTGTCAGGGCTTGGGCGGGAAATTGCCCAAGACAAGAGGTAAAAACGCACAACTCTGGTTTCATGGGAAGGGGGAAAAAAAGAGCGAGAAGGCTCTGATCCTGCGGAAAGCAGGCTTGTTGTTCAGAGAAAGCTCCTGCGCACCCATCACATCAGTGTGGGGGTGGGAAGTGGGGAGCTTTTCCCACTCCAGGGGTGGAAACGGCTGCAGCCTCAGGACCCAAACTTTCACAAACTCTGTGCTGGGCCTGGGCTCGGCACGGGGGATTTGAGGTCTGGTGTGAAGGAGTCTGCCTGGCTGCTGTGTGGACAGGTGATGGGATCCCCTTCCTTGTCTGGGGGTTCAGGGAGGAAGCAGAATGCAGAAATGACCCTGAAATGGGTGGAATTGGCGGGGGAGGTCAAAGGAGCTGGCCAGAGTGCTGGGCCACAAGGGTCGCACTTGGATCTTGTGTGCCTTGCAGCTTTAGGGACTCCGTAGTAGAGCATGTGCAAAGAATGCGCAGATCCCTGGGTTGGAACCCCAGTCCTTCTTTATTGTTCCAAGGCAGGGTCTCTGAAAGTCGCTGAGTGGCCCAGGCTGGGTTCAAATTGAGCTTGTCCTGCCTCAGCCTCCCAGGAGTGTGGGTATCGCTTTAAGAACACTGGAAATGCTCTTTCTGCTTTGGGGGCTCTCTGAGGGGCAAGAGGGGGAACCAGCAGCCCACATGGGGATAGCAGTTGGGTCCTGCTGGCTGACCCAAACCCCTGTCTGGCTGTCTCTGCTGACCACCAGGAGACTGTGTGTCCCCCAGTACGGGGGTGAGGGGTATGGTGTTTGCATTGAGCAGAGGAAGGTCCCAGGCTGTCTGACTGCCGATCCTGCATCCTGAGAAGCGGGGGTGGGGGTGGGTGCCGGGGGCAAGGCCCCGAGCACGGAGCAGATGGTGCGGGGAGTGTCCCTGTGTCCACCTTCACCACCACCCACCTGCCACCTCACTGTGACCCTGACAGGCCCATCCATTCATGCATTCATTGTCTTTATTGAAACGGTCTGGTTATGTAACTCACAGAAACCCTCCTGCCTCAGCTTTCTGGGTGGAATTCCAGGTGGCCCACCATGCCGGGTGTGACAGGCCCATTTATCACGCACTTTCTACATGCTTTGCCCTCCCTAGGAACCACCTCATCCTTCTATCCAGGAGGCAGGCAGTCTCCTGGTCCCATTTTCTACACCTGGAAGCTGAGCCCCTTGGGGGCGCCAGGTCTTGTGCCTCTGTCTGCAGTGTGTTCCCCACTTCTGCTACCCAGGGCCTGGAGCTGGCTCCCGGTCCCCGCTAAGCCCTAGGTGGTGTCTGTGCTTCTCAGCCACACTGTCCCAGCTGGGCAATGGGTGTCGCTCTTCAGAGGCTTGGTGCCCACAGTGAGTTGGGAGTTCAGTGAATACAGGGAGAGGAGCGGCTTGGGCCGGCAGAAGACCTGGGGCTGGGACCCAGCAACAGGTCCCACCCGGTGGGCCTGGTGACCCAGGGTCCTATCAAGATGGACAGTGTTCGGGCCACTGTCCCCGTGCACAGGGGCCGTCATGTTTCATTTCCATGGCGTGGATTGCAAGTGTGCCTAACTTCAGGACAAACAGTGCAGCTGTTCTTATAGCGGTGTTTGGGATTAAAATGCAAAGTACAGAATACATACACCTTGGGGATGCAAGAGAAAGATTTCTGGGCGGGAGGCTGGGCTGTTTGGGTGGGCTCCCCGGGCTGCACCAGGTTCCCGCCGCCAGTGGGCAGCTGTACACGCATGCGCGCATGCACACGCTCGCCCTGGGCGCCGGCAGAGCTGCTGTAGAAGGGTTTTCATTTTGGGCAGTTAGTCATGCCCCTGGATCCCGCTATCCCAGCAGCTGCGGAAGCGGCTCCCCGAGATCCAGCGGTCGGGGTCCACGGGCTGAGGGGGGCAGCACCGGGGGCACCGCAAACGGCAAGGAAGCATCGGGCTCCCCCAGTGCCAGCTCTGGCTGCCCGGGAGCCCCCTGTCTCCCTCCCCCAAACCAGAACCAGATGGGAATCCAGGCGCTGGCGCGTGGAGGCGGGCGGACGCGTGGGCCCGGAGCCTGGGCAGCCAGGGCGACCCGCCAGGAGTCCCATTCCAGAGGGCCCAGGCAGGCCGTGTCCCCTGTGGCATGCAGGGCTTGGCTCCAAGTGGGGGAAACCAGCGCTCTGGGGAACCTGCAGGCTGGTGGAGTCTGGGCTTCTGTGGGGTTGTAGGGAACTTGTGTTTGTTTATTGGCTTTTTGGAGCCAGGGTCTTGCTCTACACCCTGGGCTGGCCTCGAGCTCGTGGAATCCTCCTGCCTCAGCCTCCCGAGTGCTGGGTCACGGGCACGCACCACAACGCTGCACCATGGATGAGTACTTGCTGCCCTTCTTCAAAGTGGGGTCTGGCAGCGTTGGCTGCTTGAAGCAGCTCCTCATACCCTGGAATTTTCAATCTCTGCTTTCCCACGGGTTCAGGCGTGTCCCTAAGGAGGTCTTGGGCTTTTGGTCCTTGTGTGGCATGGGATGCCCGTGAGAGGAATCAGACCAGCCCCCCCCCTCGCTCCCAGGGCCAGGGCCCCCACCCTGAGCCTCAGTTTCCCCGTGTGCCAGGCTAGGCGGTGACAGTGGTCCGGAGTGGGGCTCGACCCTATGTGCGGGACGGGAGACGGGAAGAGGCTTCCTTCTGCGTTGTTGCATGACTCCTGGGCCCCAGCCACGGCCCCTGGCAGCTGCTGGTCCCCAGGGGCCCTCATCTTCCCAGCATCGCACGAGGAAGTGTCCCAACCCTAAGCAGCTCCATATTAAGTCAAAACTCTGTCCTTCCACCCCCGGCCCCACCCTGGGATGGGCCAGGCAGACGGGGGGCTTGTTCCCATTGTCTGTCGGCAACGCGCTGTGTCTCCACCCATCAGCTGGGGCTGTGCCCCCTCCCGGGGGATCTCTCGGGGTCCCCGTTCTCAGCCCTCGGGATGGCAGCGAGACAGCAGCTCCAGCTGAGCACCGGGGCTGGCCCAGCCCAAGGGAGCGCTCCAATTCCCGCTCTGTCATGGGCGCTGGAGGTCCTGACCACCACGTGCCCTCCAGTGCTGCCCATCCCATCGAGAAAGTGATTTCCAGCCCGGCGTGGTGGTGGTGGTGGTACACATCTGTCCCCCCAGCACTTGGGAGGCTGAGGTTGGATCTTTGTGAGTTCGAGACCAGCTTGGGCTACAAAGTGAGCTCAAGGCCGACCTGAATTGCGTAGCCAGACTCTCAAAGACTAAGTAATTAAGTACATAAATAAAGTGACTTTGGTGGGTGAAGTCACTACCTAAAGGAAGCCCTCGACAAGCGAAGTTAGTGCCGGAAGTAGGTGGGAGGGACCAGGACTTCTGCATGGAGGAGATCCGGAGAGATTAGGCCTAGAGAGGCTGAGAGCTGATTGGCTAGAGCCTGAGCAGGGTGGGGCTGGGTGGAGAAGGCTGGGAACCCGGAGATCCGAGAGTGCAGGGGCCAGAAGTGGGGTCAGCCCGCTGCAAGCCCGCCTCCCACTGTGCCCCAAGCCACGCTGCTGAAACCTTCAGCTTCTGGTTTTTTGAGTAGGGGCCCTTGGTAGTTGGGGGACCTTGAGGTCTGGGCAGGGCACTAAGGCCATCTGACCCCTCATCTCACCAGTTCCTTTCTGTTTTTGAGTAGCACTGGCTGGGGACAGCCACCTGCACAGGTGTATGGGTCTGCTTCTGCCCTCTTGGCCCTGTAGGGTGTAGGCTGCTTGTGGTAGTCAGAGGCTAATATAGGTTGACCCAGATGTGTGCATATACAGAAGTTCGGACACCAAGGGTGGGCTTTTCCAGTAGGATCTTGTAGGATGTGTAGGAGCCCATTGTTTGCTCTTTCCTGCCTGCTGCTGGCTATGCCTGGGTTGTGGGGCTTAGTGTAAGGTTGGACAGCTTAGTGTATTTCCCTTGTAACTTCACACTATGTGTTCTTATATAGAAAGGACAAAAAAAAAAAAAAGGAGGGCCAGGGAGATGGCTCAGTGGAATAAGCACTTCCCTGGCAAGTGCAAGGGCCTGAGTTCAATCCCTGGTTCCAGAAAAAAAAAAAAAGAAGAAGAAGAAGGGACAATACCAGCTCTGCTGTGTGAACCGAGCATGTGTGGCCTTTAACTCTGGCTTCCTGTAGTTCATGGCCTGAGGGTGCTGGGGTCACAGCCCAGGAACACACTCTTGGCTCTTCACACCCGAGCTTCACAGGCGACTCTGCAGCCTCTGGGGGTTGAAGCGCCATGTCACCACCAGCTCTGTGTATTTATATTATTATTGGGATAGTGAGGGTTGAACCCCAGGGCTCGCTACCACCAAGTGACACCCCAGTCCTTTTCAGTTTGTTTGAGACAGAGGCTCAGTAAGTTACTCAGGGCGGGCTGGAACTTTCCATCCTCCTGACTCAGTCTCCCCAGCTGCCGGGCCATCAGCACACTTGGCTCCTGGTCATTTAGCTGTGCTGCATAGGGGCGGCTCCCGAGGGGCAGTCCTGGCCTGTGGGCACCCGGTCCAGAGCGCCGACTTCCGCCTGGGCTCCCACGTGACCTGGCGCTGGACCGCTGTTGTGTGGGCTGCGGTTACACGACGAACCTAAAGGGCGGGCAGTGTATACTCAGAACCCACCTCTTTCTGATCTTGCACCTCACCTGTTTTCTTCAGTTCGGGGAATCAAACCCAGGGGTCTTGACAGCCCCAGCCCCTTTTTATTTTGAGACTGGATCCCATTAAATTGCCCAGGCTGAACTGCTTGAATTTGGGATCCTCCTGCCTCAACCTCCTCCAGTTTACCATTTTTTTCCTCCCTTACCTCCTTCCCCTCCCCCTCCTCTCCCCTCCCCGTTCCTCCTCACCCCTCCTTTCTTTCCTTTCCC
>NW_004524699.1:6058256-6060838 GCF_000260255.1 Octodon degus | reverse complement strand
TTTTCCTCTTCCTCCGCCTGTATGTGGGCTCCCAGCAAAACTGAACACTGTCACAGAGACACCTGTGCCTTGTCACCCCACAATCCACTTCGACTCTGCACCATCCAGTCTCCATGGAAGGGCACTGTTGGAGGCATCCTGTGGGTTTGGACAGCTGCTTGGGACACACACGGACCAAGACAGGGTCACACAGAGTGGAGTCCCTGCCCTCACCGCCCCCACACCCCCGCACCCCAGTCCGGGCAACGCTGGTCTTTTCACCGTCCACCTCGGTCTCTCTTCTCCAGCATGTCACCACATTGGGTCCCTGCAATCTGGGCCTTTGCACACTGGCTTCTTCCCTTATATACTTAACCTCAACCAAAAGCTGCTTTTCCTCAGATACACACTTGTTTCCTCCATGGCCTCTCACGGTGGACAGCTCCTTTTTCATTGCTGCATAATATCCCACCATCTGGGCATACCACAGTTCAGTCATTCACCTACAAGTTTACAAGTTTCTTTTTTTCCTTTATGATTTTGGCTTTTTGAGACAAGGCCTCACTATGTATTCCAGGCTGGCCTTGAACTATGTCACTTATATGGCTTTGAATTCACAGCAATCTGCCTGCCTCAGTCGTGTGAGGGTTGGGATCACAGGTGTGCACCCCCACTCCTGGCTGTTTTGAAGTTTGGACAGTTATGGCCAAACCTGCTATAAACACCTTTGCGCAGGGTTCTGTGGGACAGATTCTTACCTCATCTGGGCCGAGGCCAAGGAGTGTGACTGTCCCACCCCATGGTCAGGGCACGTCTAGTTGTCTTTTTTTTTTTGGCTCCTCGAATGCCTTCAGGGCACTTTTGGCTGGCTGGAGGGTTGTGGGGATCGAACTACTAGTTGTCTTTTTTATTATCGTTTTATTTATTTTTGTGGAACCGGGGATTGAACTCAGGCCCTTGCGCTTGCCAGGGAAGCGCTTATCCTACTGAGCCATCTCCCTGGCCCCTATTTGTTTATTTATTTATTTATTTTAAATGTATTTGGTTGTTACAGGGTCTCACCACGAAGCTTGGACTCATGGTGATCCTCCTGCTTTCAGCCTCCCCAGCGCTGGGATTGCGGGCACGTGCAGTGTCCCCTGGACTCTGGCTGGCGCAGCCTGGCCTGGGGGCAGGGCTGGTGTGGCCAGTGGTGCAGGGGAGCGAGCTGCAGGCACTTTAGTCTGCCGAGCTCTCTCGCCGGCCCAGTGTGTTTAGTTTTGTAAGAAGGGAGCTGCCAAGCTGCTGTCCGGAGTGCCTGTGCCACCAGGCCTGAGCGCACACGCCTGTGATGAGGGAGACCGTGGGAGGCTGAGGCAGGAGGTTCGCCAGCGCTGCCTCTGGAGGAGGAGGGGGCTCTCAGAGTCTCTGGCAGAGCCAGCGGCATCCACTCGGTTTATTTTGAGGCAGAGCTCATTCTAGCCCAGGTTGGCCTCAAATTCACAGCAGTCCTCCTGCCTCAGCCTCCCGAGTACTGGCATGATGTATGTGCCATCTTGCCCGGCCCCCATGGTTAATCTTTTGGGGTCACGTTTCTCTACTGCCAGGCTGTGAGTGTGGAAAGGGGCCTGTAGTCACCACCTCCTCCAGAGCTTTCTGGCTGTGGGGACAGAGGGTGGGCGTCACGCAAGAGGACAGACAAGATGACTGGAAATCGCCACCAAGCTCCCGGCTCCAGAGCACTGCCTGCCCCGGGGTCACGCATACCCGTCTGCTGTGTTATGGGGGACTCCAGGGCCGGCGCCTGTTGCCCTCCCTCCACCTTCCGCATCTTTGTGGAGCGGTGGCATGGGGCTGGGGAGCACAAGCCTCCGCGGCCCGGTACGGGGGGCCTCAGACTCGGCCACGGAGTTTATTACCTGCAGCCACGCTTTGTTCCTGACAGCGCCTGCTAATGAGCCTCCCAGGTGAATTCAGGGCACGAAAGGGGACCTCTAAATGAGCAGCGGGAACAAAGCTGGCTCTGGTGTTGGGGCCTCGTGAGGCTTTGATGTGGCCCGGCTTCCTTACAAAGCTTGCCACCGGGACCCAGCCTAGAGCAGCGCAGCGGCAGAGCGGCCCTGCCGGTGCGGGTCTGCCCACCTCCCTCCCCCGCTTAGGGTCCCACTGCCATCTGCCCCGCAGCAAGGGTGGATGCTGAAGGTGGTCACCCCCTCAAAGCCCAAGCTAGCCTGGCTCCCTGTCATCCCCACCCTCAGAAGGCTGAAGCAGAAGGATGGTAGCGAGCGTGAGCCCAGCCGGGGATGCACAGCAAAACCCTGTCTCAAGAAGCAAACGAAGGTGGGTGGGCCGGGGAGATGGCTCAGTAGGATAAGTGCTTGACTGGCAAACGCCAGGATCTGAGTTCAATCCCCGGTTCCGCAAAAAAAAAAAAAAAAGCAAATGAGTCAAACGAAACACGTTACAGATGTGATTCGGCAGCAGAATGATTGCGAAATATTTTTGACGTCCTGGGTTCAAACCCCAATTAAAGTATAAATCAATAGATCATTTAAATCGAAACCCAAAGTAGCCGTGTGCCCCGGAAGAGCTGTGACAGGCCCTTGGATAGCGCAGCAGGGAGC
>NW_004524699.1:6055667-6057816 GCF_000260255.1 Octodon degus | reverse complement strand
CCAGATGTGCGGCGGCGCCGCTGTGGCCGTGGCTCGCACGCATGGCTGGCGCGCACGTGGCCGGGGCGGCGGGCTGGGACCCCGCCCCCAGGAAGGACGCGGCCGGGGGTCGCCTGGCCACCCCGAGGCCAGGAAGCCCAAGCCCCTCTGCTGCGCCCCAGGCGGAGACTCTGCCGGCCCCCGCCCCACCCCATTTGTTTTCTTAGGTTTGTGCCTAAGAGTTTGCAAAGCTGAGTCAGAGCTTGCCTTTGAGAAAGGGAGGCATTTAGATGGGTGCATTCCACCGATGTCCCGGCTGCGGCAGGCTGAGGCAGGAGGATCGCTGCAAGTACAATCGAGCCCAGCGTGGGCTGCTGAGTGAGTTCAAGGCCAGGCTGTACAGTGAGACCCTGTCAAAAAAATAAAAATAAGTGGTAACAGTCATTGAACCAGGGGAAGATCACCAGCCCTGGCTACGGGTCCCCCTTGTGACCCCATTGTCGCAGCCTCAGGGTACCCTTCTCTTCCGATCACCCCTTCACATCACTGAGGGACTGCAGAGTGAGCGCAAAGCTGGGTCTGCTGGGCCAGGGAGGCCAGTCCCAGCTGGGGAGCTGAGAGGGAGCCAGTGGGTGGGAGGGGCAGAGCCACTTTGGTCCCCTCTGCGCCCCCCCCCCCGTTTGTGACCCGTGTTGAGGAGCAGGTCCACAGGAGCCGGTGGGAGCCCAGCACTGCCCGCTTCTGTTCGAGGCTGCTGGGGGGCTACGAGCCTGGCACCCCTGTTGGGGGCTGAGACTGCAGTCTCAGCTGAGGCGTTTGTCATGGTGCTTCCCTGGGGCCACCTCCAGGAACACCGAGGCCCCCAGACCCGCGGCGGAGAGGCTGATCCTCCCCCGACGCGGACCCCTGGCCTGTGAAATCCAATCTTCTCTTCTTCGAGGCGCTCAGGACCAGGGCGCCTTGTCCTCAAGCTCTGGGAAGAAAAGGGAGTGGCCTGGGCCCAGCTGTGCCCCCCCCCCCCATGTGTCCTTCACACTGTGGGCGGAGGCCGAGAGCAGAGAGCCGAGAACCGGGCCCTGAGTCTCGAGTCTCGGGTACTGCCTGCTAGGACTGAGATCCCAGCAGGAGGTGGTGGTTCTCCCAGCAGCGCAGGTCCCCCTCAGTCCTTCAGAAACAGTGCTGTCCTCGCAGCAGCAGGCATGACTGCCCTTCAGACACAGACACAGCGGCCCCCAAAGCCTGAGGGCTGGTGAACTGGCACTTAAGAAATGGACGCCTGCATGCCAGCACTCAGGAGGCTGAGGCAGGAGGATCACCAGAAAAAGAGAAATCGCCTTAGCCCCTGGGGCAGGGATCAGTGCTCAGTGGTGGTGACAAAGAAGACAGGACAGAGGCACGGGGAC
The DNA here is from genome assembly GCF_000260255.1 of Octodon degus. Classification (NCBI taxonomy): domain Eukaryota; kingdom Metazoa; phylum Chordata; class Mammalia; order Rodentia; family Octodontidae; genus Octodon; species Octodon degus. The sequence continues at coordinate 6,056,434 of NW_004524699.1, read as the reverse complement.
ATGGAGTGTGTGTGCTGCAGGCACCACGGCCTTGGAGCTGGAGAGATAGCTCAGCAATCTAAAGCACTTGCTGAGGCAAGCTTAGGCAGGCGCAGGGGACCGCGTTTCCATCCCTGTTGGATTCCTGACACCACATGCTGCACCAGTCGGCCAAAAAAAAAAAGGAAAGAAAGAAAACACCACGGCCTGGTCACACTGACTGAGCAGCCATCAGCGCCACAAGCAGCACTCATGTCACTGGGGTGCACACGGGGCCTGGTGTCATCGGAGCACTTGAGTGCCAGGAGCCCCATCATACCCCGTGATGTCCCTGAAATGCCGGCTCTTCAGTTGGCCTGAGCGAGGCTCTCATCTGATGGGCCTGGGGACAAGGGTGGCCCTTTCTATGGAGCAGGCTCCAGAGCTCCCCTTGGGAAGCTGGAAGACCCTGGTGTTGGCCCCTGCGTTGGGCACTTGGTAATGAGAATTTTCCTCTCTTCTTTCTTCGTTTGTTTTTAGTTTTATTTGTGTTGAGACACAGTCAGGGTGGTGTTGAGCTCGCTGCACCAGGCTGCCTCAGCCTCAGCGCTGGGGTGGCAGCGTGCATCCCCACAGCCCGGCTGGAGTGGAGAGTTTTGCGGAGTCAAGTTCGCCTGTTGTTCGTCGGCTTTGTCGACACTGCACACAGCACCAGGGCACCCACAATTTAAAGAAGGATATAGGGTGCTGGAGAGATGGCTCAGTGGTCTAAAGCACCTACTTGGAACAAGCTTAGCAAAGCACAGGGA
>NW_004524699.1:6050605-6054636 GCF_000260255.1 Octodon degus | reverse complement strand
GAGGATCCCCGGAGTCTCCAAGGACTCGTGATTGTGATCGTTGGTGGGCCAGGGCCTGGTGGCATCTGGAGGACGAGCTCAGGGAGGCATGGCACCTGCTCTGAAGCCTGCAGATGGGCTCCTGAAAACTGGTGGCAGCCAGCAGAGAAAGGAAAGAATCCAGGGCAAGCCAGGGGGGCGACGAGCGCCCACGATCCCAGCACCCAGGAGGCTGAGGCGGGAGACTGCCAGGAGTTCAAGGCCGGCTCAGGCTACATAGTCCAAGGCTGGCCTGCAGGAGACCCTGTCACACACGCACACAAATAATAATAAATACAGGAGGGGCTTGGAGGGATGACCTCTAAGTCCCTTCTAATTCCAAGTCCTTGGGAGGAAAACAGCGACAGGAGAGCCCAGAGCTTTTGTTTGAAAACCAAGCCCCCACCTTGGGGAGCTCCTGAGCCCAGCTCAGTCTGCACCCCAACTTTCCTGAGAGGCCCCCGGGTCATACATTGGAAACGGAGACCCGGGCTGCCTGGGCAGCGCCCTCTCCTGCCCTGGCAAGTGGCCCGGCGCCCACCCGCCCACGGTGCCAGCCCTTATTAAGGTGCAGGTTTCACAGTGAATCTGGCACACAGCCATGGCCTTAGATTAAAACCAGATGGTGCAGGATGAACCCCACCTTGGGTCTGAGCCAAGCTCCTCCCCCGTGACACCCCAGCTCCCACCAGGCACCGCATTCTCAGCAGCTTGGGTTGGGGTTACACTGAGGTATGACCAGAGGGCACTGGGACTGTGAGCCCTGACCCCTTGGCCTTGAGCTGAGGGAGGCTCTGGCACTCAGGACGGGGTTGGGGGGTGGGGGCCTCTGCCACCCACCGGGGAGCCCAGAGGCCTGGAGGCAGTCACAGCATCTGGCCCTTTGTTGTGTTGGTTTTTGGTACTGGGAGTCGAACTTAGGACCTTGAGTTTGCCAGGCAGGTGCTTCTGCTGCTGAGCTATCTCCCCGGTGTTGTTTTGTTTTTGAAACAGGATCTCACTATGTAGCCCAGGCTCACCTTGTGCTCCCTGCGATCCTCCTGCCTCAGCCTCCTGAGCCCTGGGAGGACAGGTGCATAGGCTCTACTGGGCTGCCTTCAGATGTTGAGCCCACTGTGCTGGGTGTGGTCGGGCGAGTCCTGCTCTCCGCCCTGCCCAGCAGGCTAGCAGAGGCATAGAGGGCTGGCACAGCCCCTCACCAAGTCCTCATCTTGGAACCCCAGCTCTGGTCTTCTCTGGCCTGTGCCACTGGCCTGGCACCAGGTGCTCTGCTCCAGTTTCTCCCAAGCAAACTTCAGCTGAGAGGCCGGCTAGGTACCGGGTTTGGTGGGGCAGCCCCACCTGGTATGCCCATTATTCAGCTGAGACCTGCAGCGGCACCCAGGGCCCATTTTATTAGTGTAAGATCCAACCCCGAGCCGGGCCTGGTGAGCCAGCCTGCAATCCCAGTATTCCCTAGAGGCTGTCTGCAAGCGAACAAACAACCCCCCAAACAACCAAGATCCAGACGCAGAACCGCTCCTGCTCCCTAACCATTAGGCAACACTGCCTCCTCCCACCCCGCAGCTCTCTGAGAAGGAAGTGGTTTCAAGTTCCTTCTCCCCGGGACTGGGGGACTTCAAAGGAGCCCCCTCTCCCAAGGACCTGGAGGGGAATCGGGGAGCCCTGCCAGTGGCCTGCACCCCTCCCACCCTGAAGATCCCTCCCAGGCGAGGGCCCAGTGTTAATTTGTCAAATCCTCGTCTAGGTCCCCTGGCCCGTGTTTATTTTCGCGACCCCGTGGGCCGCGTCACGTGGTGGCGGGGGCGGGGCCTACCGATTGGGTCGGAATCGTGCTAATTAATAAAAGTTATTTATTTGGGTTGGAGCTCGTGGGAGCCCTGGGGTCAGGCGCAAACTGACTTCTTTGAATCAAAAACAAACAGAGAACGTCTCTCAACAGCTCGGGAAAGGCCGGCGAAGAGAAGAGCGGGTTTATTTGTCTTCCGTAGAATTTGCAGTTAATTCCCAGCAGACGGTTTAGCCCCTTCGATTACACGGAATAAGACAAACCTGCGGGCCGGCCTCGCTCCTTGGCTGCAGGGGACTTTGAGCGTCCCGCCTGCGGCCAAGTCAGTGCAGCAGCGTGTGAAGTAACTTAAAGGCAAGGCCGCTCATCATCTCTTGGCAGTGCAGTCGCCCACCGTGTCGTTCGGTTTTAAGGGAGCCCGGCCCGAGGGAGGGTGCGGAGGGCTCCCTGTGCAGCAGGCTAGAGCTCCCAGCAGCCCGCTCGGAGGAGATGGGTTGCTGCCTTGCTTGGAGATTCTTTCTTTCCACGTATTTGGTGCAGGGACTCGCACGCAGCTCGGACTCGTAGTGCCCCTCCTGTTTCCAGCCTCCCCAGCGCCGGGATTAAAGGCATGCGCTGCTCTCGGAGCCTGGCCCAGCGCACCTAGGAGCGGGGCTGGCACTGCCTGTGGTGCCAGGGATTGAACCCTGGTCCCTGCACTGCCTACGCAGGCTTTGTTTTTTGAGACAGGGTCTCCTGTGTAGTTGGGGTTGCCCTTTAACCCCCAGAGATCCACCTGCCTCAGCCTCCCCACATGCGGAGGTAGGCTGGGGCCAACACTGGGGGTTTGAGGCTGGGCTATGAGAGAAACTGCCTGAACCTCTCTGCCTTCTGTGGTCTCTCCTCATCCTCGGTGCCTCACAAGGACTGCACTCATCTTGCCATTGCAGCTGAGTCCCGAGGGACCAAGCGGCAGGGAGAAAGGCTCTTGTCTTTAGCTGTGGTGCAGAGCAGTTATCCAAGGGGGGCCACTGAGCACAGCTCCACACCTCAAGGCAGTGAGGAGCCCCAAGGGTTCTGGGAATGGAGCCCCCCAATTTCCCGTTAAGCTTCACTGACAGCCTTTTTTTTAAAAAAAAAAATTTTATTTGTGTGTGTGTGGCCAGCTCAGCCCACCAGGGGGCGGGGCTGGCTGGCATGTGGCGCTGGGGGATAGAACCACGGGCCCTGTGCTTTGCTAAGCTTGTTCTAAGTAGGTGCTTTAGACCACTGAGCCATCTCACCAGCCCGACAGCCCTTTTTATATTTACTTATTTTGGCCTTTGAGACAGGGTCTCCCTAAGCAGTTCAGGCTGGCCGGCAGCTCACTTTGTAGCCCAGGGAGGTCTTGAACTCGTGACGATCTGCCTGTCTCAGCCTCCCTAGTGCTGGGATGACAGGCTTGTGTCTCCAATGCCAGGTGAAGAACAGCAGCTCTACTGGGCGGGGATGAAGGCTGAACTCCGCGGCATTTCCACACCAGGAAGAGGACAGGAGGCTCTGGCCCCCTGCTCCTTGCTTGAGGGTGTAACAGACCCGCGCCACCGTGCCCAGGAGGCACTGCTGAGGAGGAGACCTACCAGGTGACTCCAGCTCTCCAAGCTCAGCCTCAGGTGTAAAGTGGGACAGGGACTCCTGCAGCTGGGGCCAGCAGACGCCTCCCTGTGCAGGGTCCCACGTCGCCCTGGCGAAGGCTGCAGGATGGCGTCACTTAAACACACCCAGCTCTGGAGGCTCAGAAACTTCCCCCAAACGTCTCCTTTCTTGGCCTACATGCTGTTGAGTGGGGTATGGGCCCGGTGCAGCCTGAAGGGGTGGAAATCGGCTCTGGGATGGTGGCCACCTTCCAGAACCTTCCAGCAGCTTCCAGGCTGCCTTCCCGTTCTCTTTTCTCCACCACCCAGGTTTCCAACACCTGGCTGTGGGTTAGGGTTTGGTAGGGTGGAATGGAGAGGCATTTAGGGACACCCACATCTTCAGTCCATCTTCACCTCTGTTTATTTATTTATATGTATTTAGTCCAGGGTCTCCCTATGTAGATCCCTATGTAGCTATTCTCCTGTTTTCAGTCCACCAAGTGCTGGGTGTACAGGCGCCCGCCACTACAGCCAGTCTGATCACTGTCTCAGGACATCCCGGGTGGGATCAAGCCTCGGCTGCTCCACCCTGCCTAAGCAGGTGCTTTAGTCGGCCGAGCTATCTGGCT
>NW_004524699.1:6048402-6050336 GCF_000260255.1 Octodon degus | reverse complement strand
AAAAAAAAAAAAAAGAGTACCGGGAGTGGTGGTGCACGCCTATAATCTCAGTACTTGGGAAGCTGAGGCAGGAGGACTGTCATAAGCCTGAGGCCAGCCTGGGCTACACAAGTGAGTTCAAGGACAGCCTGGGCTACCTGGTGAGATCCTGCCTTAAAAAAAAAAAAAAAAGGTGGATGGAAAGGAAAGCAGAAAAGAAGCAGTAGCTACAAACAGAGATAAAAGGAAAACACTGAATAGCGAAGTGCTGAACACATCGCCCCACATCCGCTGGGTGCGGCACACGCCACACTCCAGCCCTGAGGAGGCTGAGGCAGGAAGTTGCACATTTGAGTCCCAGCCGGTCAACTTAGCACCACAACAAACAAACAAGCAAATAAAGGCAGGGAGGGGCAGTCTGAACCTCTTGGCGGCACCCGTGCATTAACAGAATACAAACGACACTGGGATGAAAACTAGGCCGGCAGGACCCCAGAGACCGTCCATAAGCTCTGTTGACTGAACTGTGGGTGGCCCCCAGCGCTCCCTGGGGGCAGGGGGGGCGCAGGCTGCATTCTGTGTTTTCTACTTAGCTAGCATGAACTCATTGGCCCAGAAACTTCACTTCCAGGAGTCCATCCTGAAGTTGCTCTGGTAAAAATAGAAGAGCCAGTTTGTAAGAGGATATTCATGCTGGTAGTGTGCTTCAGTTTCAGAAGATTTGGAAACGCATGGAATGCCCATCGCAGGGCTCTGAGCCAATAAAGCATAGAGCCACAGTAGAGCCACAGTAGAGCGGAGTGCTATGCAGCCAGAAAAAGGGACTGGAGGAGCGTCTATGCCCTGCATAATGGAAACCAGGATGACTTGTTGGGGTAGGGGATGAATAGTGTATGTGAGGCTTTTTTATTTTTTATTTTTGATAGAAAATGTTACATGCAATTTTATTTGGCTAGCAGAAGGCAATGCTGGAAGGAAGATCAAAATCTAAGAAGCGTTTCCTACGGGTGGTGGCAGGGAGCAAAAGGGAAAATGACTTTTGGGAAAAAGAGAGGTCTTTGGGACTGATGTGCAGAAGCACTCAAGACGTTATTACATAAAAATAGATGTGGTGGCACACATCTGTAATCCCAGCACTCGGGCAGGCTGAGGTAGGAGAGTCACAAGTTCTATCTAGCCCAGCCTGGGCAGTGTATTAAGACCCTGTCTCAAAAGTGAAAACGAAGGTGGGTGGGCTGAGGCTGCGGCTCCTTGTGAAGGCTCTGGGTTCAGCCCCCATGACGATCCCCACGAAAAGGCAAAGCTGGGCCCAGTGGTGCACCCCCGCGAGTGACCCTGCACTTGGGAGTTAGAGGCAGGAGGAAGGCCAGTTCAAAGCTAGTCTGCATACAGCGAGATTCTGTCTCAGCTACCCCTCCCCAACGAAAGGCAAGTTGAATTCTGTTATTTTATTTTATTTTATTTTAGTGCTTGTGATTTAAGCCGAGCTTTCTTTTTTTTTTTAATTTTTTTTTAATTTTTTTATTTATGTGTGTGTGTTGTGTGTGTGTGCGCGCGCGCGGCCAGCTCAGCCCACCAGGGGGCGGGGCTGGCTGGCATGTGGGGCTGGGGGATCGAACCGCGGTCCCTGTGCTTTGCTAAGCTTGTTCTAAGTAGGTGCTTTAGACCGCTGAGCCATCTCGCCAGCCCCAAGCCGAGCTTTCACTATGTAAATGTTCCGTCATTGGGCCGAGTCCCCAGCTCCATTTAAAAAATTTATATTGGCCAGGGAGATGGCTCAGTAGAATAAGTGCTTGTTTAGCAAGTGCAAGGGCCTGAGTTCAATCCCTGATCCCTGGTTCTACAAAAAAAAGAAAGAAAAAGAAACCATTTGGGCTGGTGAGATGGCTCAGTGGTCTAAAGCGCCTACTTGGAACAAGCTTGGCAACGCACAGGGACCGCGGTTCAATCCCCCA
>NW_004524699.1:6037448-6048232 GCF_000260255.1 Octodon degus | reverse complement strand
AATGGAGTGTGGGATGAGGGGGGACCCCTTGCTTTAAATCTTTCTGCATTGGTTAAATCTGTTGTCAAACCAAGCGGTGATGCCGCTTTGTAATTAAAATACACATTCCTGGCGAGGTGCTGGGAATTGAACCCTGGCTACCGCCCGGCCTCGCCGATCAGCCCCTGGTTGCCCGCGGGGCTGAGCGCCCCCTGGTGTCCGCACCTGGCCCAGCCCTTGCCCCAAGGCGCAAGCACTCAAATAACTTGATGTCCTTGGAGGGATTCAAAACATTTCCCTTTCGCGGTTGTTTTGATTTGGGGAAGAGGCAGGAGTCGCCTAGTGCCCGGCTCAGGGAGTAAGGCGAGTGAGGACACAGCTCTGGCTTTTTCCAGCTTCCTTTGCATTGGGTGGCGCTCGGCAGCAGCAAGCGTCCTATTTTCGATCACATCTTATAAAGACGTTGAGGCAACAGGACCCCTGAGCTGCCCAGGACGATGGTGCCTGTGGCTGAGTGGAGAGAATGGATGGGGCAACCCACTGTGCCTTCCCCGCCACCACCTTTGTATTTTAGGGAAAGGTCTACAGCGTGTTCAGGGTCTCATTACTAGACCAGACTCGTAGCGATCTGCCTGTTTATAGCCTCCCAAGAGCTGGGATTACAGGCGCGCACCACCACGCCCAGTCTCAACTGCCATCTCAGCAGGCCCGGGGAGGGGGTCGGCAAGGCAGGTCCAGGGATCGAACCCCCAGCCCTTGCACCTGCTTGCAGGAGCTTTAGTCTGCTGAGCTATTTGGCTAGCCCTCACCTTTGTAATATTTAACACCCGCGGACACTGTGCCCGCACCTCATCCTGGGCGGCTTGACTCAACCACGGATCCGGATGCTAAGCTGGCACTGTGTAGAGACCAGGCCAAGGGCCAGGAGCCTTGGTGTTTCGGGTGCCCTCCCTGACCAGGTCCCTTGTGCCTGGAGGAGCCAGTGTTGTTTCTGGGCCTGCTGTGACCCCCGATTTGTTTGCTCAGTGGGCAGGGCCTGGGGTTGTGCTCCTTCATGTCCGCCACCTGTGGGTGGGTGGGTGGATGCTAGGAGTATTGGTGGATGGGTGGGTGGGTATGGGAACAGAAGGATGAACAGGCGGGCCACTGGGGGGCTGGAGACCACATTCGGGGAGATCTGAGGAGGAACGGGGTGGAAGGGCCTCGCCATTTCCCGGACCCTCGCTCTGCAGAGGGAGCCCAGGAAGCCCCCGCGGAAAAGGTGAGCTGAAGGCTGAATCAGGCCCAGAGCCATTGCTAGGGGCTGTGGGCCGTGTGTGCCCCTCGTGCCACTGACCCCCGGTCCCCGCAGGTGAGTGTCCCAGCCCGGGCCGGGGTGGCGCCAAGCGGAAGAAGAAGCAGAGGCGGAACCGCACTACGTTCAACAGCAGCCAGCTGCAGGCGCTGGAGCGCGTGTTCGAGCGCACGCACTACCCGGACGCGTTCGTGCGGGAGGAGCTGGCGCGGCGCGTGAACCTGAGCGAGGCGCGCGTTCAGGTGAGGCCCGGTGGGGTCGGAGGCCTGGGCGGGAGGTTCGCTGCGAGGGGCACGCTGGCCTGGCATACACGGAGAGACCCTGTCTTCAAAGATGAAGTACATCTGAAGCCAGGAAGGAGGGATGAAGGGCAAGCCCAAGGTGGCTGGGCGAGTGTAAGCCCGCGCTTGCACAGCTCTATGCAGGGCGAGCAGAGGTCTGTTATAATCCCGGAAGCTGAGATTGTTCTCTGGTGCTCAGCGCAGTGCTGGTTTTAAGCAAAGAGTGAGAGCATGGGAGAGTCCGGGTGTGGTGGTGCGCGCCTGTAATCCCAGCACTTGGGGGGCAGAAAGCAGGAGGATCACTACGCATGTGGGCTGTGTAGTGAGACCCTGCTCAAAAAAGAAAAAGAGAAAGAAAGAAAAAAAAAAAAGAGTGAGAGAGAGTATGGGAAAGTTGAGGCTCTCTGGGCCTCGGAGCTCTGTAAAGCAGCAGGGCTCACCCCTCCCCCGCGGCCCCTCCTTCCCCAATCCCACAGGGGACAAAGAGGGCCAGGGAGGGAAACAACACCAGGGTGGTGGCCAGGCTTGCACACCCGGGCTCCCGGCTGCACTCAGGCCCGTCCCACCGCCCATCCCAGGTCTGGTTCCAGAACCGCCGTGCAAAGTTCCGCCGCAACGAACGGGCCTTGCTGGCCACGCGCTCGGCCTCGCTGCTCAAGTCCTACAGCCAGGAGGCTGCCGTGGAGCAGCCCGTGGCGCCCCGGCCCACAGCGCTAGGCCCCGACTACCTGTCCTGGTCAGCAGCATCGCCCTACAGGTGAGGGGATGGCCGTGGAGCCCGGGCATAGGACGTCTAGGGTCCAGTGGCTCCACCTGCTGAGAGCTTGGGTGGCACTTTGGTGCCCCGGGGTGAGTGAGTGCACGTGGGTGGGTGTGAGTGTGCATGGGTACACGTCCTCTCTGAGTGCATCTGTGCAATCAAGGGCAGATAAGCATGGGTCTGGGTGTGTGCATGCAGACACCGAGGGGAGGAGCCTCCGCAGGGGGAGTGGGTGTCACTCGAGGGAGGAAGAATCTGTAGGGAGCTCCTTGGTGGGCACAGGAGTCCCCATGCCTGCAGCCAGCCGGGAAACTGAGCCTCAGAGGGCACGGGATTGGCCCGTGTGTCCCATGGTCCGGGTGGGGGAGGATGGAGAGTGCTACACCCCAACTCTGTGTGGGGTCTGGTTTCATGGGTCACCTTGGGGGGGGGAACCTCAGGCCTCATGGTGTCCCTTAGTTGGGGCAGGAGCCACCCAGGGCCCCTGCTGGACAGGAGTGCTCACCTCAACCCTGACCATAGAGGGCTGGGCAGGGACTGCTGCAGAGGGGGCTCCTCCAACCCAGTGCTGCAGCCAGTTGGTCCCCAAGTCCTGGGAGTCAGGAGGGAGGGGACTGACTGTCTACGCCATGCCAATGCCCATGTTTTCTGTCCCTCAGCTCTGTGCCGCCCTATAGCCCTGGGGGCTCGGGCCCTGCCACCCCGGGAGTCAACATGGCCAACAGCATCGCCAGCCTCCGTCTCAAGGCCAAGGAGTTCAGCCTACACCACAACCAGGTGCCCACAGTGAACTGAGCGCTGTTGGCCGGGCTGGGACCCATGGCCACCTGCTCCCATGGCGCTGAGCAGAGGGGGCAGTGCCTGGGACGCGACCTTCTCCTCCCTGCCCCTAGGACAGGCTGGCTGACTGTACTGGCCGCGGCGCCAGCCTGGACTCCTGCACTGAGAGGCTGATGGGACCCTGATGGCTCCTCAGTGCCTGGCCCCCAGGGGCTGCCCCTGTGACCCCAGAGGAGCTGCTGACGGCGAGGCGGGAGCTGGCCGGGACTCCTTCGCTTTGTGTACGAAACCAAAAGGCTCTGTCTTTAAGAAATAAAACCATTTTTTAAAAAGCCCCAAAGGGTCGTGGGAGGTGGGGGTGAGGGCAGGGGTTGGGTCTGGGGGCTGAGCAGAGTGGGGCATCGGCGATGTCCTTGTGGCCTGCAGCGGTCCAGGGGTCCTGAACGGACCCACAGCAGCAGCAGCGGCAGCAGCCCAGGAGCTGGGACCCAACCCTGTCACCCCAGCTCCCGCTGCAGGACAGGCAGAAAGGTGAGGATGGTGAGGCTAGGATGGTGAGGCCGTGAGCAGTGGGGCTGCCAGGCCAGGAGCAAGGCCGGGGGCTCCTGGGGAGATGTCAGGACAGCCAGGCAGGAGCGGACGATGGGAAAACGGGCGCAGGGCGTGTGTGGGGCTGGGCCGTGGTCGCCAATGCTCCGGAGGGCTGCGGCAGAGGATCGCAAGTCCGAGCCCAGCCTGGGCACGGCAGCTGTGGCTTTCTACTCTTCCACCCCAGGGGGCGCTGTGAGACTCGAGGGTTAGTGATGCTGGGCAGAGGGGGCCCCTCGGCGGGGTCCCAGGGAAGGCTGGCTTTGCAAAGGCTGGGCCTGGTTCCCACGCGCCGTTGGCCCTGTGTCTGACCACGAGGACGTCAGTGTCGCTTCCTCCCCAGCACTGGAGAGAAAATAAACTGGCTTAATCGTTCACACATGCGGCTCTGCTGCGCAGCCGTTCCCACGCACCGCAGTGCGGACCTCAGGCCTGCTGTGTGGGCGGCTCCCCGGGCGCCTGCCCAGGAGATCGGCTTTCAGGAGACGAAGGTGCCCAAGGCCGGTCCCAGGCTGGGGGTGGGATGGGGCAGGATCCTCCCCTCCTGTCTCTACCTGCTCAGGGGAAAGAGAGAGAAACAGGAAGAGACAATTGAAAAAACCCAAATCAGAGAAGCGGAGACCAAGTTTCTGGTTTTGAGCCAGTTGTGGTGGCCTGTGCCTGTCACCTCAGCATCTGGGAAGCTGAGGCAGGAAGGCCTCAAATTTGAAGCCAGCCTAGACTACGTGAAAAGACCCAGGGCTGGGGAGATAGCTTGGGGTGGTCTAAGCAGCTGCCTGGCAAGCACAAGGACCTGGGTTAGATCCCAGATAGCACTGCGGCTCGGTGTGAACCACAGAACCGGCGGTGCAACATGCCTGTAATCCCAGTGCTGGGGAGGCTGAGACTGGAGGATCACTATGAGCCTGAGCTACAGAGCAAAACCCTGTGCACACAAGAAAGGAAAGAAGAAAGAAAGAAAGAAAAAGAAAAGCAAAGCAGGCCCCTGCTCTAAATGGCAGTCAAAAGCTGCTCTTGGCAAGTCTACCTAACCTGGCGTCTCCGTACCCATGACTCCCCTAAGGAACCCCCACGCCTGACCCTGAGCCACAGGGGCTGGCATTCCCACCTGGTGGCACAGGGACAGGCCAATTATCCAGAAACACAGTCTTGCTTGCCTCTCTGCCCTTCCTAAAGCCTCCCTGTCTCACACGAAATAAAATGTTTTTAAAATATAATTTGGCATTATAATTTCATATTTAGAAGATAGAACAAAGCTCCTATTATTTTGCTTGTTCCTGGTGGTTATTTTGTTTGTTTCTTTGTTCCTGAGCCAGGGTCTCACTATGTAGCTCAGGCTGGCCTTGAATTCTCGGTGATCCTCCTGCCTCAGCTTCCCTAGTGCTGGGATGACAGGTGTGTGACCCCACATCCGGCCTCCTGATTATTTTCCCAATTCAAACTTTGAAGAGTGATACTGGAGCCAGGCGCGGTGGCGCACACCTGGAATCCCACCACTTGGGAGGTTGAGACAGGAGGATAGCTGTAAGTTTGAGACCAGCCCGGGAGCTACAAAAGTGAACACAAGGCCAGCCTGAACTACATAGCAAGACCTTGTGTCAAAAAACCCCACAAAAACAAAATAAAAAAAAAACAAAAAGAGAGGCCGGGGAGATAGCTCAGTGGAATAAGTGCTTCCCTGGCAAGCACAAGGGCCTGAGTTCAATCCCTGGTTCCACCAAAAAAAAAGAAAGTGACGCTGGTCAGGCTCTACAGATGCCCAAGAAGTTCCTGTCATCCGCATGAGCACGGCAGGAGCTTGAGGAAAACAGAAATAACGTCAGAAAGGAGCTGGGCCTACCTAGCGGTGGGGCAGGCGGGCCTCCTCCTTCCTCTCGCTGATGTAGACGGAATATGCAATTGTACTACAGATGTATTTAATATGTATAAGAAAAACCCGGGCCAGAGATCCCACCCAAGGATTGGGGTCGTGGGTGGTCTTCCTTCCTCATATATACACTTGTGTGTAAAATTCTAACGGGGTATAAAAATTGATAAAACTCTTTTTAAAATCCTGCTCAAATTGGAACCATGCTTCCTAAGGACACTGCATGTACTATAAGCCTTAAATATAGACACACCACATCTGAGTGTGCACCTGCAAACCCAGCAGTCTGGGAGGCTGAGGCAGGAGGATCACAAGCTCAAGCCCAGCTTGAGTGATTCGGCAACACCCTGTCTCCAAGTATAAAAGGGCTGGTGCTGTGAACCCCTGGTCGCATCCCCAGTACTGAACTTGTGGGGTAGGGGTTGGGGGAGCTGTGCCTTTCCAGTCAGGCGTTCTACTTTACAGAAATGGAAATTACCAGAAAGAAGCAGATGGGCCTGGGGATTGGGGGGCACAGACACCCATGTGCAATGATGTGACCTGGGAAGTCCCCGCAACAAGAGCCAGCTAACAGGGAGGGCAGACAGGATGGTGGGTGCCAGGCAATGTGGAAATCGTGCTGCCACCGTAGGCCAAAGTGGAAAGGGAGAATCCCAAGCCAAGCCGAGAGGGAAGAGTGAGGCTGGGCACCTCGGAGCACCCATGTCACCTGTGTCTGTGGCACACGTACCCCATTGCATGATGGGTGTTGATACTGGATTAAGTAACCAAGCCACAGCAAAACCTCAGGCCTTACTGGCGCATGCCTGTCATCTCAGCTGTGAGGCTGAATAGGAGGACCGCTGTGAGTTCAAGACCAGTTTGGGCTACACAGTGAGACCCTATCTCAAAGAAACAAAATAATAAGATTTGGGACAGAGCCATCATTCTGGTTCTGATCCAGGGAGCTGCCTGGCTCCTGCCAGCACTAAAACAAAGCCTCTTTGTGTCACCCAAGGCCCAGCCGGCTGGGAAGGGTGACACAGGTGGGGACTGGCTTAAGTGTAGGCCTTGGGGAGGGAATGAGGGGTTCTGTGACCTCAGACCCAGGCGACACTGGTTGGCAGAGACCCCTGGGTCTGCAGGAACCCAGCTCACCCTGGAGCACCCCAGGTCCCCAACACCAGCCCCCTACCACTCAGGCTTGGTGTCCTGTGACCCTACCAGACTCAGCCCTCTACACAGCAGCCCAGGCCTAAGCCCTTCCAGTGCCCACCAGAGGGCCAGGAGCTGGGGGAACATGTGGGGTGTAGGGCCAGGGAGCAGGTGGGAAGGGAAAGCTGGGGGTTGGTGCTGGGAAGGCCCCGCCTTTGGGGCTCAGGACTCATGGGGCACTCACCAACCTCGAGACACCGGTGCTGCCACGCACTCCATACCAGCCGGATGATGCCCCTGGACCCTTGGGGCAGACACGGACCCTTGGCCGCAACCCCTGCCTCACCAGAACCCCTGGAGGAGGCATCACGAGGGCCGCCTGGCATCATGTCACCACCAGGGGGCAGCGTTTCCTGCACAGGCTCCCAGGCTCCAGCTGCTGGGTGCAAGAAGCTTTTCATCTGGGACAGGCCTGGGCACCAGGGCCCCGGGCAAGCTGGGTGAGCACTCTCCCAGGCAGAGCCTCACCTGGGCCTTTTGTTGTCCTCAGTGCTCCCGATGACCCCAGGCCTTCGCCTTAAACTACATCCTGACCCTTCAGAGTTGGGCTCTTGCTAAACGCCCCAGGCTTGCACTTGCTGCGCTCTTGCCTCCGCCTCCAGAGCAGCTGGACTTCCAGGTGTCAGCACACCTGGCCCAACAGGCCCTCGCAGGGAGGCCTGGGTTTCCTGACAAGCACCCCTCGGCCCTGTGGTCCCCCATGAGGCAGGTCCCATTTGACAGGGCCTTCAGGTGGTCAGCAAGCAACTGTATGCTCGTGGGTCTGAAACTGGGGTCAAAGCCCCACAATCCTGGGTGCAAGCAACCCACCCTTCAGAGGACCCACTCCCTGGTGCTTCCATGGCCTCAGTGTAAAAGCAGAGCTGGTGCCTGGCATGGTGGCACATACCTGTCATTCCAACCCTCAGGAGGCTGAGACAGGAGGATTGCCTCAAGGTCAAGGCCAGCCAGAGGCAGTCCTGGGTCACCAAGCCAAACAGTACTTTCCCGGCCCTGGCAGGAGGCAGGTCCTAGGCTGCAGCTGGTTGCTGTGACACTTGGAACCCAGGTAGGGACTGTGTCTTGCTGCTTAGAGGCTAGGCATCCTGGCACAAATATGGGGACATGGGGCAGGGGTGACACCAGCAGCAGCACAGGAGGCTGCCGGGCCACACAGGTCACTCTGCTGCTGCCCGATGTTTGTCTCAAGCCAAGAACGTGCGGTGCGTGCAGGGTGCGCAGCTCCCAGCAGGCCAGTGCTTGGTGACTCAACACCCACTGTCCCCACCTGTAGCCTGGAGCTTGGGGAGGACTCCACCCACCCCAACCCAGCCCAAGGGGGAGAGCCTGAAGAAGAGGGGAGAAAGGGCTGAGAAGCAGCTTGGGACAGGGACTTGGTCACCTCCAGAGATACCACACTCTCCTAAGGTAGCCAGGGCACCTTCAGCCCAGGGTGGCCTGGGGGCCAGGCCCACGGGGGTCTGCACAGGGCCTGGGATGCTAGTTGGGGTTGGCATACTACAGAGAAACTCTCCTGCCTCTCTGGACTTGTGGAGAGGGAAAGAGAAATGTGATTTTTTTTTTTTTTCCAGAACTAGGAACTGAACTCAGGCCAGTGCTTATTCTACTGAGCTAGCTCCCAGGCCGAGAAATGTGATTTTAAGGCTGTATTGTTTCTGTTGAAAGTTTTTATCTTTTCTTTGATACAGTTTCACTATGTAGCCCTTGCTGGACTCAAACTCATGGTGATCCTCCTGCCTCAGCTTCCCCAGTGCTGGGATTTGGCTTTCTGTCCATCTTGACATTGGACCATTTCATCCAGGAATCCAACACAGACACACACAGACACACAGACACACACACACACAGTCTGCTGGGCCCAGAGTGCGCCAGGGAGCCAGGACTGCCTGCCTCAGCCTGCAGTGTGGTGGTGGCGGGTCACAGGTGGCGGGCCGCTTCCCACAGGATCTGCAGGGCCATGGAGGCGCAGGGCAGCTGGGCCACGATGTAGGCCAGGGAGCGCGTGGGTGCCCGCAGCTTGCCCAAGTAGGCCACGGTGTGCAGCAGGCGGCCGGCGAGCACGAGCAGGAAGTGCGCCCAGGCCGCGGTGGGTGCGGGGCCCAGGAAGCAGTAGACCAGGCCCAGGAAGAGGAACGGGTAGATGGTCTCCATGTCGTTCCGGTGGGCTCTGTGGAGATGAAGAACAGCTGGTCAGGTGGGCGGCCTCCCCCAGTCCCCTGTCCCTGCGCTTGCACAGCCTGATGGTGGAGCTGGGGTTGGAAGGGTCTCAGAGTCCCTCCCATCCCCAGGCAGGCTGTCTGGACACCACCCTCCTCAGCTTCCTTCTTTGCCCCAAATCCAAGCGCCATATTTGCAGGATAAAACTTAATCCAAGCTCTGGGTAGGCTGAGCAGGAGGACTGCTGAGTTCCAGGCCAGCCTGGACTGTCTGCCTACGTTGCCCCAGCTCGTGGGGTCTGGCCAAGCCTCCTCCTCTGCTGTGGCTGGTTGAGGGGGTGTCTGAAGCCATCAGTGTGCGCTGGGGGCTGTGTAGAGCCCAGCCGGGATAAATGTAAATAAATGAGCCAGAGGGCAGATCCACACGGCTGCAGGACTTGGCGTGGCTTCCATGACCCCTGCTGACAGCCTCAGGGAGAAGCTGGTCCCAGACACAGCCTGAGTGGCTGCCTGACGCCATCACAGCAGCGCTGTCCCACCAGGTGCTGGATAAACAGGAACAGTGTGGGCCTGGAGCTCCCAGCAGTCCAGGACTTTGGGGATCAAGGAGGGGAGGTTCCCAAGGGGGGGGGCGTGGAGAGCGCGCCAGGGCCAGATAAGCTGAGGGGTGGGCCAGAGAGAGGGAAAGAGGGTGGGCAGGGCAGCGGCCTGGAGCACTGGGCGCCTCTGTGCAGTGACCAAGTGGGGTGCTCGGGAAGCAGAGGGCTGTGTCCAGCCTGCGGGGAGACAAGCCGGCGGGCATCGGGAGAGCTCCGGGATTGGAGCTCCCAGTGCAGAGGCCCCAGGGCAGGAACACAGGTGCGCGCTAGAATGTGGGGCACTAAGGGAACAGGGGTCCACCCTGCGTGCGCAGACCCACAGCTCTCTCAGCGGTAGCGGTTGGCACCTCGGTCTCAGAGACCAGCACCAGTCTGCCTTCTCCCTCTGCCTGAAGGTTTGTTCTGATTTTGAGATAGGGTCATACTTTGTAGCTCAGGCTGGCCTGGAACTTGCAATGATCCTCCTGCCTCAGCCTCCTGAATGCTGGGATGACGAGTGTGCGCCCCACCGCGCCCGATCTGGTAAGCTCATATTTTAAGCCAGGTATGGTGGCACATGCCAGCTCTTGGGAAGCAGTCATCCCAGCTCTCGGCAGGCCGATCGTTGCAAGTTCCAGGCCAGCCTGGCCTACACAGTGAGCACAAGGCCAGCCTGAACTGCATAGCAAGACATTGTCTCAAAAAGCCAAAAAAAGAAAAACAAAAAAAGCTTACGTTGTTTTTAGAGCAAGCTCATGTTTAGACAGCTGCGGAGGTCAGGTGGCGCACACACCTGGCCAAAGACAGAGGAGGAGCAGCAGGCTGCAGGGTGCAGGAGGGAGGGAGGGAGAGAAGGAGGGAGGCGGGCTGCGCAAACCTGAGGGGGCACTGAGCTTCCTGGCCCTGCTGCTGGGGGACGACTCAGGTGTCACCTAAGGCCACTCTGCATGGCAAGAGGTGGCCTGGCCTCCTCTTCCTTCCCCTGAGCCACCATGGCGCCAGAGCCACAGCGTGTCTCAGGGACACTCACCTCCCTCCGTGCAGGCTGTGGCCTGAGACAAGCAGGGAGTCACATCCGACACTCAGCACAATGTCATCCCATAATAACCCCCAGTTAAGGTAAAAGCCACCCAAAGCGTCGCCACGAGACAAGACTTGTGTGCCTGCCTGCGGCTCAGTGCCTGCCCCACCCCCACAGCAGGTTTCGACACAGCTGCATCTTCCTGTAGCAGGTGACAGCGATGAGGAAAGGGGGACCCACAAGGAGGCCTTTTGCCTGGCACTTAGGGCTGACACAGCAGGCGGCA
>NW_004524699.1:6026814-6036453 GCF_000260255.1 Octodon degus | reverse complement strand
TGGGAGGCTGCGGCAGGAGGATCGCTGCAAGTTCAAGACCAGCCGGGCTGCACAGTGAGCTCAAGGGCAGCCGGAGCTGCATAGTGAGGCCCTGTCTCAAAAGGACAAAAAACAAAACAGGAAAAAAAAAAAAATTACCAAGTACGGCTGGTTGTTAGCGCAGTGTCTACACCTCGCAGGTGCTCCTGAAGGGCTGGGGGCTGGGAGGCTGCTGGACAACCTCGGCTAAACGCCGACCAGCCTGAGAACAAGGGAGCCCACTCTCAGGATGCGCTGTCAGTGTCGCCCGACTGCAGCATGCGCAGCACTGCCGATGGCTCTGCCGAGCACAAGGGACTTCCCCCACCCCACCAAGAGAATTGCTACTATCAAGGTGATCGCGGCCCGGGGACACAGCCAAGAGCTCTGTGAGCGCTGCCCCAGCCTCCCCCTTATGCTCCTTGGCTGGCCTCAACTTTGCCCCTGGGGAATAGGGCAGAATGGCCCTGGTGATGCACCCTTCAGGAGGCTGAGGCAGGAGGATGGGATTGAGGCCGGCCTGGGCTGCATAAGGAGACCTTATCTCAAGAAAGAGAGAGAGATGGGGCCAGGGAGATGGCTCAGTAGAATAAGCACTTGCTTGACAAGCACAAGGGCCTGAGTTCAATCCCCAGTTCCACCAAAAGGAGAGAGAGAGAGAGAGAGAGAGAGAGAGAGAGAGAGAGAGAGAGAGACAGAGACAGAGAGAGAAGGCCAAATAGCAACTACCACCATTCTAATATTGACCCTGCTAATTGAAATGATCGCTTTCTGATGGATAGCACAGCAGGTGTGCGCATGTGTGCAGGTGTGTCACCTGGTACTGAATCCAGGACCTTTGTACTGAGTTACATCCCCAGCCCGTTCTTACATTTTTTAATTTTTTTTTTTTTTTTTTCCTGGTACCAGGGATAGAACTCAGGACCTTACGCTTGCCAGGCAGGCGCTTATGCTGCTGAGCTATATCCCTGGCCCTAACATTTTTTAATTCTTCAGGCAGGTTCTTGCTAAGTCCCTGAGCTTCCCAGGCTGGGCTCACTCGAACTTTCTATCTTCCTGCCTCAGCCTCCCAGGGGGCTGTTTCCAGGCAGGCACCACCCCACCCAACTCACACAGTCACTGTGTTCAGGGTTTTTTTCAGGGAGTGTCCTGCTAGGTAGTTCAGCCTGGTCTTGAACTCACTGTGGAGCCCAGGCTGTCCTCAAACTTGTGGCAGTCTTCCTGCCTCAGCCTCCCAAGTGCTGGGGCTACAGATAGGTGCCACCACACCCATGTTTCACAGTCATTTTTAAGGAATCTCATCTTGTGTTGAGGACAGAACCCAGGTCTTGAACCTACTAGGCAAGCACTCTACCCCACATTCCTACCCAAGAATTGTTTGTTTTTTGAGTAATATTTATCCTGTGGAAAGTTCTCATGAAATTAGGTTCACTGAAAAACATCAGTGAAAAAGAACCCCACCTCGGGTCATGTCAGGCATGCCTAACCTGATCAGGTTTATGTTGACATAGAAGACAAAGACGAGAGGAAAATGCCAGCAGTGGCTGGAACGAGTGTGGTTTTCCTCTCTGCCTCCGCTTTTGGCATGACCCAAATTGTCTGCCATGACTAGTTCTGACTTTTATAATAAGAAAGAGTTTTTAACTGCCTGGGGCATGGTATGCACTTGAGGAGATGTTCCATCTCACTCAAGAAATGCAAAGTAAAAGCAAAATATGAAGCTGAGCAAGGTGGTACAGGCCTGTAATCCCAGTCCTCTGGGAGGCTGAGGCAGGAAGATGGCAAGCGCAAGCCCAATCTGGGCAACCTGGCCTTTAGCATGATCTATCTCAAAATAAAAAATAATAAAAGGCTGGAGGTAGAGCTCTGAGTGAAGACGCTGGGTTATGAAGTTTGTTTGGTTGGTTGGATTTTTTTTTTTTAATTTTATTTATTTATGTGTGTGTGTGGCCAGCTCAGCCCACCAGGGGGCGGGGCTGGCTGGCATGTGGTGCTGGGGGATTGAACCACCGGTCCCTGTGCTTTGCTAAGCTTGTTCTAAATAGGTGCTTTAGACCACTGAGCCATCTCACCAGCCCCTGGTTGGATTTTTTGAGACAAGGTCTTAGTATGTAGTTCAGGCCAGCTTTGAACTGGTTTACGTAACCCAAGCTGGCCTCACACAGGAATCCTCCTGCCTCAGCCTCCTCATGGCTGGGTTGACAGACATGCGCCCCCACGCCTGGCTAGGGCCCTGGGTTTAATGCTCAGTACTGGAAAAAAAAAAAAAAAAAGGGAAGGAGAAAGGGAGAAAGGACTGTGACTGCTCTCTCCGGCACGGGCAGGAATCCACCCCGTGTGTGAGCACCCACTGCACCGGGCAGGAGCAGAAGGTCGCACACAGCTGGGCACAGCTGGGCACAGGGCAGCAGCATGCTTCTGACCCCGTGGCCACCTTCGGTGTGCTGCCTCGCACACATGGTGACAGGTGTGAGGGGTTCCACTCACAGCAGGAAGCCAGAGACAGCAAGGGCCCAGCAGAGGAACCCAGCGAGGCTGCTGTGGGCCCCTGCACAAATGCTACAGACCTGGGCCACTCTGTGATTTGGGGCAGAGGAAAAGGGGACTCCACAGCACCACGGAGGGCTAAGGATTGCCGTGACAAGGGGGAGCGAGCCGGCTCCTCAGTTCTCCGTCCAAACGAGAATTACATTTCCAAGATTAAAAACTAGCCAAGCTGGGCACAGCTGCACACACCATCAGACCAGTGTAAGGGAGGCTGAGGCAAGAGGATCGCTGTGAAGTCAAGGCCAGCCTGGGCTGCAGAGTGACTCTGAGGCCAGCCTGAAGACTGTCGCAAAAATACCAAGAACAGGGGCTGGGGAGACAGCTCAGTGGAATAAGTGCTTGCCTGGCAAGCACAAGGGCCTGAGCCTCAGGGAACATGGAGCGCAGAGAGCCTCGCTGTCCAGATGCGGAAGACCTGCAGGACGGGCCTCGGCCAGGTCAGGGGCACGTCCCGGCCCTGGCCCGCCCATACTTGCCTGAGACACCGCTCCACATCTGGGTCGCTCCGGCAGAACTGGGGACCACCGTGTCGCAGGGCGTCTTCGGGGTTGGCGAAAGCCTGAAATACATGAGAGCCGCTTGTTATGGGAGAGGTGCAGCTGGCCCTGCCCCCCACAGTTCCTGAGTTGAGGTCTCTGGGTGACTGATCCGTGATTATAGGGGTGTGCACATCACCCAGCACCTGTCCGGCTCTCAATCTCAAGGGTGATCTGCCTGGGACCAGGGGGACAGGGGCTCCCCCGGCAGAAAGAGAAGACAGAAGCTGGGTGTTTGTGTACCCCTAGAATCCAGCATTAAAGGTGAAGTGAGGAAGATGCGCCCACCTTAGTCAGGAGAAGTGAGGAACCGGAGCAGCAGCGCAGAGGCTGTGGGAACAGCAGGTACAAAGGCCCTGCGGCCAGAAGCAGCTTCATGGCTTTAAAGAACCAGAAACCAGCGGGGCTGCAGATTCTGGAGCAAGGGACAGGGGCCCAGAACGAAGTCACAGGACCATCAGGGGTCAAGAATTTCACTTTGCACTGGGTATTGTGTCACACACCTACAATCAGTCTCCGCACTCTGGGAGGCTGAGACAGGAGGATTGTAAATTCTAGCCCAGCCTGAGCAATTTAGCAACCTAGCAAGATCCTGCCTCAAAATAAAAAGTAAAAATAGTGAGTAAAAGGAAGGCAGAGATAGCTTAATACAGTGGGCTGCAAATATAGTTTAATCCTTGGGTTCAATCCCCAGTGCCTCCAAAAGAAAAAAAAAGAAAGAATCAATTAATTCAGAGCCAGGCATAGTGGCAAACGCTGATCATCCCAGTACTTGAGACTGAGTCAGGAGGATCACTGTGAGTTAACAATCAGCATTGAGACTATATAAAAAAAAAAAAACGAAGTCTGGCAGGTAGGTCGCTTCTTTGCCTAAATCCAAATCCAAAGGAACTGTCTTGTGGCTTAGCACCTGGGCACCCGAGGCAGGTGTAGGCACTACAGGCAATCCCCGACTTCACACCTGGCTGGGGCCCTCCCCAGGTGAGCTCGCCTAGTGAGGTGAGGGCTCCAGCTTTGTCCCAGGGCTGCCCTGTGGACACCCTGCTCAGCTCCCAGTCCCAGACAGGGACTCCAGCAGCGGCTGCATCCTAGAGCCCGCCCAGATGGCCAGCAGCCGGAAGTCCTCCAGGCAGTAAGTGGCAGGGCAGGGCTGGTCCTTAAGGATCTTGCCTTAAGATCCCCACCCCAGGGCCACCTTGAAGGGCAGAGGCGACCTCACCCAGCCTCGGGAAGGGGCACAGGCAGAGAAAGGTGAGCCTTTCCGCAATGGACTCCCCATCGCTGGGGCGAGGGCGCCTGCAGACCTGGCTCGCTGGTCCTCAGCCCACCTCCCCCCACCCTCATGCAGTCGAAGCCTCTTTACGGTCGCTGCGGGAGTTGGGGGTGGCTTCCTCCTAGCACCCCGATTCACCCGACACCTCGGTGACAGGCACCTCGGTTGACAGTGGGAATTTCCACTTAGTTTCTCCACTCCTGTTAGGCTGGTTCCCACTCCGCCCAGATATCAGCGCTGGTGGCCGCGAAGCAGCCAGATCGGAGGGAGGCTTTGGGCAAGCGGGTCCCCAAGCTCCACCTTTCAGGACCAGTCCGAGCGCTCACGTGGACGGCCGTGCTTAAGCCCAGAGCCATCGAGGTCCCTGCGCCACTCGCACGACCCCAGACCAGCTCACGGGGACCCCAGCCAGGTCCCCGCTCCTCGACTCCCAGGGCTGAGGGAGGAGAAGCCCTGAGCTCCAGGCCGGGCAAGGACGGCACGTACCTTCTTCCGCAGCCTCAGTTGGCCGGTGATGACGGCCACCGCGTACATCTTGATGACCAGTAGCGTGCTGCACAGCAGGAAGGCCGGGAGCGCTGGGCTGTTCACCGTCGCCAGGACCAGGGCGGAGGGAGGCATCGCGGAGAGAGAGCTGCTCCTGGACGGCGGCGGGAGTGCGCCTTGATCCTCGCGGAGCAGCGGGCCAGCTCTTAGCCTGCGGAGCTGGGGGTGGAGGCGGGCAGAGAGGAGGAGACGCCCGAGTGCCCGCCCACTCCCCGCCCACCCTGGGCCTCGGCAGGGCCCCTGCTCCGCGAGGACCAACCGAGCCGCCACAGGCAGGTGTGGTGGTGTACACCTAGGCTCCATCCCGCACTCCGAGAGGCCGAGGCAGGAGAATCGCCCCGTTGGAGCCCAGCCTGGGCAAGTTAACGACTTAGCGAGACCCCATCCTGAGTTCAATCCCTTGTAGCAGAGAGAGAGAGAGAGAGAGAGAGAGAGAGAGAGAGAGAGAGATCAGGCAGACAGTGGCTGGGGCTGTAGCTCAAGAGAAGGCACCTGGCTAGCACTGCATAAAAGGGTGCACAGTGGGGGAAGGGGGACTCTGCAAGGCCGGCACCTGGCAGGACCCCCACCTGTGTGGCATACTATGGATCTGTGTCCATCTTGGAGGGTGTGGGCCCAAGCCCTGTGACCCACTCCGGAGCCACAGCTGGGCTGACAGTGGCAGGAACTTGCTTTTCCTGCCTCAAGGAGTCCACTCACCCCAAGAACCAACAAATGTGTCACCTCACCAAGCAAAGGGGCCATTGCACACAGGAATTAGAAAGGATCTAGTTTTGTTTGTTTTTTGAGAAAGGGTCTCAATTTGTAGTCCAGACTGGCCTTCAACTCACTATGTAGTCCAGGCTAGCTTCAAACTCACAGGGATCCTCCTGCCTCAGCCTCCTGAGTGCTGAGATGACAGGTGTGTGTCATTACACCTAGCTAAATAAGGACCTTGAGAAGGGGCAGAATGTCCTGGATTGTCTGGCGGGTGAGCCCAGGGCCACCATGGGGCCCTATTGGTGGGGTAGAGCTACAGGAAACACATAAAACCAGTGTAGAACGAAGAGCAACCTTAGGACAGAGTCACAAGCCAGGAATGCGAGTGGCCCTGGCAGCCAGAAAGCAGGGGAAACAAATTCTTCTTCCCTTGAGTCTCTGCCATTTCAGACATCTGCGCTCCAGAACCAGAGCTAATATTGTGTGTCTCGTTGTGGCTCTGGGGATGGGACCTAGGGCCTCAGAATGCTCGGCTAGTGCTTGACCCTTGGGTTATACTCCTGGCCTCCTCTACCTTTTTTTTTTTTCTTTTTTAAATTTTTTTATTTATTTGTGTGTGTGTGTGTGTGTGTGTGTGTGTGTGTGTGTGTGGCCAGCTCAGCCCACCAGGGGGCGGGGCTGGCTGGCATGTGGCGCTGGGGGATAGAACCGTGGTCCCTTTGCTTTGCTAAGCTTGTTGTAAGTAGGTGCTTTAGACCACTGAGCCATCTCACCAGCCCTCCTCTACCTTTTTTTTTACTCAATAAATTGACCAGGTTGACAATGAATTTGCAATCCTCCTGCCTCAGCCTCCTAAGTAACTGGGAATACAGGCACACAATACTGGGTCCAGCTATCTGTGTTGTTTTTAAACCACTAATGTTATAGGTATTTTATTTTACAACAGCCATAAGATACCAGCACACTGGGCTGAGCATGACGGTGCACACCCATAGTCCCAGCACTTGGGAGGCTGAGGCAGGAAGACCACATGAATTCGAGACCAGCCTAGGCTACACAGTGAGTTCAAGGCCAGCCTGAAATGCATGGTGAGTCCCTGCCTCAAAAAATAAAAACAGGACCAGCGAGATAGCTCAGCAGTCTAAAGCACTTGTTTAGGCATGGGCGGGGACCACGGTTTGATCCCCAACAACACAAACACATGCTGCACCAGCCCCACCCCACCCCCAGGGCAGGCTGCGCTAGCCAAAACAATAAAAACAAACAAGTCCCCTAGTCGTCTGGAGGCCGCACCACCCAGCACTATGCATAGACCCCGCCTGGGAGGGACCCCGGTATCTAAGGCCTGTGAGTGTCCATCCCGCCCTGCTCCACTGCGCTTGATCTTCTTCTTCTTCTTTTTTTTTTTTTTTTTTGGCAGAACCAGGGATTGAACTCAGGCCCTTGCGCTCGCCAAGGAAGCGCTTATTCCACGGAGCCATCTCCCCACCCCCTGATCTTCTAAATGAAGGAGAGAGTTCCGCAGTGGAGCCCAGGAGAAAGGGTGTGGGCAAGGAGCTGATTCTTCCCTATTATTCCTCCAAGCTGAAAACAAGAGGGATTTGCAGGGAATTCTCCGCCACAGCACCACACGTGGCTCCGGGTCCCAATCTTTTCCTCACCATCTGCCAAAGTGCACCAGTGAGGCCAAGGGCCCAGCCAGGAGCTCAGCCGGCCTCTGATCAGCGGCCAAGAATTTGAATCCCTGGAAGTGGCTGTGAAGTTCTGCGCAGCCGCAGTGATGGGGATGGAGGTGTTGCTGGTCTCAAGCTCCTTCAGGGAGGCGGGTAGGGAGGACAAGAGAAGGCCGCTGCGTTCCTGTGCCACATGGGTGGTGGCGACACCAGTAGACAGATCAAAATTTCCCCGGAAGTTCCTCTCCAAATCTTGTCACTTTACCTTGCTTTCTGTTAGAGCCTGCCTGCTGGGAAGCCCGGGTGGCAGGGACTCTCCCACTTCCCCCTGGCATTTCCTGAGGCTCCCAGCGCGGCTCTTCTGGCTGGCTGAGTGTGGGGACCTCAGAGGAGGCTGGGAGGGAGGAGCAAGAGCCCCACCTCTGCGGCTGGTTCCTGACCCCTGCGGGATCGCTGAGCTTTCTGCAGAGATGAGGGACAGAGAGGCTACAGAGACTGAAGCCCCCGTCGCTTTTAAGAACTGAGGGGTACTGCAGTCATTCAGGACAGTGTTTTTGCTCTGGGACTCCCCCAGGATGCAGGACGCTGCTTCCAGTCGCCAGCTCACCACTTCTTCCTCCTTTCTGGAAAATGGGACTTTTTTTTTTCCCCCCCCTTCGGGATCTGTGCCCCTATTGACAGGCATTTTGATGGCTACCCAATCGGAGCCCTCCATGCTCTTGGCACGTGGTAGCCATGTGACCTAGACTGGCCAATCACAACGTTTTTGGCGGCTGGCCACAGGGACTGATCCATGCAAGGCCTATCAGAGAGCTTCCCTGGAGTTTATATGCAGATGAGGGCTTTGGCCGTGCGCCCACCCCACCCCCATGGAATCTTGCATCCAGAAGTGGAGGTCCAGCGTCTGACTCATCCGGGCCTGAGATCTAGGAGCTTCTTTTTCTGCTAAACAAAACGTCCGCCAAGTCACATCCTTCGGCTGGGCACAGGCCATAGCCACAGCTTGTTGGGCTGGATTAAGTGAACTTGACTTGGAGTCTGACCCTTCAACTATAAGAACTAATAAGTGACCGCCTCCGCACCGCTCCAAGGCCTCTTACCCTGCCTGCCCACTTCCTGCACTGCCTTCGGGGAACACAACCAGGCTGAGGGGCACAGGCTGCTGGGCAGGGTGGGACCCAAAACAGACCACTGGGACATCACCCTGGCCACCTGATTTGTAACACTGGGAGAGGAATAAAAAGGATTTGCATTTGAATTTAGTTTGCAGCTCGATAGCAGATACACCCTGCCTGTGTGCTCATGTGCACGTGTACATACGCTTGCGCGCGTGCACGCATGCACACACACACACACACACACACACACACACACACTCACCCAGCAATGTGGGGATGCAGAATCCAATCACAAAGGTTTGGATGAACATAAATGATGTGGGCTGGAAGCCGCCCAGCAGCCAAGCTCGGCCCAGACTCGCAAGCCCAGCCAGGCCCCTAGCTCCCTCTCCTGACACAGCCAAGGTAACTGGCAAGGATGAGGCCACCCTGATCAAGGAGAGCAGCTAGGTGAGGCCACGGCCACAGGGCTGCGGGCACTGTTTTCCCACCCACACCAGGCTAATCACAGGCGTCAGCAGATTTGCATTGTCCCAGGGCTGGCAACTGATCTCCAGGGCTTTGCTCTGAGCTCCACGCTGAAGGGTTTTTTTTTTTTTTTTTTTTTGTAGACAAGATCTCACTAAGTTGCTCTGCCTCAGCCTCCCAAAGGGCTTGGATCACAAGTATCCGCTACCGCACCTTCATCATCAGATTTAAGGGAAGTATGACAGATGTACCCGTGCAGGGATGTGGAAGCTGAGGCTGGGCGAGGGGTAGGCTGGCCTTTGGTAGAGGACAAACCTCCTGTCCCAGAAGCTCCTGGCTAAGCATCAGCCATACGATAAACACCTAGGAGATGGCTGTGATCATAGTTCTCTTCTACTCTCAAAATTTGTGATTTCCTAAGCAGAGCAAATAGGTGAGCTCCTCCTGTGTCAGGAGTGAGGGGAAGCAGGTCTGCTCCATGCTAAGTCCAATGGCAAGGAAAGCCTGCGTTCCAGCCCAATGGAATATTACTCAGCCAGCAAGAGGGATTGGGGTCCTGATCACAACATGATGTTGATGAACCCTGAAAGCATTCTGCTGAGCATGAGAAGCTAAACTCCAGAGACCACCTGCCACGGGTTTTTTTTTTTGTGTACATGAAGCTGATACAAGGGAATGAAACTCCCAACGTGAAAGGTACCTGGGATGAGCTTGCATTCTCTAAAACAGAAGAATGAATTTTAGAAACAAGTGGAGGAGGA
>NW_004524699.1:6023552-6025459 GCF_000260255.1 Octodon degus | reverse complement strand
TTATTATTTTTTAGGCAGGGTCTCCCTATGAAGCTCAGGCTGGCCTTGAGCTCACTTTGTAGCCCAGGCTGGTCTCGAACTCTCAATGATCCTCCTGCCTCAGCCTCCCTATAATATTTCTGTCTCATTTAGTTGCCTACAACAAAGTGACCAGAGCTCTGTCAGAGAGCAGGGATAGAGAGTGGACTGGGGGTCGCCAGAGCTCAGACAGGATGGAGTGATGACTAAGTGTGTGGCGAGTTTCCCCTGAGATGCTGAAAAGCTCTGGTGGTGAGCCGAGTGTGGCGGTGCACACCTGTACTCCCACATGTGGGAGGCTGAGGCAGGAGGATCGCTGGGACCTCAAGGCGAGCCAGCTTCATAGCAAGGCACTTAGCACTCATTTGATCCAGGTGACCTTCAGGTGTACGAGGGGAAAGCTGCCTGGGCCACAGCAGTGCCCCAGCCCAGCCCTCCTCTGCGGTCCAGGGAGACAGAAGCGTGTGGCTGGGGCCACCTCTGCCCCCGAGGGAAGCCATCTTGTGACTGACAGGTCAGAGATGCACAGAGCAGCTGCCAGGAGCGAGCATTTCCTGGTGAAGCTCTGGGCAGGACTCAGCTGACACACGGCAGGGGACAGGAGAAGGGTCCGCCTCAGCACTAACAGCTGCGAAGACCCTTCCGGGAAAGCTGCTGAGCTGAGCGTGGCTGCTGGCAGAGGCCCCTGAGTCTGGGGAAGTCACACCCTGCCCAGGCTGGGTCCCAGGGGACACCATCTGGATCACCCACAGATGTGGTTTCCTAGGGGGGTGAGACTGGGCCCTCCGGGGACCCATTTCCTGGGAAGCCCGGCGGGAGGCTCACACTCCAGAGCTAGGTCCGCCTGCCCCATGCTGGCCAGCTGGCTGGAGTTTGCAAAGGCTGGAGCACTTGGAGCCCCTCCAGCATCTCAGCAGCCTCCTAGACCCAAAACATCCAAGAGGCACCACCCCTCTGCCTTGGGCTTCTGTCACGAGACAGCACTTAGGACTGTTTTTTTGCTAATGACACAAATATGTTAGATGCTGGCATTGTCAGGGAGTGAAAAGTGGGCTGATTCCTTTACTTCTTTAGTTCTGTTTTGGTTTCTTGAGATGGTTTCACTGTGCAGTTCAGGCTGCCTCAGATTTGCAGCCATCCTCCTGCCTCAGCCTCCCAAGTGCTGGAATTCCAGGCATGCACCATGCGCCTGCTTCCTCCTTCATGGGAAGGTGAAGGTTTTCCCTGCAGCTCTCCCTGCCTCCTAGAGGCGCAGCGGGCCCATTTCACGATGGAGATATCCCCGAGGCTGGGAGGGACCACATATTTAGTCTCAGCTGAAGGCGGAAATGGAGCCATCTCAAGACAGTGCCCTGGCTCTGAGCTCCGAGGCAGAAGTGGAATCCCAGCCAACTGGGCCCTCCTTGCACAACTGTCCTTCCTCCAAGTTCCTTCCATTGGCCTAGTGGGACCTACCCTCCTGGGCCACACAGAACAGCCACGCTGCTTCCCACAGGCCGACCCGAAGCTTGTCCTTAGGCCAGACAACTACTGTCCCATCACTCCCCACTGCCCCCAGCCCCCATCAGCTTGTCCTGGATCTACCCTTACTAACAGATTGGTCCAGTTTATAAGATGCCTCTTTTTTCTTTTAATTTTTTTTTTTTTTTGAATTTTTAAAAATCATTTATTTGGGCCGGGGAGATGGCTTAGTAGAATAAACACTTGTCTGGCAAGCGCAAGGGCCTGAGTTCAGTCCCCCATTCCACAAAAGAAAAATCTTTTACCTGCTTATTTGGTGTAGGGTCTTGCTACACAGCTTGGACGCCTAGTGATCCTCCTGTCTCAGCCTCCCCAGAGCTGGGATTATACACGTGTACCACCATCCCTGGTTTGGGTGGCCAGCATGG
>NW_004524699.1:6016052-6018552 GCF_000260255.1 Octodon degus | reverse complement strand
GTTCACTGAGCTAGAATTGTTTTTGTCTCCACAAATTCAGTAACAATTTATGTTTCACCCCCAGGAACCCACAATCAAAGCACCAACTCCATAGTCTGTCAGTCAGGTACCAATTGCTGCTTTGACTCTCCTGTCCCTTACAGCTGACACTGCCACCTGACCGTCATCCCAGGAGCCAATCATCTCTTCTGTGTGCAGGGTTCCGGGGTCTCCAGCTCCCCTGGCCAGCTCTGGCCTACAGGGTTCTTCATGGATGCTGGGGCACCCTCCCAGGAAAAATGTATTCCTGTTTATGTTTTTTGTTGTTGCTGCTGTTGTTGGAGACAGGGACTCCCTATGCAGCCCAGGCTGGCTTTCAACTCGCTCTGTACTCTAGAGTGCCTCGAGCTCCTGCCTCAGCCTCCCGAACGCTGGGACCCCAGACCACCACGTCTGTCTGAGTTTATTCTTTCCAGCTTTGGTGGAAGAGATGTTTCCTGACCCTCCCGGGGTAAGCGAGCTGTAGACACCTGCACTTCACATGCTGATCCCCTGAACTCTGGAGCCCTTCAACATAGGTGATCCAGCTGTGGCTCTGTCTCCAGTCTAACGCCACAGATCACTTTGGACCTGTGTCCCAGCCCCCGAGGCAGGAGCCTGTCGGAGCTGGGCGTACGGCCTGGGACTCAGGCACCGCTAATGCAGTCCTCCAGATCCTAGTTAATAGCATTTGGAGTTGAGGCCTCTGGGAGGTGACTGGGTCACCAGGGCTGGGCCTCCTGAGTAGATTCAGCCATGTCTGGATTAATGGATTATCGAAGGAGCGGCTTGTTTATAAAGCCCTCTCTGGCAGCGTGTTCCGTCTTGCCATGTGATGTCTTGCAGCACCTCACTATTCCTCAGAGTCCACACCAGCCAGAAGGATGTGGCCTGCACGCCTGTCACCCCAGCACTCAGGGAGGCTGATGGGGCAGGGGGGGGGGAATCACAACTTTGGACCCAGACTGGGAAATTCAGAGACCTTGTGGGACTGTCTCCAACTAAAAACATGGGGCTGGGGATGGAGCTTACTACGAAGCCCCTGGATTCAATCCCTGGTTAAAAATTAAAAAAAGAAATCTATCCCTCATGAGACGCAGCCTCTCAGCCTTGGACACCCAGTCCCCAGAACTGTGAGAAATAAGCTTTTGTCTCTAATGCCCAGCCTCAGGCATTATGTTATGGTAACAGAAAGGAGAGGAAGAGAGCAGCTCGTCAATAAATTCTGCCTGGTCAGACTTTCTGCTCAAGCTCCGGTCCTGGGGTTGGGGGAGGATACATGGTACAAAGGCCACCAGGTGATCAGACCCTGGATGAAGTGCATGC
Organism: Octodon degus; assembly: GCF_000260255.1. Lineage (NCBI taxonomy): Eukaryota > Metazoa > Chordata > Mammalia > Rodentia > Octodontidae > Octodon > Octodon degus. The sequence goes on along the minus strand of NW_004524699.1, from coordinate 6,017,208 downwards.
CCCAAACCTGGAGACCTGTGACCCATGACGGTGGAACCACTCTTGAGGAAGAAGCCCAAGTCGTGGGCTGACACTGAGGGACGCGGCCTTAAAGCTCAACTCGGCAAACCTGGTTCACCTGAGAGAAGAGCAGACTTTTTTTCCACCCGCGATGATACAGAGCAAGGGCTTGCATGTCACGTGTAAAGAGGCTTTATTTTCTGCGACCATGTCACACAGTAACTTTTATCACACTTGAACAGGAGAAACAGGCCCCGGAAGGTCCAGTGACTGGCCCACCTGGCTTGTCAGCTGAGTAGCAGGAAGGGACACACCTGGCTCAGCACCTGGTCACTGCGAGAGACAGGAAGGCTGAGCACCTTCTCTAAGGCAGGTGTGAGCAGGCGTGGTGGTGCCGCCGCTGTCGCTCCACAGCCCTTGAGGCTAAAGAGGTTCTCTTCCTAAGTAAGAGACCCTGTCCCAAAAGCAAATAAATACATCAAATGGGTGTGACAGAAGCCTCCCCCGGCGTCACTGAGACCACCGGGGAGGCCGGACTGCGCCTGGCTTACAGAGGTTCTCCGCTTTCCGATGTGGACCCAAGCGGGCCAGGTCTAACGCCAGAGGCGAAGATTTTTACGGGGACGGTCTGCAGCCAGGTCGGTCACCCGCGGGCGGCTGGAAGTGAGTGCCCACCGCCGTCCCTGGAGGGACTGGACAAATGCACAGCAGCCGGGGGACACGCAGGGCTGCTGTGCCACCCGACAGTGACCGCCACGCTGGGCCAGCACGGCCCAAGGGAAGGGACAGTCCGCCGGAGGCGTAGCTTCAGAGGGCCTGGCCGAGGTCCACCCACACAGCAGCACAGAACCGCAGCGAGGACAGGTGTGCTCCCGAGGGGAAGGAGGAGCGCGGGCTTTGGGTGGGACCCTGAACCTGCTTGGCTGGATGCCGGCCAGAGTATCCTGCAGAAGGCCTAGCACACGGCACCGCTGGAGGACAGGTCTTCCCAAAGCAGCAGCCCCGGGCGATCGCCCTCGTGGAGGGCAGTGGCTTCCTCACCCGGAAGTCTCACCCTGGCCACAGCTGATTGGACAGCAGAGGCACCTGACCACCCGTAGGCCAGGAGCCACACAGAGTCTCAGCAGGTGGGAGGTGAGGGTGGTGTGGAGAGATC
>NW_004524699.1:6014726-6015387 GCF_000260255.1 Octodon degus | reverse complement strand
TGTGGAGAGATGGGAAAGGGGGCGGGTGATGTAGAGCCTCAGCAGGTGGGAGGTGAGGGTGGCGTGGAGAGATGGGAAAGTGGGTGGGTGATGTCTGGCCCGGACGGTGGGGGAAGGGAGGCCGAACCCAGGCAGGAGGAGGGGTGTGAAAGATGCTTGCCTGGGAGTGGCGAGAAGCCTTCTGAGAAATCTGCATGGCCTGGGACCCCGCCAAACATTTTTTTTTTCTGTATTTTAGGGAAGGGTCTACAAGGTATTTAGGGTCTCACTAGTAGATAGGACTCATAGTGATCTGCCTGCTTACAGCCTCCCAAGAGTTGGGATTAAAGGTGTGCTCCAAGGGTCAGGGAGATGGCTCAGTAGCATAAGCGCTTCCCTGGTAAGCGCAAGAGTCTGAGTTCAATCCCCGGTTCCGCAAAAAAAAAAAAAAAAAGCGTGCTCCACCATAGTCTCAGTTGCCTTCTCAGCGTGCCCCGGGGTCCGCACGGCAGGGGATCGAACCCCCAGCCCCTGTTCCAGGTGCTTTAATCCACTGAGCTATTGGGCTGGCCCTCAAACATTTTTTTCCACTTTTATCAGTATATTAATGGCTACATTCATGATAGGGTGAGTTTCGTTCTGTGAGAGAGGGTGTCATCACACACTCCAGGCAGGTCCTGAC
>NW_004524699.1:6009560-6012699 GCF_000260255.1 Octodon degus | reverse complement strand
AGGCTGGCTTCAGAGTCAGGGTGATGATGTCTTTCTGCCTCAGCCTCCTGGGTGCTGGGATCACAGGCGTGCACCTTTCCCTCTTCCTCGACTGCGAAAGCAGCCTCGGAACCAGTGCAGTGGCTGGCGCTGGCACAGGACCTCCCAGAGGGTGCTGTGCCTCTGAGGGGCCCTTTCCCCTCCCTTGCCCTGCGTTCCCTAGTGGCGGTGGGAGGGGCTGAGAGCTGGGCTCGGGAACCAGACGCCCGGGTGTGTGCCAGTGCCGCCATGCACCGCCTCGCAGCCGGGACCAGTGACATGGCCACCACCCGTCACCACCTCTGTGCTTCGGCGGTCAGAAGACATCAGGGATGGGCACTGGGCTGGGGCAGGGGACAGGCAGAGTAGGGGCCAGGGACCACGTGGAGCCTGGTGCTGTAGCTCAGAGGACAAAGGGTGAGAAAGACAAGAAGCCAGTAACTTAGCCAGGCATGGTGGCGCATGCCTGTTGTCCCAGCACTTGGGAGGCTGAGGCAGGAGGACCCCTGAGAATCTGAGGCCAGCCTGGGCTGCATAGTGAGATCCTGCCTCAAAAAACAACACGAACTAAAAACAAAAAGTGGGAGATGGGGCAGTGTGTGTCATCTCTATGCAGTGCCACGGGAATGTGCCCCAAACTCACATTTCATCTCTTAGAAAATGACAGTGATAAGCTCGGTAGGTAGCTCCATGGCACACGTGCCTGCCTGGCAGGCACAGGGTCCTGAGTTCAATTCCTGGTACCAAACAAAAAGAAAAGAACATGACAGCTATTGCGTCAATCTGGGATTTTGGTAAAAAACCAAAGTTGTCCACACAGCATGAACCACACATTTGTGTAAGCCGAGAGAAAGGTCTGGAGCGAGGCTACTTGGCGGGTCAGCGCCTGCAGCCTCAGGGCCCGTGGCAAGGTGGGGAGGACTTCTCTCTCAGCCAGCGTACAGCTGGGAAGTTGGCCATTCTCATTCCAGGCTCAGGGTTCACAGGATTTTGTTTGTTTGTTTTTGAGACAGGATCCATGTAGCACAGTCTGGCCTCAGCCTTGAGGTGATGCTCCTGCCTCGGCCTCTGCTGTGTGTTTTCCTTGCCTGGCACTTCCTGCCCTCAGGTTGGCTGGGCGAGCCAGGCAGCCCTCACTGCTTTGATGCAGTGGTTTCCCACTGGGGCGTCTCATGCTTTGCTTTCCAATCAGATGGGACTGGGGCAGAGTTCACATGCGCTGGCCTGGGCGTGACATTTCCACTTTAAACAAATTTTCATTTGATTCATCAGAGAGTTTCATTCTGAAGCCAATCTTATTTCCTCTCTTTTGTGTTTATTTTATGTTTTTTGAAACAGGGCCTCCTCCCTCTGTACTTCAGGCTGGCCTTGAGCTCACTTTGTAGCTCAGGTTGGCCTTGAACTCACAAGGATCCTCCTGCCTCAGCCTCCCGAGTGCTGGGACTACAGGCGTTCGCCACCACATCCAGCTCCGTCTTACTTGGGAGGCCCTGAAGTAGACCTCTCTTAGCCTCACATTTTCTGCAAGGACACCATGAATACTGCTGGAATTTTACTTTCTCTGGTAGCATTTGCTCTGGAAAAGGTAATCATCAAACCCTTGGGACGAAAGCCCCAGAGGACGGAGTTCTGTGGGTTTTTTTTCCTTTTTCCATTTTATGTATTTGGTCCAGCGTCTCACTACGTGGCTCGGACTCGTAGTGACCCTCCTGTGTTCAGCCTCCCCAGCGCTGGGATTACAGGTGTGCACCAGTGCATCCAGACTGGGCCGCCAGCTCAGCGAGCCCCAGGGCCTGGGCCAGCATGGCATGTGGGACAGGGGATCAAACGCTGGTTCCTGCACTTGCTCAAGCAGGCGCTTAGTCCACTGAGCTATCTCGCCGGCCCCCAGCTGGTCTTTTGGAGAGAGGGTTTCACTCTCCAGTTGAGGTTGTCACTGAACTTTGCAGCACAAGTTGGCCTGCAACGCACAGCAATCCTCCCGACTTAGCCTCCAAGTGCAGGGGCAACAGGCGGGCGCCAGCACGTGGCTGATCGTGGGTCATCCTAACGTCCTGAATACATTTTTATTTCACATGCAAGGGCTTTTCTGCCCTTCTTGTGCCCTCCCCACCCCCACACCCCTGTCTTCCTGTCTTTGCTCCCTGCTCGGATCCACGGAAACCAAGCTCGGCTTCTCGGGCCAACAGTGCCTCCTCCCGGTCCGCCGGGCGCATGCGCCAGCTCTGAGCCTTACGTGCGGGCGCCACCTGGTGATCGAACCGGGGAGCGCGCCCGCCTCTGAGCACCCAGGAGACACAGGCTTTGCAGGAAAGGGCACTCTCTTCTCAGCCTAGAGGCCAGAGTGTCCAGCTGTCTTCTCGGCCCCCGGCACCGGGGATTGAACCCAGCACCTTGGCACCGAGCTATCCCCACTAGTTCCTCTTATTGCGGTACCAGGGATTGAACTCAGGACGCTGAGCTTGCCAGGAAAGCGCTTATTCTACTGAGCTATCTCCCTGGCCCTATTTATTTATTTTTGGTACCGGGTATCTAACTCTGGACCATGCTTGCCGGGCAGGTGCTTATGCCACTGAGCTATCTCCCTGGCCTTATTTATTGTCACTTATTTTATTTTATTTTACTTTATTTCAGTCTTTTTTTAGACAGGGTCTAGCTATGCAGCTCAAGCTGGCCTTGAGCTCACTGTGTAGCCCAGGCTGGTCTCAAACCTCAGCTTCCTGAGTGCTGGGATTACAGGCGTGCGTCACCAAGCCAGGCCTTAATTTATGCATTTTGTACAGGGTCTCACTGTGCAGCTCAGACTAGTAGTGATCCTCCTCTTTTCAGCCTCCCCAGCGCTGGGATTACAGGTGCGCACCACTGCACTGGGAATTGATCACGGGCTCAGCACACCTGGGGGCAGGGCTGGTGTGGCGTGTGGTACTGGGGATCGAACCCCAGGGCCTGTGCTTGCCTAAGAAGGTGCTTAGTCTGCTGAACTATCCCACTAGCTTTCCTTTCTTTTCTTCCCCCTCCCCCCAGAACTAGGGATTGAACTCAGGCCCTTGCACTTGCCAGGGAAGCTCTTTTTTTTTTTTTTTTTTTTTTGAACTTTTCAATTCAAAGACTGGAAAAGTTG
>NW_004524699.1:6004675-6008699 GCF_000260255.1 Octodon degus | reverse complement strand
GAGCTGGGATTACAGTCATATGCCATCACGCCCAGGCTCAGTTACCACCTCAGAGCACCCCAGGTGCGGGGCCAGCATGGCAGCTGGGGGGGATTGAACCCCGGGCCCCTGTGCCTGCTTGCAGGTGCTTTAATCCGCTGAGCTATTTGGCCGGCCCTAGGAACAGATTATTTAAAAAAAAAAAAAAAACAAACAGAAGCATGTCTGTAATGCCAATACTAAGGAGACTGAGGCAGGACGATCCCTGTGAGTCTGAGGCCAGCCTGGGCTATAAAGTGAGTTCTAGGGCAGCCTGCACTGCGTAGTGAGACCTGTCTCAAACAAAACAATAAAAAGAAGACCAACTTGTAAGACTGCAGCTGCGCCCGCCCGCGCCTCCCAGCCCCCGGCCTGTTTTGCCAGCAGAGCTGCTCTGTGCAGGGAGCTCAGCTCAGCCCCAGGCTGTGGTCAGCCAGCATTTGATGTTGTGGAGGAGATAAGATACGGCAAGGAATTCCCCAGGTGCAGGGACCTGGGGACAGCTGGAGACACCTGAGAACTTACACCTGCCGCCGCTTCGCTTCGAGGACTCTGCCCACTGAGATGCAGGGCTGCCAGAGAACTCTGAGCCCAGGTGTCCCTGGGGGTCCTCCTGGCCAGTGTGCCCAGGCTTCCCTCCATCCCCATAAAGGGACGCACTTCCCCTTCTTTGGGGTAGACGGTCTCCCCACATTCTGTCTACCTGCACCCGTGCACCGTAAATCCCACCATGTGGCCTCTCCAGAAGCCTGGCGGTCTCTGTGCTCCCGCGTGGGCTTTATGTTTTATCAAACTCATTTACACTATCCGAGACATAAACATTTCCATGTTATATCTTCATACATGTGCCCTTGAGCTCTACATTAGAGCAACGCTGAAGCCTTAACCTCGCACAGTGGCGCATGCCTCCAACCCTAGCACTCTGGAAGGCTGAGGCACAAAGATCGAAAATGCAAACCCAGTCAGTACATTAACAACCTGGTGAAAACCCATCTCATAACCATAAAAAACAAAAAATTAAGCACTAGGATCTAAGGCTCAGGCCTTGGATCAATTGCTAGTACTGCAAAACAAACAAACAAAAATCAAACAGGGGCTGGGGAGATAGCTCAGTAGAATAAGCGCTTGCCTGGCAAGCGCAAGGGCCTGAGTTCAATCCCCAGTTCCACTAAAAACAACAACAACAACAACAACAACAACAAAAAACTAAACAAATAAAAAGAAAGGAAGGTTACACTTCAAACCCCACTCCTTGAATGACTCCTCCTGCTACAGCCTCCCGAGTACTGAGATCACCGGTGTTCCTCACATCTGACAAGCCTATTTGTTTTGTTTTGTTTTGTTTTGGTGGTATCAGGGATGGAACTCAGGACCTTGCGTTTGCCAGGCAAGCACTTATTCCACTGAGCTATCTCCCCTGTCTGCCTATTTGTTTTGACAGCTGTATAATATTCCTCCTCCAGCCTTCATGGTGGTATATCCATTCCACCAGTGGTGATCAACTGGATTGAATCCCAGTTGTTAATACTCCGGACAAGGCTTCCCTGTACAGCCTGGACAGTGTCTCCAAGTGCGTTTTTGTGGTTCCGGCAGGGTGGAATGTGCCAGGAACGTGTTGTGGCACAGACCCCACCCCACAGCAGGTCTGGGACCTTCTCAACCTCAGACAACCCTCTGTGGGCTGGCTTCTTTTGGAACTCACCCCCTTCAGGCTCTTCCTTTCCCCCAAACAGGGAAGCACCTCACAGTCCTGTTTGCAAAGCACCCTGCCCAGTGCTGGCCCAGCTGTACGCTACCTCATTGTGCCCCAGCAGGATTCTGTTTAATTTACTTCTGAGACAGGATCTCGTTGTATAGTCCAGGCTGGCCTTGAACTCAGCATGTAGCCCAGGGTGGCCTCCACCTCAGGGCAAGCCTCTTGCCTCAGCCTTGTGTGGGCTGGGACTGTAGGTGTGCGCCTCTACGTCCCACTGACTTTTGAATTTTTCTGCATCATTATTTTTTTGCGAGCATCTAGAGGTTATAGAGGGTGAGTGACCAACCAGAGGGAGCCCCCACTACCCTCCTGCCGCCTCCAGGGGGCCTCCGCAGGCGGAGTCCAGCCGGCCCGCGCGGTGCCCAGGACTGAGCCTTCCAAGCCTCCAGTTCAAGCCCTTTCCTTGGGAAGTGAGGAGGTCGGGGGGCGCTGTCTCTGGTCCTGAAAACCCCAGCCGGCCGCCGAGCGAAGTGCAGGCCCCCTTCCAAGAATTTTCCTGCTTCTCTTCAATGTACTGTGGCCCCCGGGAGTTGAGAATGAATGGTGACCATGTTCTGGGCAGCACTCCAGGGCTCCAAGAGGACAACAGAAAGATGAACGGGGACTCCTGGCACTGCCACTGTGAGTTCCCACAGTTGATAAGGGGTTTTTTTGTTGTTGTTGTTTTCTTCTTTCTTTTTTGTGTGTGCAGGGTCTCACTGTGCAGCTCAGACTCATAGTGATCCTCCTGATTTGTGCCTCCCTAGTGCTGGGATTACCAGGCCCAGACTCCATCGCCGGCTCAGCGCACCTGGGGACAGGGCCTGTGTGGCATGTGATGCCAGGGATTGAACCCTCCCCCCTGCGCTTGCCTAAGCAAGCACTTAGTCCACTGAGCTATGTCACTGGCCCTTCTGAAGTTTATAAAAGTCAAGTACAAAGCTGAAAATAGAATATGTGTCTGCCAGGCATGGTGGTGCACGCCTGTAATCCCAGCCACTCGGGAAGAGGCAGGAGGACCCCAAATTTGAGACCAGCCTGGGCAGCTGAGTGAGAGCCTGTCTCAAAATAAAACAAAAGGCATTAGTGGTGTAGCTTAGTGGTGGAGCTCTTGCCTGCCTGCCTGAGGCCATGGGCTCCATCCCCAGGATTGAAAAGAAGAAAAGAAATTAAAAAGAAAATAAAAGAATTTGGCCCAGGGTGGTCTCCGGCCTTCTCACAAGCCTGGCGGTCTCTGCTGGTGCCTTCCTCCCAGCATTATAATATTGCCCTGACTCCTCCTAAAAAGTTTGCTCTGAGCAAACTTATCCCATGGACCTAAACACACACACACACACACACACACACACACACACAGTATTGGTAATATACATCTTTATTTATTTATACTTCAGTAAGGGTCTATAGGGTCTCATATAGATCAGCAAAGTCTTGTCTTTGCTCAGTGACATTGTAGTGATCTACCTGTGTTCTGCCTCCCAAGCACTGGGGTTACAAGCGAATGCCACCATTCCCAGTCTCTCTCTCTCTCTCTCTCTCTCTCTCTCTCTCTCTCTCTCTCTCTCCGGAACCAGGGATTGAACTCAGGCCCTTGTGCTTGCCAGGGAAGCACTTATTCCACTGAGCCATCTTCCCAGCCCACCATGCCCAGTCTCAGTCGCTGTCTCAGCATGCCCCGGGTGCAGGGCCGGGTAATATACATCTTCTAAAAAAAATCTTTTATTCATTTATTTACAGGGTCTCACTACACGGCTTGGACTAGTAGTGATCCTCCCGTCTCAGCCTTCCCAGTGCTGGGATTACAGGTGTGTGCCACCAAGCCAGGTTCAGTGGCTGGCTCCCCATGGGGCCAGCACAGCGTTTGGTACTGGGGATTCAACCCGGGTCCTTGCGCTTGCCAGGACGGTGCTTAGACCACTGAGCTATCTCCCAGCTTGGCAATCACACGCATCATAGGGCATTTGTACATGTACATGGTATTTCTTGCTCCTTTTCCCCCCATTCTCCTCCCCTCCCTTCAACTGTTCTTCCCTTCTTCGTTTACAAAAGCTTTGATTCTATTTTTCCCTCTATTCTCTTTCCCCTTCCTTCCCCTCCCCCTCCCTAGTTCCCCTTCCCATCTGAACAGTTTCTGTGTGTTTCCCAACAGCTCTTATACATCTTGGTCCTTATTTACACTTCTTGTTTCTCATACCAGAGAAACAGTGTGGTATTTGAATGTGTGTTTGATTTATTTCACTTAAAGTGTGGTCTCAAGGTGCATCCAGTCAG
>NW_004524699.1:6002947-6004157 GCF_000260255.1 Octodon degus | reverse complement strand
AAAACCCCACATAAATGAACTTTGAAAAGAATGAGGCCAGCTGTGGTGGTACACACCTGTAATCCCAGCCCTCAGGAGGCTGAGGCAGGAGGACTGTTGAGAGTCTGAGACCAGCCTGGGCTACAAAATGAGCTCAAGGCCAGCCTGAGCTGCATAGTAAGACCCTGCCTCTGAAAGACAAAACAACAAAACCACCGCATCTTCTTCCTGCGTCCTGGCTGCTCTCTGAAGCAGCCCCTCTTCCCTGAGTGACTAGTTGTGTTGCCCTGGCTGCCTCGGGGCCTTGAATTAATCCTAAACTGTTGGGAGCACAAATCAGAGATTGAGCCTAAAGCCCAGAGACCTTAAAAGAGGCCCCAGTGGCCCCGGATGCTGTGATGCCAGGGAAGGGTGCAGCCGCTGAAGCATCCTGGCTCCTTGAGAATCCAGCAGGCATGAAGTATAGGGCTTCACCTTGCAGGGAAGGACAAACTCCTATACCTGCCATCTGTCCCCACTGTTTTCATCAACCTAATGAGCCTCAGAAGCATGAGGTCACCACAGTCCTCTGAGTCACTGAGGACCCTCAGATTATTGTGCACACCCAACAATAGGGGCTGCTTGAGGAGTCTTTGTCTTGGCTCATCCTGAGGCACTGTCCTCCCCCAGGGTGGGGGTGAATTACTAATTTTGTCTCTTTTTAAAAAATGTGTTTGGTACAGGGTCTCACTAAAACATCTCAGACTCATGGTGATCCTCATGTTTTCAGCCTCCCCAGCTCTGGGATTACAGAGGTGCACCACCATGCCAGGCTCAGGGGTGGGGCTGGTGGGGCATGTGGTGCCAGGGATTAAACTCTGGTTCCTGAACTTGCCTAAGCAGGCGCTTAGTCTGCTGAGTTATCTTGTGGACCCTGTCCCTGTTTCTTATTTCACCATATACCTCATGCAGGAAGTTGGGATTTGGGACAGGTCCCTGAAACCAAGGTCCCCCATACCTGCATTTCCTGATCCCTTTGACTTACTTTAGAGAAGAGCTGGTGATTGCATGGTACCTGTCCCGGTGAATAGGCAGGTGAGGGCACAGCCTCGCGTCTTTACGAGCCTGCATTGCCCTTGAGTGGCGCTGGGCTGCAGCATTCACCGTACTTTTGATCACACTTCACAAAGACCCACAGGAAAGAGGACTCCGGAGCTGCTGCAGACAGCCACAAGGACAGGGAGGAGAGAGT
>NW_004524699.1:5970325-6001347 GCF_000260255.1 Octodon degus | reverse complement strand
AAAAAAAAAAAAAAAAAAAAATCCTTCTAATTTAGCTTCCTACAACTGTGCCACTCACAAAGATGGCGGCTCGAGCCTCGCTGCCCGTCTCCAGCATAGCCGTCCACTGGGGTGGGCGGGTTGGCGGACGGAAATGACGCACAGACCGGAAGTCCCATCTGGCGCGCGCGCCGGCAGAGGCAGAGTGGCTGTCCTGTTGTGGGCTGTAGGTCTCGCGATGTCGGGGGCGTTGGGGCACTCCGTGCTGTGGCTCTTGCTGCTAGCGGCGGGCGAGGTGGCGGCTTTGGAGCCCGTGAGCGTGGGCCTCGCCATCGGGGTGGTGTCGGCGTTCACCGGGTACCTGTCCTACGAGGACTTGTACTGCCGCTTCGCCGAGTGCTGCGTTGCGGAGCGGCGGCTGAACGCCTCGGGTGCGTGCGGCGGAGAAGGGCGACCCGGGGGGCACGGGGGCGGGGGGTGGCCCGGTGGCCCGCTAGGCCACAGCCCTGGGGCTCGCCCGAAGAGCGAAACGTGCTGTAATGCCCGCGCTCCTGGAGCCAGCCTAGGCTCCTTAGTGAGACGCCGGCTCGGAAAACAAACGAAACCGAAAGCGGCGTGGCCAGTCCCCCAGGCCCCGCTCCAGAGCTGCCCTCTGCGGTGGTTTCGAGAGGCAGGCTGCATGCAGCTGGGACTCTCACGCTTGGCCCTTGGCTGCCCCTGGGGGGTAGGAGATGCCCTGCAGCTCGGGGGCCGCATCCCCGGCTGTGCATGCCTGGCCGCTGGGTGTGGTTCGGTGCCTCAGTAAGGTGTCTCTCCGCGCTGGGCTGGCGCCCCGCAGCCCTCAAGCAGGATTTGGAGGAGAAGCTGTTTGGACAGCATCTGGCCACGGAAGTGATTCTCAAGGCGCTGGTGGGCTTTAAGAGCAACAAGAACCCCAAGAAACCTCTCACCCTGTCCTTGCACGGCTGGGCCGGCACAGGCAAGAACTATGTCAGTCAGATCATAGCCGAGAATCTGCACCCTCGAGGCCTGAAGAGTAACTTCGTCCACCTGTACGTGTCGACCCTGCACTTCCCCCACGAGCAGAAGATCAAACTGTACCAGGCAAGAGACCCCACTGTCCCCTGTCGCAGGACACTCGCTAGCTCTGGCCTCTGCTTCTCTCCTTTGCATTGCTGCAGCCCCTCTGCCCAGCCTGCTTTCCAGCTCTGGCCGAAATGGCTTGGAAGATGAACAGATGAAGGTGCTTCCAGGGACGGGCTCCGTGGTCCTGGCCTTTCGCGTTTTGGGGTGGTTAGTTTGTTGCTGGGGTGTCGTTATTTCAAAAAGGTGTGCTGGCACCGGATGGATAGAGAGCTCTTCTACAGGATTTCTCTTTATAATTGCAAAATAATCCAGAGGGTATTTTCATTGAAAAATGGAGCCAGAGGGCCAGCCAGATAGCTCAGGGGATTAAAGCACCTGCTTAGGCAGAGCAGAGACCGGGCTTTGATTCCTGGCGGGCCGTGCTGGCCCTGCCCCTGGGGGCACGCTGAGACTGTCCTCGATTGAGACTGGGTGTTGTGGCATGGTGCCAGTAATCCCACCGCTTGGGGGGCTGAAAACAGGATTACTGCGAGTCCAATCTGTGTAGTAAAACTCTGTAGACCCTGTATTAAATACATTTAAAGAAAAGCCAGAAGCAGGGCATAGTGGCACCTTCCTTTGGTCCCAGCACTAGGGCCTGAGGCAGGAGGGTCGCAGTGAGTTTAAGGACAACCAGAATGACAAAATGAGACCTTGTCTCAAAAAAAAGAGCCCAGATTGCACCTTAGAATCTGTGTCCTCTGGCGGAGCACGCTGGATCTCAGAACTCCTAGCGTTCGATTTGTAACCTGGTTCAATTTGTAACCTGGTAGGAGAGCTGTGCAGTGACTGGATACTGTGGCCAGCATTTGCAACAGGGCCCTGGTGTTGGGGGTTGGATTGCACCCCATGGTGCAGCCCCACCTTTGCCTCTGCATTTGCAAGGAGACTGGAGGGTTTTTCATCCTCCTCTGTCCCTCCTGTCCTTCAAGTCCTTGGCATTCCTTTCATTAACTCTTCAAAGAACTGAAACCTGCCTGCTTCTGCTGCAGCTTGTTCCACCCTGGCTGCTGCAGCCCTTGTCAAGGTTCGCACAGTGCCCGCCTGGCAAGCGCAAGGTCCTGAGTTTGGTTCCTGGTGCAAGAAAAGGTTAATGTTCCCGTTGTTAGGCAGGAGGAAATGAGAACTAAAAACTTCACTGTACACAGAAGTGAAAGCTTTTACCTTCCAAACTGTTAAGACAGGGAAGAAGGGCAAAAGACAAAAAGTTCTCACAGAACCGGGTGAGGTGGTGTAAATCAGTCAGCCCGGCCCTTGGGAGGCTGAGCAGGAGGCTCTTGAGGTCTACCCACTCAGGACTGCAGAGTGAGGCCGCATGGGAAAGAGGATACAGCTTTGGAAGTTCTGTAAGATAGACGGAGGTGCAGGGGGATCCTGCGGTCGTGGCCGTGACGCTTTGGAGTCGAGAGCTTGTTGCTTGGGGACACTCACACTGCAGCTCAATGATGAGGCTTCCCGGGTGTGTGTAAGGCCCTGGGGTCCGGCCGCACGCTCTTGTGGAAGTGTCGCCAGGGTTAGCTGCTTTGTTCAGGGCCCCCATCCAGGAGCCTCGGATCCTCATTCTTCAGGGTACTGGGCAGCTGTAACTGGAGATGCCAGTCTTGCGCCTCCTACACCTTTATTTTGTTTTTGAGATAGGGTCTCACTGTGAAGTTCAGGTTGCCTTGGACTCACTGTGTAGCCCAAGCTGGCCTCGAACTCTTGGCAATTGTCCTGCCTCTGCTTCGCGAGTGCTGGGATGACAGGTATGCGCCACCACACCTGGCCAGTTTCCACTTCTGATAAAAGCTGTTACCCAGCGAGTAGTGGAAGAGGTGAGGGTGCAGGTCTGGGAGCTCCCAGAGCTGGGCCCTGGCACTCTTGCAGCGCCGTGTGTTCTGAGCGGCCCCCTCTCTCTCTGGCGGGCTCCAGGACCAGCTGCAGAAGTGGATCCGTGGGAACGTGAGCGCGTGCGCCAGCTCAGTGTTCATCTTCGATGAGATGGACAAGCTGCACCCCGGGATCATCGATGCCATCAAACCCTTTCTCGACTACTATGAGCAAGTGGATGGGGTGTCCTACCGCAAGGCCATCTTCATCTTCCTCAGGTCAGTGAGGGGCTTGTGAGGACAGGGGACCCAGTGACTGCAAGTCACAACAATGTAGTCCAGACTGGTCTTTTATTCATTATGGAGCCCAGGCTCGCCTCAGCTTGTGGGGCTCCTCCTGCCTCTGCTTCCCAACTGCTGAGATGACAGGTGTGTGCCAGGCCAGAAAGATTTTTAAAATGTTGGTTGTGGTGGTGCATACCTGTCATTCCAGCTCTTGGAGAGGCTGAGGCAGGAGGATCACAAGTTTGAACCCCGCTTGGTCAATTAGTGACTCCTGAGGTCCTGTGTCAGAGTGAAAGCTACGAAGTGCTGGGGTAGAGCTTGGAGCAGAGCCCTGGGTTCTGTCCCAGTTCTATAGCAGTGGAGAAAGCTCAGGGCAGGGCACCAGTGCGCGTCCCGGTGAAGCACAGGAGTCTCCGCATGTGACGTGGGTCTTGCTTCTCCGCTCAACCCAGCAATGCCGGTGGGGACCTCATTACCAGGACGGCACTGGACTTCTGGCGTGCAGGGAGGAAGAGGGAGGAGATCCAGTTAAAGGACCTGGAGCCTGTGCTGTCTTTGGGTGTCTTCAACAACAAGCACAGTGAGTTCCCCGGCGCTCTAGCAGGGCACTGCCTGCCTGTCTTTGGTTTCTAGAGTCTCATTGTTGGGCTTGTGTACGAGATCCTCGTGCCTCATCTTCCAAGCACTGGGAAGATAGCTGTGCCCACCACACCCAGCTCCCAGCAGGGCATGCCTTCCTTGGGTGTCCCTTGGGCCTAGTGGGGTGTCCAGCAGAGACAGGCGCCACTCTCGTTACACACTCGCCACCACGTCTTGGGGGGGCAGCCAGTGTCCTGAAGGCAGGGATTGGAGGTAGCACGTGGCCGGGGAGCAGGGCAGGCAAGAAACCCCCCGTGTCTCATTGGCAGGTGGCCTGTGGCACAGTGGCCTGATAGACAGGAACCTCGTCGACTACTTCATCCCCTTCCTGCCCCTGGAGTACAGGCATGTGCAGATGTGCGTGCGCGCAGAGCTGCAGGCCCGTGGTGTCACGGTGGACGAGGACGTGGTCACCAAGGTGGCACAGGAGATGACCTTCTTTCCCAAGGATGAGATGATCTACTCTGACAAGGGCTGCAAGACTGTGCAGTCCCGGCTGGATTTCTACTGAGCCGGCTCGGTCTCAAGGAAGCACTATGAAGACCCTGTGGGGTCTGCGCATTTGCACCTGGGGACTTTGGGTACCTCGGGGTCCCGAGTTGAGATCCTAATCTGTCGCCTGAACTGTGGGAGGCAGGCAGCCTGCACCTGCACTCCAGCATGGAGTTAAAAGTCCTTGTCATTCTCTACTGCCACCTTCACCCAGTGCCTTAAAACAGCCATTGTGTGTGGCCTGGGAAACCACTGCTAGGACTTTTGGGGTCCCTGGCACCCCAAGGAGCGTCCTGTGCCACCTGCCAGGGATGCTCCCAGCCTGCTGCTGCTTTGCACAAAGAACCTTCACCAACTCAAGTGTTTCTTGCGGCACTTGGCACTGGTGGGGGTGCAGAGGGCCCGTGAAGATGTGGCACGGGGCATCTGTGGCCTCTTGGTCCCCACAGAGCAGGACACGTAGGAGCTTGGGTTGTGCTGCAGCACCTGACAGCCCTGGCCATGGTCCCCTCATCCCCATCCCATTCCGATCAGTCACTACTAGATCCAGGCCCCATCCTCGCCACAGCCCCATTGGACCACGGGAGCCTGGTGCCGTGGCAACAACCTTGTCTGTTACACTAGAACTTGGTCCAGCTCAGCCCTGCAGCGCTGCTGGGAGCCTGGGTCGTCACTGGCCTGGTGGCGCACGCCTGTCAGCCCAGAACTTGTTGGCTTAGGCAGGGCAAGTGTGAGCCCAGCCTGTGTACACTCCAAGATGCCCGAATTATTAGGGATATTTTTATTTTTATAATGTTTTTACTCATCCTAGAAAAGATTGCTTTTAATTTTGGGTTTTTTGGAACAGGACATCAAACCCGGCCTCTTGCTTACTAGGTACATTGTACTGCTGAGCCACAGCCCTTCCCCTTGGGCTTTGTGCAGTAAGGTCTCACTACGTAGCCCAGGCGGGCTGGCCTCAGCTCTTGGCAGGTCTCCTGCCTCGGCCTCGTGAGTGCTGGGATGACAGGCGTGGGCAGTGCTCAGCGGAGGCTGCAGGATTTTAAAGTCATTGCTTCTCTGCTTAGGTGTTACACAATGGTGTGAGGTTTGTTTTGTTTTTTTTGCGCTGTTGGGGATTGAACTCAGGACCCTGCGCTTGCCAGGCAAGCGCTTATTCTACTGAGCTATCTCCCTGGCCTGATGGTGTGAGTTTTCACTGTTAAAGTATGTATGGTCACTGTCCCAAGGACAGGTCCAGGCCACCCTGCCCCAGCCACAGGGACAGAAGGCTTTGCTGCAGGCCGCGTGGGTCCTCCTGTGCCATGCAGTTTGCAGCACAATTGTGATGCCACATTAGTGCCAGGTGCAGTGTGGCAGGAGGGGACTTTCTTCCATAGAAAACCTTTTGAGTGCATCACGCTCAGCCTTTTAAAAATGTGAAGTGGGGCTGAGGAGATAGCTCAGTGGCATAGGTACCTGCCTGGTAAGCACAAGGTCCTGAGTTTGATCCTTGACGCCAAAAAAAAAAAAGCCAAGGTGAATTGGCGTGGTGGTGCACACCTGTAGCCCGTGATCCCAGCAGCAGGACTGCCAGTTCAAAAGCCAGGCAGAACTACTTGGTGAAATCCTGCCACACTTGCCATTTTAGGATTCAGTCTCATTGGAGCAGTTACCTTTATAACCTGAGTGTCTGGTGTTGAGCCGGGATGTTTACTGTGACAAGGTGACGCAACTAACTTGACGCGTGTTGGTTACCTTTGGACGAGGGCTGTGTTGGTCCCGCCTCAGCCCGCCCCAGGTGAGACACGGCCAGGAGCTTGGGCTGACACAGTGACTTCAGAGTAATAAAACCTAAATGTTAATGTTGTGAGGTGTCACTTGCCTTCTTCCCCGGGAATTTATTTGGTAGCAGACTGAGCTCAGGCCAGCTGGCACTGTGGTGCACTACCTGTAAGCCCAGCACTCCAGAGGCTGAGACAGGAGGACTACTGGGAGTTCCAGGCCACCGTGGGTTACAGAGCGAAGCTAAGGCCAATTAAAAAAAAAAATTAGTTTCCCTTAGCTCTGTACAGCTGCCTGGCCACTCCACTGGTCCTGAACTCCACAGTGGTGCCGCAAGCCTGTGCTCGGAGGAGAGGGGCCAGAGCTGGCCTAAGGCCCCAGTCAAAACCTACTTCATCCAACTAGGACCCCCTTGGTGCTGCCTGCGCTCCTTGCGCTGTGGTCGGGGTGTTATATTTAAAATATACACTCATCTATCCAACACCCAACACTCTGGAAGCTGACAAAGGAGGGGCATGATTTTCAGGTCAGCCTGGGCAACTTAGATCCTGTCTCAAAAAGATGGAAGACTGGGGCGGAGGAGGTAGCGCAGGGCCTGAACTCAAAGATGGAGGGCTGGGATACAGGTGACAGGGTCCTCATCTAGCACACGAGCCCTGGGTTCCGCCCCTGGCACACACACACAATGAACCCGCAGCAGTGCATACCACGGTAGCTGTTTCCCTTATAAATTATACTGTTCTTGGACCTGGATGTAGTAGCACACACCTGTAATCCCAGCCCCCTGGGAGGCAGGGCCAGTTGGGGCAGCTAAATCCAGCAAAAGGCCTGGGGCTGGCGTGCGGAGGACAGACCCTGCGCTCCACCCCAGCACTGTCTCCATGAACAGGTAGGGCCAGCAGCCCCTGCTCATGGTCCCCTCAGAAGGGGCACTCAGGCTGTCCTAGGTTTGGGAATCCCTGCTTTAACGTAACGCTAGTGAGAAACCAGGCAACTGTCGAGGCCACACAGCCATTCCGGTGTGTTGGGGGTCACTGGATGAGGTGGCAGAGGCCCTCGCTGGGCGTAGGGTGGCCAGGGCTGCAGTGCCGCTACTGCAGCGCTCTGTGCTGGAGCTGGCCTGGCACCACACGCCTGGCATCCAAGCACGTGGGAGGCTGAGGCAGGAACTTAACACACACAAACCTTAATAATTTAGAATCTGAAGTTTCTCAGGATGTTAAAAACCTTATTAAATAAAGCCATCTTATTTCCAGTAAAACTTTCTTCCTTGAAACAAACATGTGAAATTAAAACATAATTTTCCTTTTTTTTGAGACAAGGTCTCCTTATGTAGTTCAGGCTGGCCTGGAACTCCCCATGCAGCCTGGGCTGGCTTCCAACTCACAGTGATCCTCCTGCCTCAGCCTCCCAAGTGCTGGGATGAGGCAGGCGTGCACCACCACACAGGGCTTAACATGTACTTTTAAAAAATTCATGAGCCCTGGAAGGCGTGGGCTGGGGGCTGTCCACTTCCTCTTGGAAGGTCCTGGAAGTTTTCATCTGTGTTCATGATCACTAAGGGGTGGGTGCCAGCGGCCTCCGCAGATGAAGGCAGCATCCAGAAGTGCGTCCCATCTGCCAGGGACAGCGCCGGGAGCCTGGCCCGGCCGTGGCTGCGGGAGCAGAGGGGAGAGCTGCCCCGGGGCCGTCAGTCATCGAGGTAATAATCCAACTTGGTGAACACAGTTTTGCAACCCTTGTCAGAGAATACTCTTTCCTCCTTGGGGAAAAATGTCATCTCGTCGGCCACCCTGGCTACGATGTCCTCGTCGATCTCATAGCCTCGGGACTCCATCTCCACGCGAATGCACATCTTGAGGTGTTTGTACTCCAGGGGGAGGAAGGGGACAAAGTAGTCGATGAGGTTCCGGTCGATGAGGCTGCTGTGCCAGAAGCCACCTGGGAAACAGCAGAGGCACTGGCTGGACGCCCCCACCTCGTCGTCTGTCCATCCACCCTTCCACCCACACATCCGTCTGGCCGTCCATCCTCTTGCCCGCCCGTCCGACTGTCCGTATCTGTCCACCCACCCACCCGACGTGCCACCAGGCCCACGATGATGAGGCAGATGATTACAGGGAGCCCGCTCTCCCCCAGTGACAGGCAGTAACCCTGCCCCGGTGGCAAGGCCAAGGTGCCACAGCAGTGGAAAGGAACACTTCTTTTCATCCTTAGGGAGGCCTGGAAGTGTGACTGAGCCAGGAAGCTGGGACAGGTCACAGGCCAGGCTGTGTGGGTCGGGACCTGGGAGAGGCTAAGGGGAGGAGGTGACCCCCAGGCAGGCAGTGGAGCGCATGAAGGCGGCCAGGTCCAGGCCAGGCCCCTGACTGCAGGTTTGACAGCTCAGCCGGAAGTGGGTGGAAACTCACAGCCCCTGCCAGGAGCGTCAGGGACCAGAAGCAGATTCCCTGTGGTGACAACCTGAACACATGCTGTTGCCCCCAGGAGTGGGGCTCTGGACTGACCCTCGAGCCCTGGGCTCTGTCCCCAGTGCCACCCAAACAAAAAGCGAAAACAACTCAAAGCTCAGCCTCCTGGTTGCCCTCCTCAGCCCCACCCCGGCTCCACCTCCCAGGACTCAGGCAGAGGTGGCATCGCCTGGGGGACGCTCCAGGAGACACTCAGCTTCTGGGGTCTCTGACACCTCACAGGCTGTGTGGCCCAGGGAGGCCGCTGCCTTCTCTGAGCGTGGAGTCCTCGTCTGTAAGACTGCATCAAGTACAGCTGCCCGCATTTTTCTGAGACAGGATCTGGTACGTAGCCCAGGCGGGGCTGGGGCTCACAGCGACCCTTCTGCCTCAGCCTCTGAATGCAGGATGACAGGCATGCGCCACCATGCCCGGCTTTCAGGGTTGCAGCTAGGGACAATTTCTATCTCCCCCGAACTGGGGACCTGGGATGCAGGCGCAGGGCCCACTTACTGTTCCGGTTGTTGAAGACCGCCACGGACAGGGCCTGCTCCATGTCCTTGAGCTGGATGTCTTCCCTGCTTCGCCCACTCCTCCAGAAATCGAGCGCCACGTCAGTGATGCGCTCAGCCCCCGCGTTGCTGCAAGACATAGCCACAGAGGCTCACCCAGAGCTCAGCCTGGCAGTGCCGCGGCAGCCCCGCCTGCTCACCTGAGGAAGATGAAGATGGCCTTCTGGTAGGAGACCTCGTCCACCACGTCGTAGTAGTCCAGGAAGGGCTTGATGGCATCGATGAGGCCGGCGTGCATCTTGTCCATCTCATCGAAGATGAAGATAGACCTTGCGCAGGCGCTCACGTTGCCTCGGATCCACTGCTGTAACTGATCCTGCGTGATGAGTGAAAAGCAAGTCAGAGCTCCAGGCAAGCGTGACGTGGACTTTCTTCTTTTTGGCAGCACTGGGCATGGCAGTCAGGGCCTCTGCAGGGCAAATAGGAGCTCTCTCGGAGCCCCACTCCCACTTTCTGCTACACCTGTGGTACATTCTGTGAGAATGGATTTTGGCACTTTGTTGTTGCTCAACATGCTAGGCAGACAGCACCACAGGCCACGGTCCCAGCCCAGGTCCTTCTCTTCACTTCTCTCCAGCAGTCCTGGGCACTGCACCCAGGGCCTTCACACTGAGCTACATCCCCAGCTACTTTTTCAGTTTGTTGTCTTTTTCTTTTGTATTTTCAGGGAAGGGTCTACAAGGTGTTCAGGGTCTCACTACTAGATCAGATTTGTAGTGATCCACTTGTTTACAGCCTCCTAAGAGCTGGGATTATAGGCGCGCCATCACGCCCAGTCTCAATTGCTGTCTCAGCACACCCCAGGGGGTGGGGCTGACGCAGCAGGCCTGGGGATCGAACCCTCAGCCCCTGTGCCCACTTGCAGGCTCTTTAATCCACTGAGCTATTTGGCTGGCCCTCAGTTTTCTGTTTCTTTCTCTTTTTTTTTTTGGCAGAACTGGGAATTGAACTCAGGCCCTTGTGCTTGCCAGGCAAGCGCTTATTCTACTGAGCCATCTCCCTGGCCCCAGCTCTTTCTTTTAAGAGAGAATCTTGCTAAATTAGTAAGTACGCAGGCCAGGCTCAAACTCAAGCTCGTCTTGCCTCAGCCTCCTGGAGGGTGGGGGATTCCAGCTGTGTGCCACCAGGCCTGGCTCACAGTAATTCAGGACACTTGCAATGCAGGGAAAAAGCAGACCCTCTGGAGCCCTGCCATTGCTCTCCTCCCTCACGCTGGGGCGGAGCAATGAGTTACGTTCTAAAAGGAGTCTGGGTCACGGCGTGGACCTGTGTTTGCGATGCTCAGAGGCTGCTGTGATCACGGCCGCGAAGATCTGTGCTAGGACTGACTGAGCGGCAGTGGTGCTCGAAGCAGCGACGCAGGGAGCTCAGAGAGCCAGAGCACCAGGCTGGGGCCTCGGGATGAGTCACGGCTCACGCAGGGCCTTCCCCGGCTGGCTACACTTGGAGGGCCGGGCACTTCGCAGCCTGCCAGCGCCCATCGGGGACACAGGACATGCATGTGGGGCCGTCAGGGCGGGACAGCAGCCCACGCTCCACCGGCACTGCAGCTCTCCAATCCAGGGAAGTCAGGCATGGCAGGGCACACCTGTAACCCCAGCATTCCGGAGGCTGAGGCAGGAGGACTGCTGCAAGTCTGAGACCAGCCTGGGCTACCTAGCAAGACCGCTTCAGAAAACCAAACAAAAAAAGCCATCTAGGGAATAATATACTCAGTGCTCCTTTTCGGACAGATGAAAAAATTCAGGTGACGAGAGGTTAAGCAGCCTGCCCCAAGACACACACCACGCTGGCGGACCTCATTCCTAATGACCGATTCGCCCCTGGCTGTCTAGGACCTTCCCAGTCCCTGCCAGGAAAAGGCGCACCCCGGGAGCTGCAGGGAGCAGGCGCTGGGTGGCCGGAGCCACAGCCACCTCAGTCGGCTCTTAGCGCACCGTTTCCCCCTGCAAACCTGCTCCTCAGAGGTCAGGCACCGTCTCCAAGGCTGCACAGCTGGTTCTGGAGTCAGGCCCCAAATCCAGGTGTGCCTGCTGCCACAGCCTGGGCTGTCACTCAGCAGGCTACATGCAAGGGCAGTCTGCAGTAGTTTAATCAGGGGCTGGGGAGATGGCTCAGTGGAATAAGCGCTTCCCTGGCAAGCGCAAGGGCCTGAGTTCGAGCCCCGATTACGCAAAAAAAAAAAAAAAGTTCAATCGTAGCACACTGAGGCCTCTAGAAACGCTTCCTCTTTCACAAAATGAATTTTTTTTTTTCTGTTTTGGACAGTGTTGCAGCCTTGATTCACCCTATAGCTCAGGCTGGCCATGAACTCGAGGCCTCTTGCCTTAGCTTCCTAAATGTGCCACCAACCCTGGACCTGATCATGTCCAACTCACTTGCTAAATAGCTACGTGTCATTGGGCTTAGTTTCAGAAACTGCCACAAGTTTTTTTTTTTTTCTTTGTATTTTTTCAGACAGGGTTTCACAGTGCAGCTCAGGCTGGCCTTGAGCTCACTTTGTAGGCCAGGCTGGCCTTGAACTTGCAAGGATCCTCCTACCTCAGCCTCCCGAGTGCTGGGATAACAAGCATGCACCACCACGCCCAGCTGCCACAAGTCTGAGGGAATCTCTGCTGTACAGATATCAAATCCTCTGTAAGATGCACACATTTCAAAGAGGAATTAATGTCAGGGAGCTGGCATATGTAATCCCAACATTTGAGAGACTGAGGCGGGAGGATCTCTATGCGTGGAGGACCAGCCTGGGCTCTGCAGTAAGAGCCTGCCTCAAAAGAGTAAAACAAAATATAAAGGGCAAGTGACACACAGAGCCACTGTGAGGCTCACTCCCTTCAAAACCGTGGTGTCAAATCCCATCCCTCATCCAAGCTGCCCGAACCCCTCTGTCCTCCTCCCGGAAGTGTTCCACATTCCTGCGCTTGCCTTATACAGGGTGACGTTGGCCGCGTGCGGGAAGTGCAGCGTGGCCACGAACAGGTGCACATAGTCACTGTTGAGCCCGCCCTCGTAAATGTTCTCCGCGATGATCTTGCTGACGAAATTCTTGCCAGTGCCCGTCCACCCGTGCAGCGAGAGGGTCAGGGGCTTCTTGGGCTTCGGGTTGCTCAGGAAACCGGCCACAGCGTTCAGGACGACCTTCTTTGCAAGATGCTGTCCGAAGAGCTTGCTGTCTAGGTCCTTCTGCAGTGCTGGGAAGGGCAGGGCCGGTCAGACGGGGACACGGCTCGGCTCACAAAACTCAGCCCAGGCAATGCTCCTTCCGAGCCACCACTCTGCACCCCGGGGTGCACCGGAAGGGGTCCCCACCCCCGGGGAGGCGGAGCTCTCGCGGAGGTCGCAACCGCTTCCCCTCCGCGCAGCTCGCAGCCTGGGCCAAAGTCCGGCCGGGCTGCGGTCGTGGTCACCGCGCCAGGGCCCGTCTCCGGCCGTGCCGCCCCGCTTCCGTGGTCCGCCAGCCCCACCCGGTCCTGCCTCTACTTACCCTCCCGGCTCAGGCTCCGCCTCTGGCCACAGCACTCGGCGAAGAAGCAGTAGAGACGCGGATAGGAGATGTAGCCGGTGAGCACGCCGGCCAGCGCGAGCCCCAGGCTGATGGGCTCCACTGCGCGCACCACGCACGGCGCCAGCAGCAGCAGGCCCAGCGCGGCCCGGCCCAGCTTCATGCCCGGACTCGCGCCGCAGCGCGCTCCTGTGCCGCCAGCGGCCCGCGCTCCGTCCGACGCGCGCTTCCGGTTCCGCCCCGTCGTGGCCGCCCTCTTTGTTCTGGGCAGGCCTCCTCCTGACCTCGGAGAGCGCCATCTTTGTTAGGGGCAGAGCTTACCCCCCCCCATGAAGTTGATTGTGGCAATCTGTGGATGATCGATCATGTTTTGTTTTGAACTAAGACTTTTTAAAGCAGTTTTAGGTTACAGAAAAGTTGAGAAGGTAATGCAGAAGGTAGCCAGAGACCATCCTCAGTTTCCCTATTAAAATCTTATATAAGTATGCTACATTTGTTACAATGAATGAACCACTATTGCTACATTCCCAGCCGCTTAAATCGTTTGTAGGATGCCTATCAGTTGGAACTTGCGTTTTTGTCACGTTAGACCAATTACGGGCTGGGAAAGAGGCTCTGAGGCACTGTTGCTTCACGTCATACTTGGTACCTGTTGTCAGTATGGTCTGGTTGATAGCGACAGCGTGCAAGGCCCCCTCCAGGGAGTGGGGAGCCTCACTTCACCTCACCAAGGGCAGAGTAGCTGTAGAAACGGGAGTAGCTGTTCTGCGTGAAAGAGTCTTCTCGGGCTATTCAGTCATCCCCACCACCATGGCCCACTGGGAATTTTATACTTTGGGTTGTAACCCACCCCACCCATTTCTGGGCCATCTTGTTTTTTTTCGCCCGCGGGCATGTCGGCTGGTGTCCCCCATGCTCCTCTGACACACACCTAACATGTACAGACATCTGCTTACGGGGGCTTGTTCTCAGCACGTCCTTACTTCCCAGCGCTAAGGATGGCCGGGCTCTACGATCAGTCATCTGCCCTCGGAGCCCTGCATCCCTGAGTTGGAGAACAGGAAGTGCTGCGTGCTCCCTGCTGCTGCAGAGGTGTCATTTCAGGCTGACAGCGAATGTGCACACACACCCCGGAGCCTTTTTATACGTAACTGCCTGTAGCTCCACTATGCCAGACATGTCTTCCACTGACGTCTCCAGCTCATAATCTTGAATATCCACAGATTATTCAAGCCTCCTGCCTTGCTCATCTGTAATTCCCAGCCCACCTGTGAGAAGGCTCTACCCTCTGCGGGCCACGGCCACTCTCGCCAGCTGGTGGCCCAAGTTCCAGTTCATGGCTGCACCCCGCATGCACAGAGGTCCCCGTGCGCCCCTTCCCCAGCCCGGTGGAGCAGAACCCGCCCACCCGTGGAAGAGGGCGCGGCCCGCAGTCCTCCAGTCTGCGTTCACCGGAAACCACCCGGCTGTGGTGGCGGCATGAACATGATTCAAACAAGGAGGCTGGATTCGATTTGTATTTAATAATTAAGTTCTTAAAAGTGGGAAGGAAATATTCCTTTATCCTTTTAATGAAATGGAGCTTTGTGCAAGTCAGAACATCCCGGTGTCCCTGATGCCGCCCTGGCCTTGCCTGCTGCCTGTTGCACCCGCGCTGCGCAACAGAAGCTTCTTGGAGTCACGGGATGGAGCCCACAGCCTTTGTGTGGGTTTCGTCCCCACCCTTATCTGAGACCGGGTCTGGCTAACATGTCGAGGCTGCGCTCAAACTCGAGACCCCCGGCTGCAGGGCAGAGTGCTAGGATTGGGCCCACCCGCGGCGGGGGCGCCTCTGCAGACGCAGCCATACAGGCATGACCTCAAGGGGGCCGTGGTGCCGCGTCCGTGGCGCTGCTTCCAGCTTGTTCTTCCAGAGCAAGCTGACAGAAAGTATTTACAAACAAACTTTACTACTGCTTATAAAATGAGTTTGCCATCGATGAGAAGGCTCCAGTCTTGCTGACAGCGGTCCCGCAGCCGTGTGACGCCCCAGCAGGTGGCGGTGGGGGGCATGCTCATCCTTGTAGCAGTCAGTACCGCCTGTTCATCTTCTTGAACTTCTCATAGTGGTAGTCGTCGGTGGCCTTCTCGTTAGCGGGACGCTTGCGGTTAGGTGGGGACCCTGAGGAGGACAGAAGGCCAGGCCAGGCTGTCCCCCTGCTGGAACCTGCCTCAAGACCTCGCAAAGGCAGGGGCCAGGCTGTCTCAGCCCCTATGAAGGCCCCAACCAGGCCCGTGCAGGACAGGAGAGGGCCTCGGGAAACAGCTGTCATCTTATGAGCAACTTTTATCTACAACAGTTAGTTTTTATTTTATTTTTTTGAGGCAGGATCATGCTAGGTAGCCCAGGCTGGCCTTGAACTCAAAGCGATGCTGCTAACACCCATCCCATGAGCTAGGAAAGCGAGGCTCAGAAAGGCGGCAGGGGTGACAGGGTCAGGAGCAGGGGTTGAGATGCACACGCCCCCCCTCGCACCCACAGCCCAGGCCTGGCCACACTCACGCTCTGGCTCTGGCTTCTCTGTGTCGCCCACTCGCAAGGGCCGGGCCTTGGGCTCGTCTTTGTTCCTCCGGATGGGGGCATTGAGCTCCTCGTGATAAACTAAAGCGAAAGCGAAGGGAACGGGTCAGACATGGTGGGGTTTCCGCCCTCTGCCAGGTGCGGGCAGGGCGGGGCGGGGCTGGCATACATCGGTTATGCTGCACGTAGTTCACAGCCATGTTGGTGGGCACGAAGGACGTCTCGCTGTCTTTCTTCTTGTTCTGCTGCTCTGCCAGCAGGCGGGCCTTAGCGTCCTCCGTGGAGATGATGTTTTTGATTTTAGCGCTGCAGGCAGAAAGGAGGTGCACCCCTATTAGATCACCACACCCTTCACCCAGGCGGAGCTGATGGCCCTGTGCCGCCTGAGGGACTGACCTAGCACAGCTGTGCCGGGCTCCTGTGTGGTCGCTTTGTGGGTTTTTTTTGGTTTTTTTTTTGTATTTTTAGGGAAGGGTCTACAGGGTGCTCAGGGTTTCACTACTAACTAGATCAGCCTCGTAGTGATCCTGCTGTTTCTAGCCTCCCAAGAGCTGGGATTACACGTGTGTGCCACCACACCCAGTCTCAATTGCTGTCTCAGCACGCCCCGGGGACGGGGCAGCACAGCAGGCCTGGGGATTGAACCCCCGGCCGCTTTAGTCCGCTGAGCTATTTGACCAGCCCCACTTTGTGTTTTGAGACAGCGTTCACGATGTAGCCCAGGCTGGCCTGGAGCTCCAGGTGATCTTCCTGCCTCAGCCTCCTGAGTGCCAGGATGATGGTGGGCACCACCTCGCCCAGCTGAGTCACGCTCTCAACGGGGCTCACAGCAGGGATAGAGCATGAGCTGTTCCCCTTTCGGGGCCAGAAATCAAGCACCAGCAAGAGACGTGAGCTTCCCGGTCCAGAAGAGAGGCAAGCATCCAGCGACCCTGGCCAGACGCACAGAGCGCACCAGCCATCACGCTGGTGTTCCCCTGGAAGCAGGAGCTTCAGTTAGTGCAGGGGGACCCGGGGAGAGGGGTGAGCAGAGCAGGCTCCTGTGGGGACACCAGAAGCACAGAGGACTCCTGGGGCTCGGAGAGCAAGGGCTAAGGAAAGCTTTTGCTTCTGGGGGGTCCTTGTGACTGTCAAGCTGCAGCCAACCTGACCCCACCCCCAAGTGACAACCCAGGGTCCCAGGGGCCTGCACGCACTCGATGCCCAGGTCCACCTCGGGGATGCCGCTCAGCATCTGGTTGGAGAGCATCTCCTCCGTCTTCTTGGCCGACGACACGCGGATGCTCTCGGGGAGCTCGTACAGACAGTCCTCCGCGTTCTTGGGCTTTGCCTTCTGCTCCTCGTGCTCCACGATACCCTTCCTCTTCTTCAGCTCTGTCTCGATGTACTTCATCCTGCGAATGGAGGTGCCAGCACCCACTCAGCCCACGAGGACGTGGCCGCACTCCGTGGAGCGGCAGCACCCAGAGAACCAGAGTCCTTTAGCCTTCCTTGGGCTTCTGAGCTAGGATCTTACTGTAGACCAGGCTGGCCTCACACCCAAAGCAATCCTCCTGCCTCAACCTCCCCAGTGCTGGCAGTACAGAAATGAGTCACCGCATCTGGAGGGAGTTATTTTAAAAGTCTTGTTGGCCAAAGAAGAAGTTAGCAAGTCCATGTTTATCCCTGTAATGTTTAGGGGAGAAATATGACTAGTTGAGGAACTTTCAAATCCAGACCACCACTATTTTAACGAGTTGTCTTTTTCTTTTCTTCAAGATAAGATCTAGCTATGTCACCCAGGGTGGCCTCAAACTTCTGGATTCAAGTGATCCTCCTGCCTCAGCCTCCTGAGTAACCAGAATTACAGGAATATACCACTATCCCTGGCTACAGAACTCTTTTTTTTTTTTTTCCTTCTGGCGGAACCAGGGATTGAACTCAGACCCTTGTGCTTGCCAGGGAAGTGCTTATTCCACTGAGCCATCTCTCCAGCTCCAAAAGAACTCTTAAGAAGTTTGCAAAGTTGTCAAGCCCAAGGGGCAGGGTGACATCTTCTAGAGAGTTCTAGGAATGTCATCCATGACAAACCTCTCAGACCACCTATCTCACCAGCCAGCCTCCACCACCCATAGCCGAGTGCCCGGCACCTACATGTCTGCATCCTCGTCCCTCCGGTTGGTTTCCGCGGAAAATGATGTCCCTAAGTGCAGGTCCTCCTCCTCGCTGATCCTGAAAGGAGACGGTGGTGACTTTTACATCATGAGACTGAAACAAAGGCTGGAGAAAAAGCGTAACATCCTGTCCATGGCTGCTAAAAACTCTAGGAACTCCAGCAAATGAGCAGGTGCTCCCTGGTGACATCTCTGGGGAAGGAGGGGATACTTTTATTTTTTTAAACTTTTGTAACATTTGGACTATGTTTGTAAGTGTTAAATGTAAAGCTCCTGGGGCCAGGGATACAGCCAAGCAGTGCAGCACCTGTCTGGCAGCTCAAGGTCCTAGTTCAATTCCCAGTGCCAACAATAAAACCCCCTCCCATGGGTTTGAAAGAAATGAATAAGGCACTATTAGCAAAGAAATCTAGCCACTTGGCTCTGAGCTAACTTTTGTTGTGGAGTCAGGATCTTGCTCTATAGCCCAGGCTAGTCTTGTACTTGTAGCAGTCCTCCTGCCTCAGCCTCTCAGTGCTGGTACCCAGCTATCTGAGTTAACTTTTTTTTTTTTAATGTATTTAGTACACGGTCTACAGGGTCTCACTACACAGATTGGACTTGTAGTGATCCTGCCTGTTTTCAGCCTCTGAAGCACTGGGATTACAGGCGCGTGCCACCACGCCCAGTCTCAATCACTATCTCAGTGTACCCTGGGGGCGGGGCTGGCATGGCAGGCTTGGGATTGAGCCTCCAACCCCTGCATCTGCCTAAGCAGGCGCTTTAACCCACTGAGCTATCTGGCCGGCCCTTAGCTGAGCTAACTTTTAAAGAGGCTTTGTGTGTGTGTGGTGCTGGGCTCAAACCCAGGGTCTTGCATACACTGGTCCTGTGCCTCAGCACTGAGCTACAGCCAACCCTTCCATTTTTTAACTGGGATTCGAACTCAGGACCTCCCACTTGCTGGACAGGAAACCCTTCCATTTTTCAACAACATAGTCTTTACAAAGCTCGAAGCCTACTTCCATATGTTCTCTGAAAGGTCCTGCTGCAGTCCCAGCTCTCGGAGGTGCTTAGACCCAGGCAGAGGCTGCACAGACTCTGCGTCTCAGCAGCCTTGCACTTACTTATCTTTGCCCCTTTCCTTCAGCTTCTTCATATCCACCATGCCCCCTGTCTTCATCTGGAAGGGGTCATCCTGCAAAAACACACACAGCTTAGATGTGGCATCCTGGCGTGGGCAGTGGGGTTACCATTGGTGTTCGAGAAAACACCATTATCCACAGAGGAGCAGCTACAGGGAGGACCTGGAACTTACTACTAGAGTGGTCTCTTCTTGTACCTTCTCCCCCACCAGCAGGGCGGCAGCACTGAGCAGAATGAAAAAAGAAACGGTGCAGTTCAGTCAATGAGGAGCAGCAGCAGGTGGTTTGTAAAGTGCACCACAGTGCAAAGGTGAGACTGAAGGGATGCCGGGAGGGCCAGTGTGAGAGGACCACAAGAACAAGACAGGGCAGCTCAACAGGCAATGTGGTGCTGAAGGGGGGGGGGGGAGGATGCCGAGTAGCGCTCTTTCGCATAATCCCCCTGGACATTATCATGGCCTAAAAATAAATGTGGCAAAGGGCAAATGTAAGAGACCATCAGCCTTTCTGGATGGTGGCAATTTATAAAATGATCTACAAAGGTTTATTAACAAATTATAGCACCTACATCTGGCGGAATATTATAGAACTATTGAAAAAGTTTTCTGAGGGGAAGGGGGTGCCACATGCCAAGAATCCCACAACTCTGAGAGGCTGAGAGAGGACCTGCCCTGCACAATGAGCAAGGTTCTGTCTCAAAGTAAAAAATAAATTTAAAAAGGAAGGAATGGCAATGCGGTTCAGTTCAGAGGTCCTGGAGTCAACACCACCAAACAAATATTTTCTGAAAAATGTTCCATACAGGTTAAATACCCACAATGTCATAAATGGGGGGGGGGGAGGAGAGGAAGGGCTAAAAGTACACACATAACTGCTCAGAATCTGTTCAAAGGAGAGAGAAGAAACAGGTTCTTTTCTCACTTTTCCAAACTCTTGACAGCGTGTGTTTCACAATTAAAGGGGTGCGATAAAAAGGCAAGTTGGTGAGCTGTCCCTGTGCCCCTAGAACAAAGGCTCTGGGTACTTTGAATTTAAACGTGTGCAACGAACGTTTTTTTGGTTTTGTTTTGTTCTGTTCTCTTTGGGCAGCAGAACGTGTACGTGGGTCACGGGAAGGGCCGGGTCCGAACCGTGTGTGTCCCCACCCTCACCATCTGAGCTGGGGCGCGTCCCGGTCCTCACCGGCCCTGCGCTGCCCGCGGCACCCACCTCACCCCGTTGGGCCTCTTCCTCAAGTTCTGTACCTCTCGGGTCTCCTCCAGCTTCAATCTGAAAAACGGTCACACATACGCTGAGCTCCCAGAACTCAGAGTGAGCAGGCAGGAGACCCAGGATCCCTGGAAGTGAGGCACTGCGGCCTCACCCCCAGCAGCCTCCATTCCTTTGAGGGATGGCGAAGCCCGGCTCGCAGTTAATTGCGTCAGCTAGGCACCCGGGCACTAGCCAGCCTCTCCCCAAGGCGGTCTCTCTCTGCCTGGCCTGTGATACCCCGTCCGAGACTCACCTGACCTCCTCGGAATCTTGCTCATCTTCCTCCGACTCAGAGTCGGCCCGGCGCCGGCGGAAGGTCTTCCCGGTGACCGGCATAGCGGCCTCAGGCCGCCGGGCAGCAGCCGCGGCAAAGCGCAGAGGCTGGGCCGCTTCCGGCGCGCAGCAGTGACGCCAGAGCACCAGCCTCTCCTGATTCACCCCTACACCGCCAGGCCCCGCCTTCAGGACGCACCGCCCGCGACCACGCCCCCTCCCTGAAATCAAGCGTTTCCAATTGGACAGCCGCGGGGGCGGAGGCGGGGCGCGGCCGGCCGGGTCCGACCACTCCAAGCTGCGCAGCGGAGGGCTTGCTTGAGTGACAGGCGGCGGCGGTGGCGCTGTGGCGACGGCAGGCGAGTTCCTGGCCGCAGCCCGCCGCTTTGGGGGCCGGGCCTGTCCGAGCAGAAGCGACCACAACCCCGTTCTGAGCTGTTGGGGCCTGGTTGTGCCAGGTGCGCAGAACGCAGCGGCCAGGTGAGCAGAGACGACATGCCCTGGCTGCCGCCCCTCTTCCCTCCCCGCGGGCGCCAAGAGGGTCCCGGGCTCGCGCCCCGCCTGCGTCCCCTGGACTCGGACTGCCGTGTCACCCGTCGCAGCCGCGGCCTGGCCCAGCGCTGTCGGTGTGCGTGGCGTCTCCACGCGCCGAGCTCATTTCCTTCGGCCTTGGGTCCTGCCGTGCGTATTTTTTTTCCTGGGGACAAAAGATGACTGGGTCTCGGAGGTGGTGACTCTTAGCCCTGGCGCCAGCTGTCCCAGAGGCGGCGACCCCAGACCCCGTCTCCCCGAGGCGCGCGGGGACGTGAAGCTCCTTTGAGGGCTTGGGGACTGGGTTCCCTTGAGTGCGTGTGTGTCGTCTCCCCGGACCTGCACGGACCTTGTTGTCCTCCGTTGACCAGGAGGACTGTCGCTTTGCTCTTTGCCCTGTTCACCCCAAAGATGCTCAGGGTAAAGGGTGTTTGAAAATCGAGTGTGTGCAAACGCTTAGGAAACAGCTTGGTGCAACCATAATAGCTCACAGGACTTGGGAATAGTTTTTCTTCTCCCCATGGGGGCCGATCGCTCTTTGGGAAAACTTACCCCAGCCTAGGATAGCGAGTCATTGATTTTTCATTTTGTAAATAAGGATCCCCAGACTCAAGCAGTCCTTCTCCGGGTTTTGTAGCTGGAAGGGGTACCCAACTTCTAGTACCTGGCACTGGCCGTGGGCATGCCTGTTCCCGTAGCCACTGTGACCCCATCTCCCTGGCCACAGGAGAGGCTGCTGGCGACTTTGTTGGGAAGATTGTTTTCAAGCAGAGCCGTGTATCTGGGATGCCTGGCTTCTGTCTGGAGCAGTCTTCCCAGAGAGGGGTGCTTTCATCTTTGGAGGTGGACAAATGGTAGACTCGGGACTTCTTGGAACAGCCTTTTGGCCCTACTCAGAAGCCACAAATTGAAAGTCTCAAAGTCACTCTCTCTCCAGACCCGTTCAGCCAAACCTGGTGCATAGGGCATTGATGGACATGGCCTCCCTGGGCCTGAAGGAGAGAGGCGCCTTGGAAATCGCTGCAGGAGGCAAGAGACATGGTATCCACGGCTCTCTCACTCCAGGAAGTGGCTCTGAAGTTGCCCACCTGACACACACACACCCTCCCTCAGGTGTTGGATATCATTAAGAAAAAAGCTCGAAGCTAGGGGCGTTTTTTGGCCTGCTCTCCTCCTTATCTCGGATCCCAAGGAGGAGCATTGGGTACCCATCAGATGCCCCTGCCCACCCTCTCCATGAAAACAGAGTGCCTGTGGATATGCACTTTCCGCGTTGTGGCAGATTCAGCTTGCCGTGCCGTGGATCATGTCCTAGGCTTTGGGTACAGGCCCGGTGCGCTGCCACTGAGCTACACCCTCAGCCCTGGAGAGCAGTCTAGTTGAACTATAGTCATTCTGAAAGAATTACTTGGGCCCTTTTGAGAGACAGGACTGCTTCTCAGCGGGAGGCTCCAGGAAATTCAGGTTCTTTTAGTCTCAAGCATAAGTCTTAAGTTTTAACTTTGTCGGGAGTCTGTTGGTCCAAGACCCCAGATCTGAGTTGGCCCACCAGCTCTTTGGTGGAGCGGGGAAATCGAGTCTTATTTCAGAGGTCAGGGAGCACTCACATCTGATTGGATTTGGGCGCCAGAGACTCAGTTCGCAGCCCACCGTAGGATGCATTTTGGAAATGCTTGCGAACTACTTTATTCACACAATGTTTACTGAGCATTTACTGTAGAAGTCAGACACTGTTCTAGGTCTAGAAGATATATCAGTGAGCAAAAGAGACCAAACATCAAACATCTCCAGTGGAATTGATATTCTAATGGATTAATAAATAAAGTATGCAGAGTATGCTAGAAGCTGCTAAGTGCTTTGGAAAGAAGACTTCCAGGCCCTGGGAAAGTGCTCGGCTGTGCAAGGGAGGCACTGACACATCTGCCTGTGATCTGGTTTGTAGGCTCAGGTTCGAGTCCTACGCTGCCTGCTTGCAGTGGCCTGGTTCTGAGCTAAGGCTTCCCTGCTCTGAGCCCTCTCCACTGGTGTCCCCGTGCTGCCATCTGCTGGCCCTGTGACCTCTGACTCAGCTGCTTGGTGAGTTTAGAGGTTATCACATCTGCATTTTCTTTACATTTTGTTTAAGAAAGCACTTACTGGGGCAGGGGAGACGGCTCAGTAGCATAAGCACTTCCCTGGCAAGCGCAAGGGCCTGAGTTTAATCCCTGGTAAAAGAAAGGACTTCTTTAGAACTTTTTTAAGTAAATTTTTTTTTTTTTTTTTTTTTTTTTTTGAGACAGGGTCTTACTCTGTCAACCAGACCTAGCTTGAACTTATTGTGTAGCCCAAGCGGCCCTCTATTAGGTTTTTCAGCAGCACAGTAAAGAGATAGGAAAGATAAAAGAAGGCTTTATGGGGCTGGGGAGATGGCTCAGTGGAATAAGTGCTTCCCTGGCAAGCGCAAGGGCCTGAGTTCAATCCCCGGTTCTGCCGGAAAAAAGAAAAAAAAAGAAGGCTTTATTAACTCTAAAGACACCGAGAGGGTCAAAGGCAGATGGGGAGTCCTCTGATCTGAGACACAGAAGGCTGAGACTTCTGTGGGCTTTTGCTAGGGGTGGAGTTTGAGGGGCAGGTTTAATTACATGTAAGGTGCTGGCTGGGGTCTCTCCTGTGTGTGCAGGCAAGGTGAGAGGAAGCTGTATCCAGGGCTGGAGTGGGGAAGAAGGAGGAAGTGGTCATTGGAAAGATAGAAGCCCTTGTTTTAAGGGCTTCAGCCATGTTACATGACCACCATAAGAATTTAGCAGTTTATACTAGGGCTAGAACCTAGCACCCGCAAGTTTCCAGCGATCCCCCTGCCTCAGCCTCCCCAGCGCCGGCATTCCAGGCGTGTACCACCATGCCCGGCTAGAGTGTGTATTCTAAACTCAGGTAGATGATACTGGACAGTGGGGTGTGTGACCATGATGGAAGAGCCAGGCTTTTCATAGTCTTTGAGGTTATCAGAACAAGAAACAAAACCAAATCCACTCGGGGCACATTAGTACTGAAGGAGAACACTTGGGGAAATGTTGGAAGTCGAAGACAAATACTTCAGGGGCTGGTGAGATGGCTCAGTGGTCTAGAGCACCTACTTGGAGCAAGCTTAGCAAAGCACAGGGACTGCAGTTCAATCCCCCAGCACCACATGCCAGCCAGCCCGCCCCCTG
The DNA here is from genome assembly GCF_000260255.1 of Octodon degus. Classification (NCBI taxonomy): domain Eukaryota; kingdom Metazoa; phylum Chordata; class Mammalia; order Rodentia; family Octodontidae; genus Octodon; species Octodon degus. The sequence continues at coordinate 5,977,651 of NW_004524699.1, read as the reverse complement.
GTGGGCTGAGCTGGCCACACACACACACACACACACACACACAAATAAATAAATAAATAAATAAAAACTTTAAAAAAAAAAGAAGACAAATACTTCAGTGACACAAAAGAGTCACAGTTGTCTTTGGCTGCCGTGAGCAGAACTGGATCGATACATAGAAATTTCAGGAAAGCCCATTTCCATTAATCATGAAGATGCAGCCAGCCCTCGTGGCCCTCTGGGGAGCCTGGGCTCTAAGTGGTTTTGAACAAACAAGCAGCAGGGGTTTTAAGGAGCCAGGTCTCGCCTTAAGAGGAAAATGAGGCAGTTAGCCAGCTAGGTGGCACACGCTTATGGTCTTAGCACTTGGGAGGCTGAGGTAGGACTGTGAGTTTGAGTCCTGCCCACTCAACTTAGCAAGACCCTTTCTCCAATTAAAACAATTAAAAGGGCTGCGGCTGTAGATCGGTGCAAAGGCCCTGGGTTTGATGGATTGTACTGCCAAAAACCAAATGCAAACAAGGAAGATGAAGGACTCCCAAGTCCCTTTACTTTGCAGAGTTGTGTGGTGGAAGCAGGGCAAAGGCCACAGGTTGTGCTGCCTGGACGAGGATCTGCTTCTGGGTCTGGGTGGCAGGGTTTCCTGGCCCTTACTTTGCATTGTCTGGGCTAGAACTTGTGTGATTTTTTAGGGGTCTAGATCAGACGTTCCAAGACGGAATTTCTGCCTGATCCTTCAATTGCGTAGTGGTTTGAGGCTTTTTGTACCCTGGGTCAGGTGCTGCCCTAGCCCAGTGACCCCTGGGAGGGCTAGCCAGGTAGCCCCAAGCCTAAGGCTAAGACAGTGCCAGGCTTTGGGCTGCTTGGAGACACTGTCTAAGGGTCCCTGGCTGGAGACGTCCCTGGAACACAAGTGGCTGTGACAGGTGGCCCCATGCCAGGCTGGCAGGTATGGGGCACCGGGAGGGCCACAGTGCAGAGCCCAGGCTGAGGGCAGGGAGACCCCAGTTTGATCCTGGCTTCTGAGCCTGGCTGTGTGGATTCTGCCTCTGGGAGCCTCAGTTGGTTAACTTTTAGTGTTGGAGGCACCCAGGGCCCCGCAAGGGGAGGTGTGGGCTGTGGGCTGGGCCCTTTCAGGAACAGGCCAAGTAGGTTGGGATGGGGCAGAGTAGGAGAGCTGGGCATGGGGAGCAGGCTGGTGGGGGCGGGGGTGGTGATGGAGGTGCGTGGGTGAGGCCTCAGCTTCCCCTGCCCAGCCCGAGGGCCCGGCTTCTTCTGGGAAATGATGGGTAACGGGCTTCGGCAGTCTGTGGCCGCCTCTCCTCCCAGACCTTCTGCCCCAGAAACTGGGCAGAGTCCCGGGGCGTGGTGCGCCCATCCAGTGCTGATGCTAGAAAAACAATACAGTGGCCTTGTTTCTTGTATACCTTCACCTGGACTCACCAGGTGACATTTTACCATGTGGTCTCTAACTTCAGGGCGCCCCACTGTCCTGACTGACCGCTCAGCCCTGTCACAGTAAGCTGCAGACTGGTGGTCCTTTCCCTGTAGGGTCTCAGGATGTTTTTTTTTTTTTTTTTTTTTTTTTTTTTTTTTTTTCAGCCTGCCCTGAGGGTGGGGCTGGCGCAGCATGTGTTGCCAGGGATGGAGCTGCCATCCCCTGTGCCTGCTAAGCATGTCTAAGCAGGTGCTTTAAACCGCTGAGCTATCTTGCCAGCCCTCAGGACATCGTCTTAAAGTGGGACAGGGTCCTGTGTGACTACAGAATGCTTTCCTTGGGGCCAGGGAGATAGCTCAATAGAATAAGCGCTTGCCTCCCAAGTACAAGGACCTGAGTTCAATCCCCACTTCTGAAAAAAAAAAAAAAAATTAAAAAAAAAAATAGAATGCATTCCTTCTTCAGAAAACTTCGAATTTTGTTTGTTTTCGGTGGCGCTGGGGTTTGAACCCAGGTCTCACACAGACTTGGTCATTGTTCTGCCGCTGAGTTCCATCTCCAGGTTCCATCACCACCCAGGACCTGGTGTTGAAGCAGCTGCCTCTGTCAGGACAGAGTGACAGGTCGCTGCCGTCTCTGGTGTTAAGGTCCTGTGTTGGAGCAGGGGGCTGAGCCCTCAGGGCAGGGCCATGCCTGGCCTCGCCTCCCTCCCCCTCCCCCTCCCCTCCCCTCCCCTCCTCTCCTTTCCAGACAGGGGCTTACTAAAATGTCCAGGCTGGGCTTGCATTTGGTGATCCTCCTGTCTCAGCTCCTACATCCTCGGGGTCACAGCTGTGCTGCTGCGCCCAGCTAAGGCTTGCACTCCGATGGAGTACCACTGGGATCGCTTCCCCGGGCTGCGTGACGAGGTGCCACAAACCGCGCAGCTTGAGGAACAGGCGTCTCTTCCCCCATAGTTTTAGATGCAGAAGTCTCAGAGCTGGGAGCTGGCAGTTTGGTCTTTATCTTTGAGTAGCTGCGGGCCTGCCCTAAAGATTTTCTGGCCACAGGACTGCTCTGAGGCCGCAACTTCAGATAGCACTGCCCTTTGGAGAGCTGGTTAGAATTTCAGCATCAGAGTTTTGGGTTGGGGGGCCTGGGAGATGGCTCAGTGGCATAAGCTCCTGCGTGGCAAGCACAAGGTTGTGAGTTCAATCCCTGGTATCCAGACCCCCCTAAAAAAAAAAAAAGAGTTTTGGGTTGGGGTGGGGATAGTATTCAAGCCATGGTAAGTATCATTACCCAGTGCGTGGCTCCTATTTAATTTTTTGAACCCAGGCCTTTCCAGTGAGCTCCTCTCTTGCCCTCTCTTCAGCTTTTATTTTGAAGCAGGGTCTCCTTCAGTCACTAAGTTACCCAGGTTGGAATAGAAGTGTGATGCTCCTGCCTCAGCCTCCCAGAGTGCTGGCACTGTAGCAGTGTGGTGCCTCACCGGGCTGGTAGGCCACATTCAGTTTTGTCAACTGTCCCAATCATGTCCCTTGTGCCATTCCTCCTGCCTCTGTCCATGATTTACTGTCATGGCCCTTCCATGTCCTCTGTAGCCTGCAGTTTCTTGGGAGAGAAAGGGAGACTTCTGGGGGCAGGACGCCATCACAGGGCCTGAGCCCAGTCTGCGAGGGGTGGCCTGTCTGTGTCACCTTGGGCCTGGGACTTCCGTTCCTACCAAATGTGTCCCAGTCTGCAAGACAGCCGGTCCACAAATGGTAGCACCCAATATTTCCTCAGAGCCTCGCTGCCATGGTTCAACAAGAACAACGACCTGGGAAGCTCCTGCGACCGGAAGTCATTATGCTAGGTGTTTCCTGGGCGCTGGCTCACTTTCTCCTTGCAGGAGCCACTTGCTGTCATTGTTCCCACCTCACGGATGAGGAAAGAGCATCGAGTGATTAATCTGAACTCACAAACCTGTAGGCGACGGCGCTGAGCCCTGGGCTCTGTGTCTTGTTTTTGCCGTCTGTAGCTAAGTCACCACCCAGGACCTAGTGTTGAAGCAGCTGCCTCTGTCAGGACAGAGTGACAGGTGGCTGCCGTTTCTGGTGTTAAGGTCCTGTGTTGGAGCAGGGGACTGAGCCCCTCGGGGCAGGGCCATGCCTGGCCTCTGCCGCAAGCCCCAGGCCCCTGGTGGGGGTGGGGAACCTTGATGGGAACTGGTTGGGTGCCCAGGTGAAGGAAGGGGTGGTTTCCGGGCAGCCAGACACAGTGGCAGCTCCTGCAGACCCTTGTGCTACTCAGGTTTGGGTTCTTGTGCGAATATAAAGGCACGGAAGTAGGCAGAACTACCCCTGGACTTCGCATGAGCGCTGATTTTGCAGAGCGTGGTGGGGACACCCATGATCCCAGCCCTCGGGAGGCTGAGGCAGGAGGACCACTGTGAGTTTGAAGTCAGCCTTAGCTACATAGTGAGGCCCTTTCTCAACAATAAATAATAAAAGACCTTAACTCTTTTTTTTTCTTCCTGTATTTAGGACAGGGTCTATAGGGTCTCGCTACATAGATCAGACTCTTAGTGAGCTGGGGATAGAACCCTGGCTGCTGAGCTCGGCCTAAGCAGGCACTTTAGTTCGCTGAGCTATCAGGCCGGCCCTTTAAGTCTTAATTTTTTTTTTTTTTTTTTTTTTTCTGGAACCTGGGATTGAACTCAGGCCCCTGCACTTGCCAGGCAAGCACTTATTCCACTGAGCCATCTCCCCGACCCCCTTAATTTTTAAAATGTTGGTAAATCTTAAACTTGCTACCTTGGCCATGCTCCTATACTGGTGACAGATATGTTTTGTAATCTTTCCAAGAGATTTAATCCTTTCTGCGGCCTTCAGGGCTCATACCTGCAAGGCACCACGGCCTCACCGAGACCAGAGACTGTTTTCCCTGTCACCAGCCCAGCATGGGGCACATAGCGTGCCCAACCTTGGCGTGGGGACCCCTCAGGCTCTCTGGATGCCAGTCTGGGGAGAACTACGGCACACAGGCAGGCGAGCAGGATTGTGTCCACGTTCCACACCGTATTGTCCTCTGTGATACGGGACACCAAAGACATGACAGAGAAGCAGCGGCCATTTTCAGAGGCCAAGGATAGGGACCAACAGTTGTCCCAAACCATAAGGCCCCATACGAAGGAGAGTTTTATGGGCTTTTCTCTCACCAGCCTGAGGTTGGAAGGGAGGGAAGGGATGCACTCTTCATTGTCCTCAAGTGAGCAGGTCACATGGGGAGCAGGAAGCGCCAGCCTTGCTGTGGATCTGCCTTTTTGAGGGGACAGGGTCCCGCTATGTAGTGCTGGTGGCCTGCACTCATGGCAGATCCTCCTGCCTTGGCTTCCTGAGTCCACCGTGCCTACTCTTGCCTTCTTCTGCACCTTCCAGCGGTTCCCAGGGGCAACTTGGATGTCCCAGGAAGCCTGCTGGCCTGCCGAAAGGGTGGGGAGGAAATGCAGCCTTCAGCCGCCAGCTGAGACCAACTGCTGTGACAGGTTGATAGATCTTAGGGAAGTGACCAGGGAAGCGGGTGGAAGTGACAGAAAAATCGGTGGGAAGAAGCCAAAGGAGTCGGGAGGTTTGCGGGTCCTGTCTGTGCTGCGAGGACACAGAGTAAGGGGGGGAGTTACGCCGCTTTCCTTTCCCGTCCTCTCAGTACTGAGGTCGCTGGCTCGGGTTGTTTGATTTTTGGTTTATAGGAGGTTTGAAAGAAATATACTGTTGATACCAGCTTATTTGACAATGGAAGTATTGTAAACGTTTTGTCCCACTGGGCGCTCAGCTTGCTTTTTCATATTTTAGCAGCATCTTTTGAAAAAAGTATTAATTTGACAAAGCCCAGCTTATCAGCATTTTTCCTTTTTGGTCCTGGGGATCGAACTCAGGCTCTCCCGCTTGCCAGGCAGGCACTCAGGAGTGTTTCCTTTTTCAGATTAATATCTTTTATGCCCTTCACCTGCTGCAAAGTTTCAAAAAAAAAAATTTCATACACTACATTTTCCTCTACAAGTCTGTTTTACTTTTTTTAAAGATTGGATTTTATTGGTACATTTTAGATATACATGAAAACATTAATCATAAAGAATTTGTGCCTGTACACAATATAACTTTTTTTTTTGTTTTTTTTTTTAAATTTTATTTATTTATGTGTGTGTGTGTGTGTGTGTGTGTGTGGCCAGCTCAGCCCACCAGGGGGCGGGGCTGGCTGGCATGTGGTGCTGGGGGATTGAACCGCGGTCCCTGTGCTTTGCTAAGCTTGTTCTAGGTAGGTGCTTTAGACCACTGAGCCATCTCACCAGCCCCACAATATAACTTGTTTTCCCCCATTTCTTGGCCCTGCCGTTTGCAAAGCTTTGTTTCTGTTTGTTTCTTCTTCTTCTTCTTCTTCTTCTTCTTCTTCTTCTTCTTCTTCTTCTTCTTCTTCTTCTTCTTCTTTTTTTTTCCTTTTCCCTTTTTTCCTTTCCCCCTTCCCTCTCCCTTGTTCCCCATCCCATCTGGCCATTTTCCTCCTATTTCAAAATATCTGTTATAAACTACACACACACATATGCATATAATACCTGTTTGGGGGAGGCAGCAGGGATCGAACTGAGGACTTGGCACTTGCTCGGCAGGCGCTTGTGCTGCTGAGCCGTCTCCCTGGCCCTGTATAATACCTTATTCACACTTGTGATTTCTCACGCCAGAGGAACAGTGCGGTATTTCTCCACGTGTAAGAGGCTGACCTTGAACGCGGACCGAGCTTTCTGCCTCAGCCTGCTGAGTGCTAGGAGTGTGAGGGTGCACCAGCATTCCAGGGTGGAGTTTTCCTTTTTTCAAGTCTGTGGTCTGTTTCTAATTAATTTTTATGCATGAGATGAGATAGGGGTTGAGGATTTTTTTAAAAAAAAACAAATGTATCTTATTCTGTTGCCACTTGTTTAAAAGGTAATTTTTTCCTCCATACCTTAGTCCCTTAGTGGAAAAATCAATTAGTCATGTGCAAGCCTAATTCTATTGTTGTTGGTGGTATTATTGTTGGTGTTGTTATTATTATTATTATTATTATTTTGGTCTCTTTTGAATCAGGGTCTTGCTATGCAGTTGAACTCACTTTGCAGCCCAGGCTGGTCTCAAACTCTCAACAATCCTGCCTCGGCCTCCCAAGTGCTGGGATTATAGGCATGGGCTAGAATGAGCTTTTCAGGCACTATGAAGGTGCTGGGCTGAGTATGGTGGTGCATGCCTGATTCTAGCCCTCGGGAGAGTGAACAGGGAGGGTCGAGAGTTTGGGGCCAGCCTGGGCCGTAAAACAAGAGCCTGCCTCACAGCAAACAAACAGAATCTGCCGGCATGTCGAGATTGCTTGGAACCCGCAGGTCGGCTTGAGGGTGGACGTTGTTACCATGTTAAGCCTGCTACTCCGTGAAAATTAATTTTAGTAGCACACATTAGCTGTACATAGTGACCACCTTAATCTTAGGGAATTACGCCCATGCAGAGCCTTTTCCCCAGTCCCCTCCCCTCTTTAACCACTCTTGGGGTCCTTCTTTACAAAAGCTTTGTTTCTATTTTTCCTTCCCTGCCTCCCTCCCTCCTGCCCTCCCTCCCTCCTCCCCTTCCCTTCCTCCCTCCTCCCCTCCCTCTTTCCTTCCCTCCTTCCTCCTTCCTTTTCTCTTCCTTCCCCTGTTCCCCTCCCCATTTGAAGATTCTCTCTCTCTCTCTCTCTCTCTCTCTCTCTCTCTCTCTCTCTGCAGTACTGGGATTGAACTCGCGACCTTGTGCTTGCCAGGCAAGCGTTTATCCTACTGAGCCATCTCCCCTGCCCTAAGATTCTCTTCTTATTTCAGTCACCATCCTACATTTTGGTCCTCACCACCCTTTTGGTTTCTCACCCCTAGAAGCCTGCATAGACCC
>NW_004524699.1:5966988-5969899 GCF_000260255.1 Octodon degus | reverse complement strand
CGGTGTCCCGCCCTCTGCACCAGTCCCCTGCCTATGAGGAACAAAGTCCCTGATGCCTGTAGCCTAAGGAGGAGGAGGAGGCTGCCTAGCTCACTGTCAGGAGAGCGGTCCATGGTCCTACTCCAGGGCAGGGGCCTTGTACTGTGTCGGAAGGGCCTGGTGCAGGAGGACGCTGCTCACCTGGGAGCGGGGAGGAAGGAGCGAGCCAGGGCACTGACGCGACCTTTCAGAGTGTGCTGCTGCCAGTGACCCCCTCCAGCCGGGCCGCTTCAGCCCTGATGAACACACTGATGGGGAGAGCGCCCCGAGATCTGGCCGCCTTCCCAAGGCCGCAGCTCTGCACACTCGAGCCTTTGCCATAACTCAGGAAGACTCAATATGGGTCGTTTGAAAAGGCCGTGGAGCGCCCCTGTGTACACTGTCGTGCACCCCCTTTCCTGTTGGTGTTCTCTGCAGTCACAGTGGGGTTCGCATTTTCAGGGATGCCGAGGGAATCCGGTGTCCTGCCTTTGCTTGTGCCCTCGCTTAGTGACTCAGAACACGCGTGGGGCCACGCTGGCCCATCGCGCGCTCCACCTCATGGAACCTCCTGGTGACTTGCGCGCAGCTGGATGGGAAACGCCAATGCCAGGCTGGCTTCTAGCAGGCCCTGTAGGGTGGGGCCGTGGATGGTGCTGGCCAACCCCAGCTGGGGGCCAGGCTTGTGTCGTGAGGCCTCAAACAAGGAGCGTCCACTAAAGGATTGCGAGGAGAGGAGAGGCCGATGGAAGCTGGTGTGGCCCGAAAGCCTCACACATTACCTTCTGGTCCTTTGAAGGCGTTTGCCGTTCCCTGGTTGTCTGGCTTGTTTATTTGTCCACCTGTTTATTTTTTAGCTTTTTCGAGACAGGGTCTTACTGTGCGGCCCAAGCTGACCTCAGACTCCCTCCGAGGAGTCGTGCCTCAGCCTCCCAAGTGCTGGGAAGACAGGGTGGGTCCCCATGTCTGCCCCACTTCAAGCCCAGACTTTAGATGAGGCCCTGCCAGACGGATGCGGTCACTAGCTGGTTACCAGCTGCCTTGGCCGAAGCCACTAGCTACCACGAGATGCGCTTCTTTCTTCATCTGTACGTGGAGTGTGGGAAGCCATGGGGGTTGAGTGGGACTGCCCTTGTGTGTTGAGAGTGGGTGCTCGCCTGTGATCCCTGCGCTCAGGAGGCTGAGGCAGGAGGATCGCTGCAAGAGAGTTAGCTGCAGCCCAGCCCAACTGTACAGGCCTTATCTTCAAGAAATAAAAAAGAGAAGAGTGGCTGTGTCACTCTCACCAGGATTGTAACCCAGCTCACACCTACCAGCTGTCTGGCCAGAGAGACAGCAGACTGGAAACACTGAAAACCCATGCCTTGCCAAAAATAGCAGAGGACCGAGGCCAGCCGCGAGGGAACAAAGCTGGCCTCGGATGGGGGGAGTCCTGGGACTGGGGACCCCAACCCCAGGATTGTCCTATAACTGTGCATTTCAGTGTTCCTTTCCCAGGCCCTCGCCCCCGTCTGACCTGCCCTAGTCCCTGGTCGCTGGGCCAGTGGCTGCAAGAAGGGCCCTGTGGGATACTGATAAGCCCTGGGCTTGCCGCGCCCTGCAGATGTGGGCTGGTGTCCTGGGTTCCCAGGGTGCTCCGAACGGCAGGCTGTGGTGGGGCAGGCCGTGGCCCTCTCAGGAGTACACGGGTACCCCAGCCACACCCCTGGGCCCTGTGTCTTACTGTCCCTGTAGGGTGTATAGCCTGTGGAGGTCCCAAATATCTAAAAATGCACTTGCTCATCTAGGAGGGGTTCTGGACTATTGTGACCTCTACTTGGTTAAAAGGATGATTTTAAAATAACAACTGCCAGGGTGATGGCGCACGACTGGGATTGCCGTGCTCCTGTCATCCCTGCATTCGGGAGGCTGAGGCAGGGGGATCGCTGGGAGCGTGAGGCCAGCTGGGCTACACACCATTTCAAAGCCAACTCAGATGGCATAGGGAAACCCAGTCTCTCTCTCTCTCTCTCTCTCTCTGTCTCTCTCTGTCTCTCTGTCTCTCTCTCTCTCTCTCTCTCTCTCTCTCTCTCTCTTTGTATTTTAGGGAAGGGTCTACAGGGTGTTCAGAGTCTCACTACTAGATCAGACTCATAGTGATCAGCCTCCCAAAAACTGGGATTATAGGCGTGCGCCACCATGCCCAGTCTTAGTTGCCATCTCAGCATACCCTGGGGGCAGGGCTGGCAAGGCAGGCCTGGGGATCAAACCCCAGGCCCCTGTGCCTGTTTGCAGCATTTTAATCTGCTGAGCTATTTGGCTGGCCCAACCCCCATTTTAAACAAATGGCATGAAACGTTCTGGTTCCTCCCGCAGGTTCCTTCCAGAGCCTCCCTTCACAGTGTCACCGTGTCATTGTCACTGTCACCACCGCAGCGGCCCATAGAGCATGAACAATCTGGCCTGTGCGTCCCGGTGGACTCAGAGGTGGGCCTGACCCCTCGAGGGTATGTTTGGTGCTAGGCAGGAGGGGGAGGAGGCTGAGGCCTGCCCAGCACGTGGGCAGGGCCCCTACGTCAGGCCCTGTGCCACTGTCTGTGGGACTCATGTCTGGTGCTCAGGCAGAGACTGGGCCCTACCCTGCTCATGCCAGGCTGAGGAGGGACTGCTGGGAGCTGGCTCCGCCTCGCTCCTGTGAGGGACTCGCTCCTGGCCCCTCTTCCAGCTCTTTTCCAGGCAGCCAGCTGTCAGACTCCTGGCTGTGTTTCTGCTAAAATCCTGGGGACCTGGAGCATTGATTTACTTATTTTGAGGTTTTTTCCTTTGAAAAAGATCCACAGGGGCTGGTGAGATGGCTCAGTGGTCTAAAGCACCTACTTAGAACAAGCTAAGCCAAGCAAAGCACAGGGACCTC
>NW_004524699.1:5963413-5966026 GCF_000260255.1 Octodon degus | reverse complement strand
GGTGGTGGCGGTGGAGGTGGTGGAGGTGGAGGTGGTGATGGTGGAGGTGGTAGTGGTAGTGGAGGTGAAGATGGAGGTGGCGGTGGAGGTGGTGGCGGTGGAGGTGGTAGAGGTGGAGGTGGTGATGGTGGAGGTGGTAGTGGTAGTGGAGGTGAAGGTGGTGGTGGTGGTGGTGGCGGTGGAGGTGGAGGTGGTGGAGATGGTGGAGGTGGTGGAGGTGGTGGTGGAGGTGGTAGAGGTGGAGGTGGAGGTGGTGGAGGTGGAGGTGGAGGTGGAGGTGGTGGTAGTGGAGGTGGTGGTGGTAATGGAGGTGTTGGAGGTGGAGGTGGTGGTGGTGGCGGTGGTGTGGGCGCACGAGCACAGGCTGTAAAGTTTTAACACCTGGGGACTGTTCATCCCCATTGCGACACTCCCCAAGGGAGGCATTTATTTTTCCAAAAAGTTCTAGACATAGCAGTGCAGGCCTGTCACCCCGGCACTAGGGAGGCTGAGGCAGGAGGATGGTTGCCAGTTTGAGGCCAGCCTGGGGTACATAGTGAGTTCAGGCTGGCCTAAACTGCACAGAGAGGGGCCGGGGAGACAGCTCAGTAGAATAAGTGCTTGTCTGGCAAGCACAAGGGCCTGAGTTCAATCCCCGGTTCTACCAAAAAACAAACCCAGCTGCACAGAGACCCAGGGTTGGTAGCTCCACGCTCAGGTGGGCCTCCTGAAGCCCGCCCGAGGCTTGAAGGCTTACACTCCCCCGCCTGCCTGCCTGCCTGCCTGCCTGCCTGCCTGCTAGGCGTGCTGCCTGTGCATGGCCCAGTGACCATGGGGACATCTGTCCTCTTCTCAGAGGAGGGGCTCAAGGCCTGGAGAGCTTGGGGAGCTGCCCTGGGTCTCTGGCCAGAGTGACACCCCGACTTCTGGCTGGTGGCTGCTCACCCAGCAGCTGTGTCTCCTCGCAGGTGAGCCCAGGCCGCAATGGGGAGCTCCCGGGACCTCTGCCCACACCTGGACTCCATAGGGGAGGTGACCAAGGAGGACCTGCTGCTCAAGTCGAAGGTGAGGTGTGGTGGGGATGGGCCCGGCCCTGCCCTGTGTGCCTGGGTGTGGCTGCAGGGCCCCTCTGGGTAGGCAGGATGCTGGCGTCTGCCCTGCAGCCTCCTTCCTGTACCCTAATTACGGGGCCGCCCAGCCATCTGAGTCACTGCACCTGGGAGTCCCCATGCTAGGCGTGGAACGAGTCCCATGCATGCGCAGCTTGCCCTCACTAGCCCATCTCGTGTGGGTGTGGGAAGACAGCCGGGCACTGTGGCCTCTGTGTTTATGTCAGGGTTGTTAAATTGAACCTTCCTGAAAAGGGAACATGGTTCAGGAATGAAGCAGCACGGCCTGGCGTGACAGGAGCGCCTGTGGTCCCAGCACGCTGCCAAGCTGAGGCAGGAACAGCTCAAGTTCACACTCGGCCTGGACAGCTTCGCAGCTGTCTCAAAATACAAAGAGAAAGACTGCTGAAGCGGCTCAGTGCAAGGTCCTGGGCTCAGTGCCCAGTCTCCTCCTACCAGAAGGAGACATTTTTGGTGTTCCTCACAGTGACATGTCAGGAAGCCCTCTCCCCTTAGGTCACCACTTCTTCAGCTGCTTTTGTATGTTTTTTTTTACAAGGACCAAGATAGGACTGGCCAGATAGCTCAGTGGATGAAAGCGCCTGCAAACTGGTGCAGGAGCTGGGGGTTCGATCCCAAGCCTGCTGTGCTGGCCCTGCCCCAGGGTGAGCTGGGACACAACTGAGACCGGGTGTGGTGGGGCGTGCCTATAAGCCTAGCTTTTGGGAGGCTGAAAGCAGGAGGATCACTAGAGTCCGATCTGTGTAGTGAGACCCTATAGACCCTGTACGGCATACATTAAAAAAAAAAAAAAAACCATAAGCTGGTGGTACAGCTCCGCTCCATTTTGCTTCTTTTTAGAGCCAGCAGTCACCAGCAGCTACTCTGACAGGGCGGTGGCCTGCTGCCCTGGCTGTGTCTCCTAGAGGCCCATTGGTGGCCTGGGAAGGGGGCTGTGCCATTCTTTTTTCTTTCAATTTTATGAATTTAGTACAGGGTCTACAGGGTCTCACTACATAGACCGGACTGTGATCCTCCTGTTTTCAGCCTCCCAAGGGCTGGGATTACTGTGCGCCCCACCACACCCAGTTTTAATCTCTGTCTCGGTGCAGGGAGGGGCCAGCAGGCCAGGGATCAAACCACGGCTGCTGTGCTTTGCCTAAGCAGGAGCTTTAGTCCGCTGAGCTATCTGGCTGGCCCTGTTATGCCATTCTTTTTTTTTTTTTTTTTTTTGAGGAACCGGGGATTGAACTCAGGCCCTTGCACTTGCCAGGGAAGCGCTTATTCCACTGAGCCAGCTCCACGGCCCCTCCGCCACTCTTGACGTGTGATTTTTTTGAGTCCAAAGTGATTGCTTTGGCTCCTGATGTTACATCCTCATGGCACCCTGTAGTGAGCAGAGAGATGGCAGCACAAGGCTCAGAAGAGGCCCACACATTGGCGGCTGGGGAGATGGCTCAGTGGAATAAGCGCTTCCCTGGCAAGCGCAAGGGCCTGAGTTCAATCCCTGGTTCCGCAAAAAAAA
>NW_004524699.1:5954324-5963298 GCF_000260255.1 Octodon degus | reverse complement strand
AAGGGTGCAGGCAGAGGACAGAGAATGCCTGGAGGAAGGGGTCTGTCTTTCTCGGTCCCCAGTGTTTTATTTGAGAAAGCTTTATAAGCACACAAGAAGAAATCTGACAGCGACAAGAAGTGGCTGGGGAGCTGCTCTCGGGTGCGCTGGTGAGGGCTGGTCCCCGATGAGTCCCCGAAGTGGCCCAGCCTGCAGCTTCTCACCACCCCTTCCCCTGCAGGGCACCTGCCAGTCATGCGGCGCCGCGGGACCCAACCTGTGGGCCTGTCTGCAGGTGAGGATAGGGCCGGGGCATATGCGTGAGCACTGGCTGGGAGCGCCTGTCTCTCAGGGTACCTGCCCCAAGCACGGCACTGGCTCCACTCAGCACTCAGGAGGCTGAGGCAGGACAATGGCTGAGAGTTTGAAGCCAGACTGGGCTGCATGGTGAGACCCTGGCTCAAAAAACCAAAAGAGAAAAAGAATTTCTTAAAAGATGAAAAAACCCGCAAAACAAGTGAAGACACTGTCAGGCTGTCAGAGGATGTGGGACCGAGGGCCTCAGGCTGCCACTCGGCTGAGTGGGTGCAGAAGACCCCTGGCTTCTCCCCTACACTGTCAGCATCCATGGGTAGAAAACTGTGCGGCCCAGGGTGCCAGGGCTTGGAACTTAACAGCCCCCAGCAGGAAGTGGGCTGTGGTAGAGGGAGGGCCAGAGTGGCTCTAGGCACCCCCACCTGGTGTGAGTCCGACATTCCATGGGCCGGCAGCGGCTTCCCCTCCTGGTGGGCACGGGTTGACCCTGCTTGAGGCAGTGGGGACGTGCATGGCTGCGTCTGCTTGCTGGCCCAGAGCATACCCTCCCTGTCCCTGCAGGTGTCCTGTCCCTACGTCGGCTGCGGAGAGTCCTCTGCGGACCACAGCACCCTCCATGCACAGGTAGGTTGCAGGCCTGCTGAAGCCAGGCCAGCCATGAGCCCTGGGGCCAGGGAGCGCAGACAGTGGGAGCTCCCGGGCCTCACTCTGCACCTGCCACAGGCCAAGAAGCACAGCCTGACCGTGAACCTGACCACCTTCCGGGTATGGTGCTATGCGTGCGAGCGAGAGGTCTTCCTGGACCAGCGGCTGGCAGCCCCGCCCGAGCAGGTACCCGATGGGTCCACTGTGACCCGCAGTCAGTCTGACTCTGATCCAGGAGCTATCAGGGCACTGAGGTACTTAATGTCCTCGAGAGCTCGCTGAGTCCCACCATGTGTCCTGACCCGTGTGGGGCTAGGGCACACAGGACCCAGAAGTCCAGGTCTGAGGATCAGCATATGAAAACACAGGGAGCAGAGACAGGGGTTCGATCCCCAGGCCTACCGTGCTGGCCACACCCCAAGGGTGTGCTGAGACAGCAATTGAGACTGGGCGTGGTCGTGCGTACCTGTCATCCCAGCTCTTGGGAGGCTGTAAACAGGCAGATCACTATGAGTCTCATCTAGTAGTGAGACCCTGAACACTGTAGACCTTTCCCTAAAATACAAAAAATAAGTAAATAAAATAAAATAGGACAGGGGCTGGTGAGATGGCTCAGTGGTCTAAAGCACCTACTTAGAACAAGCTAAGCTAAGCAAAGCACAGGGACCGCGGTTCAATCCCCCAGCACCACGTGCCAGCCAGCCCCGCCCCCTGGTGGGCTGAGCTGGCCACACACACACACAAAATAAATAAATAAATAAAGTCTTGCAAGAAAAAAATAAAATAAAATAGGACAATCATTGGGGCTGGGGAGATAGCTCAGTAGAATAAGCTGAGTTAAATCTCCAGTTCCTCAAAAAAAAAAAAAAAAAAAAAAAGAAAAGAAAGAATGAAAACTTGGGGGCATCAGGTAGCTACTGGGGGTCCAGATCTAAAGGTGTCACAAGTGGTCCCTGCTGTGTCCCTCAGGTGGGGGAACCACTCAGGTGCCCTGGGGCCAGGCCCCTCTGAGCCAGTGTGGTGGGGGACTGCCATGGGCGGGGTGGATGTGCTCTCCATGTAAGGCTGCCTGGTCGGCCTTCAGTCCGCACGCTTGGGAACATGTGGCACTTTGGAGAAACTGACACACACATAGTAAGAGTTTTAGATGTGGGCTGGTGAGATGGCTCAGTGGTCTAAAGCACCTACTTAGAACAAGCTTTAGCAAAAAACCCAGGGACCACGGTTCGATCCCCCAGCACCACATGCCAGCCAGCCCGCCCCCTGGTGGGCTGAGCTGGCCACACACACACACACACACACACACACACAAATAAATAAATAAAATTAAAAAAAAAAAAAGTTTTAGATGTGCGCATTGGCATGGTTAGTGGTGCTCCTGGAGAAGAGGTTGCATTGTTTATCTTTAGGCTGTTTGTGCACGTGTATCCTAGGTGACAGAAATCATTCATTTTTGCAAATCCAGTCTATGAGGCTGGGATTGCTGGCCCAAATCCGCTCTTTACTGGCTCTGCTGAGGGCCAAGGGCTG
Organism: Octodon degus; assembly: GCF_000260255.1. Taxonomy (NCBI): domain Eukaryota; kingdom Metazoa; phylum Chordata; class Mammalia; order Rodentia; family Octodontidae; genus Octodon; species Octodon degus. The sequence continues at coordinate 5,960,829 of NW_004524699.1, read as the reverse complement.
GGCGCCCTGTTTCTCACACTGGGTCTCTTGCAGGGCTCCGTGCCGCCCTGCCACCCCCTGAAGGCAGTGCCCATTGCTGTGGCTGACGAAGGGGAGTCGGAGTCTGAGGAGGATGACCTGAAACCTCGAGGTAACAGCATTGAGTGGGCTGCTGGGCCGGGGGCTTGGCATCAGCCCCAGTGGGCGGTGGCCTCACCTGAGGTCCCTGAGGCCTGGCTCCTCTTCACATGGCCTCCATGTGGCTGTGGTGGGAGGTGGCATCCAGCTGCCAGAGATAGTGGGGGTGATGGGACCTGGGGGACAGAGCCCAGCCTGGCCATGTGGTGTGTGAGGTTCTGTCATTGGACGGGGCTGTCACTTCCTGCGTGTCACTCCCCAGGCCTCACAGGCATGAAGAACCTCGGCAACTCCTGCTACATGAACGCTGCCCTGCAGGCTCTGTCCAACTGGTAGGTCACTCTCAGGCCACAAGCCCTCGCCTCCCATAGGGATACATCTGCAGAGGTGACCAGAGAGGTTGTAGGGCTGAGGAGGGAGAGAAGACGGGTATGTAGCCTGGGGGAGCCCACAGAAGGAGCCAGGGGCAGCCGTGACACATGCCACCCCACACGGTTCTGTGCCCACGGCCCAGGCGTCATGGCCGGCAGGCTTCTCCTCGGCCTGCAGGTGGCCATGCTGTCCCACCATCCCCCAAGGTACTTGGTACTTCGCTGTGTGCACACAGCCCTAGTGTCACTGGGCATGCAGGTTTCCTCTTTCCAGGGTACCAGGTGGGAGAGGTTCTTGGCCCAGAGCAACTGTGCCACTCTGGGGACTCTGTCCCCATCTCATCGAGGGACCGGATTAGGACGAGGACATGCACCGTGGGCAGGGGCTGCAGTTTGAAGGGCCGTTGCTGCACCCGCAGCCTTTGCTCCCCTCGCAAGTGCCTGGCTTTCGCTGCTCTGCGTGGTTCGTCCTGACCAGCCACGTCCCCTTCCTCCTCCAGCCCCCCGCTGACGCAGTTCTTCCTGGAGTGTGGTGGCCTGGTGCGCACAGACAAGAAGCCAGCGCTGTGCAAGAGCTACCAGAAGCTGGTCTCCGAGGTCTGGCACAAGAGGCGGTGAGCGCCCGGGTCCTGGCCGGGGGTGCGGGGGCTGGGGTTTACTCGCCCCTGGGCTGAGCACCTCCGGCGGGATGCGCCCCACGGGCGTGTGCGTGCAGCTGGCCCCGTCTTCGCAGGGGAACTGAGGGGCAGGGAGCTATGAGTCTTGTTCATAGCCGGGAATGGCGGCACACATCTGCAGTCTCAGCACTCGGAGGCTTAGGCAGGAAGATCATCACCCCGCAGAGGCCAGTCTGGAATGCAAAGTCACAAGAAAATGTGGTGTTTAAAAAAAAAGTGTCTTGCCCACAGTCACACAGCTTGGAGCCAGCTGTGGACGGAGCTAGAGTGGGGCCCTGGGTTGAGCCCAGCTGGCAGCCCATTTTCAGAAGTCAGGCTAGACCAGGCCGCTGGGTCACTCAGTGGGTGGGCACCGAGAGCCCAGACAAGGTGGGTTGCAGACCACAGCTTGGGGGATCTTCTCGCAGGGAACACGGCTGGTGGGAAGAGCCAGTGAGCGTGTATGGGTGTGTGGCGCGTGCCAGAGGGTGAACGCGGCGCTGTGGCACACAGGGCGCAGGGGCCAGGAGGGCCAGCTGCCAAGTCAAGGCCAGCCTGGCAACTCAGGGAGACCCCGCCTGGAATTAAACAAAACAATAGGCCCCGGGGGTGTCCCTCAATGGCAAGCACTCACCTAGCATGTGTGAGGCCCTGGGTTCTATCTGCAGCACCCCAGGAAGATGACGGCATAGCCACTTGGTCCCTGTACTTGTATTTTTGCAGAAAATTCTAGATGGTATGCGCTTTTAGGTTTTTTGTTCTGTTCTGTTTTGTTGAGACAGGGTGTGTCTGTGGAGCCCAGACTGGCCTTGAACTCACTGTAATCCTCCTACCTCAGCCTCCTGAGCGCTGGGATCACAGGCACGCACCACCACGTCCAACAGACAGATTTTAAATAAAGAGCTGGCCTTGCTCTGGAAATGAGAGCCACAGTAAACGTTTTACAGGAAAGATGGAGGCAGTGTCACCTTCTGCCCCTGGGCTGTGTGGCCCTCATTCGCTCCTGGCCAGGGTGGTCCCCACGGCTGACCTGATCCAGCCTTACTGGGCATGCACACCCCAGCGTCACGGCTCAAGGTGGAGCGCTGGGGCCCATGGACGGTGTCTCCCCACAGGCCAAGCTATGTGATCCCCACCAGCCTGTCTCACGGGATCAAGTTGGTGAACCCGATGTTCCGCGGCTACGCCCAGCAGGTAGGCTGTGAGCTGCCGCGGCCAGGCAGGGCCAGCTGTGTGCCGCAGCGCAGGCAGCCCAGTCCCACGTCTGCAGCGAGCAGCACGGGTGGTCCAGTGGGGCGGTGGGCTGGGCCTCAGGTTCCTGCTCACAGCCTGGGTCACAGCGGCACCAGACCGTGAGCAGGATCACAATTCTATTAAATGAAAATGTGAATTACAGTAATTGTTTAGCCTGGGAGAAAGCCATACAGGCCAGGCATGGTGGTGCACGCCTGTCATCCTAGCACTCAGGAGGCCGAGGTAGGAGGACACCAAAAGTTTGAGGCCAGCCTGGGCTATCTAGTGCGTTCAAGCTCAGCCTGAACTATATAGTGAGACTTAATACCAAAAAAAAAAAAAAAAAAAAAAAAAAAAGCCATATATTTCTGATTTATAAAATCATGAGACCTGGTTGGACATGCTGGTCCACACCTGTCGTCCCAGCTCTCTGGGAGGCTCAGGCAGGAGGATCACAAGTTTGAGGGCCAGGGAGATGGCTCAGTGGAATAAGTGCTTCCCTGGCAAACGCGAGGGCCTGAGTTCAAACCCCGGTTCCACAAAAAAAAAAAAAAAAAAAAAAAAGTTTGAGTTTTTTTTTTTTTATTTTTTTTTTTTTTTTTTTTTTTTTTTTTTTTTTTTTTTTTTTTTTTTTTTTTTTTTTTTTTTTTTTTTTTGTAGGAAAGGTTTATTTTTTGGTTTTGGTGCTGAGAACCAAACCCAGGGCTTCCAGCTTACTAGGCAAGCGTTCTACCACTGAGCCTAATCCCCAGCCCCACAAGTGTGAGTTTAACCTGGGCAACTTAGTGACTTAGCAAAACCCTGACTAAAAATGAGAAATGAGAAAAGCACTAGACAGGAGGGTCATTGTGAATTTGAGACCAGCCTGGGCTACGAAGTGAGCTCAAGGCCAGCCTGAACTGCATAGCCAGACCCTGTCTCCAAAAAGACCAAAAAAAAAGCAAACCAGAAGAGCTCTGGGAATGTGCTCAGTGCGAGGGCCCTGGACTCGGTGCCCGCACCTCGTGCGCTCAAGCACGCACGCACACCACGAGGCCAGGGCGAGGCGGGGCAGCCATGTGCAGGTCAGCCAGCCCCCGTGGTCCCAGGGTCCAGCTGGCCGCATGGCTGCTGGCAGTGGAGCCCGTGGCAGGAGCTGGGCCTGCCCGTGCTCCCCGGGCTGCTGCGTGCGGGGCCCTGGCAATGGCAGGGGCTCTGCTGCCACCGCATCGCTACTCACGCTTGGAGGAGCAGGTCCTGGCCTGCCTGGGAGCCCCTCCAGGGCAGTGGCAGGGCCCCCTGCCTATATGAGGGGACTCTGGTACCACCCTGCTCACGGTACGGAGCTGAGACTCGTCTCCCAGCACCTGGGGCGGGCACAGGGTCGGGCGGCACGGAGCTCTCCTGTCTGTCACGTGGTATGGCCTGGCTCCAGAGTGGGCGCCCTGGTGGCTCTAGTGAGGACACCGCCAAGGGGCTGTGTTGTGTAGACACGGTGCGACGGGATCCGACTCCAGGAGAAGCCTCCTTCTCCCTGGCTGTGTACTCGCTCGGACGAGGCTGGACCTACAGTGTCGGCTGTGGGCCTCTTGGTGGCAAAGGACACTCCCGTGCCCCATGGAGAAGGAGCACAGTGCTGTGTGCGTGTGCGCATGTGGGGGAGGCATTGGGCCTTGCACCCCAGTCCTTTACCCTGAGCTACATACCTAGACCTGCTTAAAATTTTGAGATAGGGTCTTGCTAATTTACCCAAGCTGCACTCAAACTTGGCCCTCCTGCCTCAGCTTCCCAGAGTGCGGGTCTCACAGGCGTGTGCCCCTACACCCAGCCAGGGTGTCCCCAAAGCTATTAAAGGCGGAAAATGGCTGCTGTTTCTTACCAGCACCCTCCCCAGTGTGTGGCTTGGGACACCTGCCTGCCCACCTCCCTCTGTGCGCTGGCTGGCGGCTGATGGCCGGTGACCCTGACCTGGCCCAGCAGGGTCTGTCCCGGGTTCTCTTGGTGCTCAGGCAGCCATGCTCCTCGCTTAAGCAGGGGCTGGCTTTCCAACCCCGTGGCCCCCATCTCAGTGAGCTGTCAGGGCCACCTCGTGCCCTCGGCTGTCATCGCGGCCTTTCTGAGCATGTGCCTTGAGCACAGCCTGTGCAGCCGTGTCCTCGCCAGCAGGGACAGTGGTGTGTGTCCCCAGTGTCCCCAGTGTCCCCAGTGTCCCCAGCGCGGTGCCCTTGCAGGACACCCAGGAGTTCCTGCGCTGCCTCATGGACCAGTTGCACGAGGAGCTCAAGGAGCCCGTGGTGGCATCCATGGCCGCGCTGACAGAGGCCCGGGACTCGGACTCCAGTGACACGGATGAGAAGCGGGAGGGCGACCGCAGCCCCTCAGAGGACGAGTTCCTGTCCTGTGACTCCAGCAGCGACCGGGGTGAGGGCGACGGGCAGGGCCGCGGCGGAGGTGGCTCGCAGGCTGAGGTAGAGCTGCTTGCGGCGGAGGAGGCCGGCCCCGCCATCTCAGAGAAGGAGCGCCTGAAGGACCGCAGGGGCGCCTGGGGCCAGCAGCGTAGCAGCTCGGAGCAGGTGGACGAGGACGCCGATGTGGACACGGCCCTGGCTGAGCAGCCGTCCGAGGGCCAGCCGCCATCGCCACGGCCCCGCAGCCCTTGCCGGACTCCAGGTAGCAGAGCGCACCTGCACTGCGACCTTCCTGGGGGCAGTTTTGCCACCAGCCCTGGCCCCTTGAAGAGGGACCCCCTTGCCCAGAGCTGGGGCCCCAAAGGCTCAGCCTTCGGGAGGAAAGGGGCACTCAGTTCGCTTGTTCGTGCAGGGTGGGTACAGGACAGTGCTGGTGCGGGAACCCCAGCCTAGCTGCCCAGTCCAGCACTGTCCCTTCTCTGTCCCCAGAGCCTGACAACGATGCCCACATCCGCAGCCCCTCTCGTCCCTGCAGCCCGGTTCACCTCCACGAGGGCCATGCTAAGCTGTCTAGCAGCCCCCCTCGTGCGAGCCCTGTACGGACAGGGCCATCCTACGTGCTCCGGAAAGGTTGGTCTGGGCCGGGGCTACGGGCTGCCAGGCCTGGTGGGTGGATTCCCTGGGAGGTGAGCAGGGTCCCCTGTGTTAAACATGAGCAGCTGGTGTGTGTCCCGCAGGCTCCCAGCGCCTGTGCATGTCCCAACTGGGGTAGGGGTAGGGCGCCATGTGTCCCCTGCTCTGTCCCCAGCCCAGGTCTCAGGCAGCCGGAGGCGGAAGGAGCAACGCTACCGCAGTGTCATCTCTGACATCTTCGATGGCTCCATCCTCAGCCTTGTGCAGTGTCTCACCTGTGACCGGGTGGGTAGCCCTGCCCTCCCTGGAACCAGCCTGCTAGCTGGGCTGGGCCTGTGATGCTGACCTCTGGCCCCCACAGGTGTCCACCACAGTGGAGACGTTTCAGGACCTGTCGCTGCCCATTCCTGGCAAGGAGGACCTGGCCAAGCTGCACTCTGCCATCTACCAGAACGTGCCGGCCAAGCCAGGCACCTGCGGGGACAGCTATGTGGCCCAGGGCTGGCTGGCCTTCATCGTGGAGTACATCCGACGGTACGGGGGTGCACGGGTCCCCACTGTCCTGCAGGGATGCGGTGGAAGGAGCCTGTGGTCTCCAATGGGGAGTTGCTGGCCACTTGGGGACAGCAGACCCTAGGTTGATGAAGGTGAAGGGCAGGTGACAACCAGAGGGACCTTGCCAGCCAGCACTGGATGAGGCTGGCAGGGCTGGGAGGTGGTGGCCCTTGCCCAAGCCTCCTCGCCAGGCTGCACCTCGGGCTCGGGCCTGGCCTCCAAGCGCCTTCCTGCTCGGGCCCGGCAGCTGCACTCTCTCTGTAGGTTCGTGATCTCCTGCACCCCCAGCTGGTTTTGGGGGCCTGTGGTCACCCTGGAAGACTGCCTGGCTGCCTTCTTTGCTGCTGATGAGCTGAAGGGTGAGGCTGGGCTGGCAGGAGGAACCCTGGGAGGACTCGGCTTTGACTTCCCATATTGATGAGTTTGAATGGTGGTTAAATGGTGCAGCCTCAAAATTCTCCTTCTGTCTCCTTTTCTTATGTTATTAAATTAGATGCTCAGCATCTTACTTATCTTTGAAAAGTAAAACTCCTTTCAATTATTATTATTATTA
>NW_004524699.1:5939756-5954044 GCF_000260255.1 Octodon degus | reverse complement strand
AGAGGCAGAGCTGGGGAGATGGCTCAGTGGAATAAGCGCTTCCCTGGTAAGCACAAGGGCCTGAGTTCAATCCTGGTTCTGCAAAAAAAAAAAAAAAAAAAGCCAGCTGTAGTGGCTAAGGTGGCTGAGGCAGGAGGATTGCCATGTTTGAGGCCAGCCTGGACTACATAGTGAGACCCTATCTCAAAACCCACCTCCCCCAAAATGAAAGCTTACGCTCATAGCCATTTTTGGTGTTACTTTTAACATAAACATACTGTTCAGTTACGTGTGTGTGTGTGTGTGTGTGTGTGTGTGTGTAATTTTATTTTATTTTATTTTTATTTTTGTGTTACCAGGGATTGCGCTCAGGACCTCGCCCTTGCTGGGCAGGTGCTCAGGCCACTGAGCTGTATCCCCGGCCCCCAACTATTCGATAATATTAAATGCATTCACGCTATTGTGTTGTCATTACCACCATTCACTGCAGAACATTATCTTCTGCAAAACCGAAGCTCTTTATCCATTAAATTTCACCCTGAGGCTGGGTGTGGTGGCGCACGCCTGTCATCCCAGCACTGGGGAGGCTGAGGCAGGAGGATCCCTATGAGTTCAAGGCCAGTCTGAACCTCAGAGCAAGACCCTGTCTCAAAGAAATGAGCTTTCACCTTCGCCGGCCGCTGGAAGCTGCTGTCCTGGTTCCAGATCTCTGGCCTTGTCCTCTGTAGCCGCCTCCTTTCCTGCCTTTTAGTGATGGTTCCCGAGTGCAGCATCCTCGGGGTGAACCCAGGCTGTACCCTGTTTCAGACGCGCCTCCCCTTTGAAGGCTGAGTAGCGTTCTGGGTCACGCGCGCCTTGTCTGTGCGCCCTCGGTGGGCCTGTGGCGGCATCCACAGTGAGCTCCTGTGAGGACGGCCACGACCAGCACAGGGTAGAGGAGTGGTCTCTTCCTTCAGCCCTGCTCACACCCAGCGAGAGAGTCGCCGGGTCGGGGCTCTGGTCCTGACGCCGGAGGTGGGCATTTCCGTCCGCACTGGCAGGGCAGGGCTGTGGCCTGCCCTCTCCTCCACACTGTCCACTGGTCTGGGGAGGGCGGCAGAGCGTGCCCTTGCACTGCGGTGTTACTTGTTCCTGCCATGCGGCGCTTGAGCCCACGGCCTTGGCGTGGACCTGCATTCTTGACCTTGCTGTAGTCTGCATTTTGAAAGGAGCTTTCACTAAGTGGCCAGGGCTGGGCTCCCTCAACTCGGGACCCTCCTGCCTCGGCCTCGCAGTGCTGGGGTGAAGGCGTGCGCGCTGTGCCCGGCCACCGGGGTCTCCTCAAGCAGTGACCCTGATGTTTGCTTTGTCTTTCTGGTTTCTGTCCCTGCCCACCCTTGCCCTCTGTCCTGCGCCCAGGTGACAACATGTATAGCTGCGAGCGCTGTAAGAAGTGAGTGCCATCTGGGGTCCTGCCCAGCGCCCCTTCACTGTCCCATCCCAATGGGTCCCGGGACCCCCAGGGAGCCCAGCATTCCCGCTCCTGGCCCTCTGCTCCCCAGGGATGCTGACGTTGGCTCTGTGTCCCCAGGCTGCGGAACGGTGTAAAGTACTGCAAGGTCCTGCGGCTGCCTGAGGTGAGTGGCTGCCAGCAGACAGGGTGGCAGTGGTGGCCAGGGGTGCAGAGCCCTGGGAGGCTGCAGGGCCGTTTCTGTGTCGGTGCCCTGCACCCTGATGGCTGTCAGCCTGGGGACGAGTGGGGTGGAGAGCCTTGAGGGGCTGCAGTCGGTGGTCCACGGCTCTGCTGAGGGAGCTGGGGGTCGGGTACCAGCGCAGTGGCTTGTTACCAGTGCCTGGCACAGCTCCAGAGGGGCCATCCTTTCCCGGAGGCATCCTGGGCCTGCCTTCCGTTACCCGGTGTCTCCACAGGTCCTGTGTATCCACTTGAAGCGCTTCCGACACGAGGTGACCTACTCCTTCAAGGTCAGCAGCCACGTGTCCTTCCCCCTTGAGGGTCTCGACCTGCGCCCCTTCCTGGCCAAGGAGTGCACATCCCAGATCACCACCTATGACCTGCTCTCCGTCATCTGCCACCATGGCACGGCAGGCAGTGAGTGGCCTGGGCCCGGCCCTGCCCCCTACCCCCCTACTACTGCTCCCCGTGACCCCCACTGTCCCACCCACCAGGTGGCCACTACATCGCCTACTGTCAGAACGTCATCAACGGGCAGTGGTACGAGTTCGACGACCAGTACGTCACTGAGGTGCACGAGACGGCCGTGCAGCACGCCGAGGCCTACGTGCTCTTCTACAGGTGCGGGGGCCGGGCGTGGTGGCCGGCGGGTGGGAGCTCCTGGGCAGCGGCCCGCTCACGCCCGCTGTCCCACCGCCTGCCAGGAAGAGCAGCGAGGAGGCCGTGCGTGAGCGGCAGCAGGTGGTGTCGCTGGCCGCAGTGCGGGAGCCCGGCCTGCTGCGCTTCTACGTGTCCCGGGAGTGGCTGAACAAGTTCAACACGTTCGCTGAGCCGGGGCCCATCAGCAACCAGTCCTTCCTCTGCGCGCATGGAGGTGAGGCGGGCTCTGGGGGCTGCAGGCGGTGGGGGGCGGCCCGAGCCATCGAGTCCCTGTCCCCACCCTCCCCACAGGCATCCCTCCCAACAAGTACCACTACATCGACGACCTGGTGGTCATCCTGCCGCAGACTGTCTGGGAGCACCTGTACAACAGGTGGGGGCGCTGCGGTGAGGTGGGGCGGGTGGGCAGGGAGGGCTGGAAAGACGCAGCCCGCTGGGGACCCGGACACCCCTCCCCAGCCGGCTGTGACAGTCCCTCCATGCAGGTTCGGGGGCGGCCCCGCCGTGAACCACCTGTACGTGTGCTCCGTGTGCCAGGTGGAGATCGAGGCGCTGGCCAAGCGCAGGAAGGTGGAGATCGACACCTTCATCAAGGTGCCCAGGGCCTTGGGGAGCGCATGCAGGGCTCCGCTGTGAGGCTGCAGGGTGGGGGCAGGGCAAGTGCTGCAGAGACAGGATGTGGTGTTTTCTTTCTGTGGTGCAGGAGGGTTGAACGCAGGGCCTTTACACGGAACAGCGCTGTCCCAGCTCTTATTTTGCTGAGACTGCCTGTGCTCCTGAATGCCGGGGTGACCAGTACGCACCCTGGACCCCTGGCCCCAGGTTGGGCTTGAACCTGTGATTTTCCTGCCTCAGCCTCCCAGAGTGCTGGGATTAGAGGCTGCCACACTTGGTCCCAGCTGGGAGGAATTCTTTTCTTACATGGGCTATGGGGCTTGGGCTGAGGAGCCCCTCTGGGTGAAAGCCTTCTTGTGGAGTAGAAGGCATTTAGCTGCTGGCAGCAGGCACTGGCACGCTTCCCTCCGCCTTGCCACGTCACTGGCTGAGCCCCTGGGGAAGCAGCAGCTGCTAGCTGAGGCGCTGGTCAGTGCCACCCTCAGCACTGACGAGAGAAGCACAGGGTTCCCATGTGGCATGGCAGGGCGTGGCAGGGCGTGGCGTGGCAGGGAGGCCAGGCACCGGTGTCCCCGCCCACTGCACTGCTTGGGGAGACTTGAGGACCCCAAGTCCCTAGTCATTTAAGTTAGGGGTGAACAGAGGACGCTAGGGATCTGCTTCGTGGCTGTTAACAGGATCGGGCTGGGCTGGGCTAGCGCTCAGCGGCCAGCTCCTCCTCAGCACGTGGGCCTGGCTTCCAGCCACAGCCCCGGATGCTGTCAGAAGCACCCGCATGGTGGGGCAGGAAGGAGTGTCCTAGTCAGCGAGGAAGAGCGTCCACCGCACTGCCTCAGTCAGGGTAAAGAGCAGCCATTGAAAAGAGACTTGGTGACTGAGGCAGGAGGGTCATTGTGGATTCAAGACCACCAGCCTGGCTACACAGTGAGCCCAAGGCCAGTGTGAACTGCGTAGGGAGACCCTGTATCAAAAAGACAAAAAAAAAAATTTGGGGATAGCTCAGTGGCATAAGCGCCTGCCTTGCAAGAGGAAGGTCCTGAGTTCGATCCCTGGTACCACCAAAAAAAAATAGCTCAGTAGAATAAGTGCTTGCCTGGCAAGTGCAGAGTCCTGAGTTCAATCCCCACACCACCAAAAAAAAAAAAAAAAAACAACAACCAGAAAAGAGGTTTGGCTGGGCCTAATGGTGCCCAGCTGTCATCTGTCCCAGCGCTTTAGGAGTCTGAGATAGGAGGGTGGCAATTCTGAGCCCAGCAGGGCAACCTAGCAGGACTCAACATGGGGCTGGGCCTGAGCTCAGCGTGAGGGCCCTGGGTTTGGTCCCCAGTTCCGCAGGCCGACAAGGGAAGCACCTCCAGCTGATGGGAGCCCTGGGGTTGCTGGGGTGGGGTGGGGGCAGCAGAGGATGGGGGCGGGCACAGAGAGCAGAGGCTGACTGCCCACTGCCCCACAGCTGAACAAGGCCTTCCAGGCTGAGGAGTCGCCCGGCGTCATCTACTGCATCAGCATGCAGTGGTTCCGCGAGTGGGAGGCCTTCGTCAAGGGCAAGGATAATGGTGAGCAGGCTGCATAGACCCTCGGCCTGTCCACTCCCTGCTGACCTCTGGGCCAGGCTGCGGTTCCCCACAGGCCCCATCTGTGTGGACCGGGTCTGACACTTGTCCATGATGGGGAATTCCTGGGGTCCCTCCTGTCCTAAGCGAAGAGCAGTAGAGCTAAACTAGTGACTTGACTCAGGAGGCTGAGGCAGGAGGATCCTGAGTGCCAGGTCTCCCTGGGCAGCTTGGCCAGACCCTGTCCAAGATAAAATAAGGGCTAGGGCTGTGTGGCAGAGCGCTTGCCTGACGCACTTGGGCCCTGGGTGCCCTCCCCAGTGCTGCAAATAAGAACAAAAGAAAAAGGAAAGAAAAAGCTGACCTCTCTGAGGCCCCCAGACCTGGCTGGGCCGGGGGTTCTGTGCCTGTGTCTCCCCCAGACATGAGCCCGTGCCCGCCACTGTGCGGGGGTGGCAGGGTGCTGTGCCCTCCTGGTCGGAGGCTGCCTGCTGGGTGGGCTGAGCCAAGGTGTCCTCTGCAGAGCCCCCGGGGCCTATCGACAACAGCCGGATCGCGCAGGTCAAGGGCAGCCACGTGCAGCTGAAGCCTGGTGAGTCCTGCACCCAGTCCTCACTCACCCCTCCCTGCTCAGCCTCAGAGGTGGTGCCCGCCAGGCACAGGGACAGGGCGGCTGGGGGCCCGTGTCCCTGGGCAGCCCACGCCTAGTGAGCCCACCCTGCTCTGTGCCCACAGGGGCCGACTATGGCCAGATCTCCGAGGAGACCTGGGCTTACCTGAGCCGCCTGTATGGCGGCGGCCCCGAGATTGCCATCCGCCAGAGTGTGCTGCAGCCCCCAGATCCCGAGAGCCTGCATGGCGAGCAGAAGATTGAGGCTGAGACGCGCACCCTGTGACCCCGGCTCCTCCTTGGGGCGCTCAGAGCCCCTGCTGCCCTCTGAGATGGCCTAGGCCAGGCAGAGGGGTGGTGGCGAGTGTTGACAGCCACCTGGGGAATACATTCACGCCCCGCTTGAGGCGGTGGCCAGGGCTCGGGGTGCCCATCCAGGTCTTTGTCCTGCAGTGCCCATGGTGGTCACTGTCATGTTCCTGGCAGCGTCATCTGCCCCACACCTGCCAGCTCAGGCCTGGTTCTGGCTCCTGGCATCTCCTGCCACCCCTGAGAGCGCAGAGCCCCAGGGACTCCCCATCTGCCTCGCCCACCTTGCGGTGTCACCAGTGCTCCTGGCATCCCTTGTCCCACTGGCTGCAGACTGGATCCATGAGTTGGACAGTAGGGGCAGCAGCTGTGTCCTTCCAGGCCAGAAGTGGCGCCACCCAGCGCCACCCCAGGGACCTTGTCACCTGCTGCTAGTGCAGTGTGTCGTGGGTGTTGCTTCTCCTGTCCTGGAGGCAGGACTACCTGGCCACCCACCGTGCACACAAAGGTCCCCAGAAGCGTGTTCTGGATGCTGGTGCCACCAGGAGCACAGGGACCCGTGAGCCCAGTTTCTGGGGACAGCGGTTCAGAGCTGGGGTGCCAGGACCAAGCCCCAAACCAGTGGGTGCCCGTGGGGACCTGGGAGCAGCGGCCCCTGGGGCTGGTGACATCCCCGTTGCTGCCATCACTTGTGTGTCACCCTGCTGCGAAGCTCTGGACCTCGCCAGCCATGTGAGCTGCAGCTACGGTGCAGCCTGGTGACGTGTGCAGTGTCACAATAAACAGATGTGTCCCCACCACCTTGCTGTCACTCTGCCTGTGCCATATGCCTTCCACTGTAGAGCAGGCGCAGGCTCCTGGGACCAGCACCACCTGCCTGTCCCTGCATCCCAGAAGCCACCCCGTCTTAGATGTGACCAGCTGTGGCCAGTGGCCAAGCCCAGCACATCCCGCAGGCTGCCCCCACCCCCACGGGTCTGTCCCTTGCCCAGCTTCCCTAGGTGGAGCCGGGCTCTCGAGAACTCCGCGGCCTGCTTGTGCTGCTGTTCGGGTGCTTTTGCTTCCCGCCTCCCCCAACCCGGGATTGAACTCAGGCTTTGCGCTTGCCAGGCAAGTGCTTATTCTCCTGAGCTATCTCCCCGGCCCCCTGCTTTTACTTTGAAGGAGGGGAGAATTAGACATCTTTGAAGGTTACTTTAGAAGCGTCCCCTTAGCCGGGCGTGGTGGCACATTCCAGCACTTAGGAGGCTGAGGCAGGAGGATGATCGCGAGTTCAGGGCCAGCCTGGGCTACATGGTGAGAGCCTGTCTCAGAGACAGTCAGACAGATGGAGAGAGGACCTCGCCCCTGTGCGGCTGGGGTGTGGCTCGGTGATACTACCCGTTCTGGCATCTAACAGCATTCACCTGTGATGTCCTGCCAGTGGTGAGGACCCAGCAGCATGCTACGCAAGGAATAAAACAGCAGGCCAGTGGCCACAGGTGCCACCTCAGAGCAGTGGCAGGCTTTGGCAGGAGGGTTCTGCGTTCGAGTCCAGGCCAGGGAAGTGTAGTGACTTAGGCCCTGTTTGAAATTTTAAAACTGTGTCCAAAGAGCTCTGAGGTCATGGGTCAGTGGGGAGAAGCTGGGGCCCAGCCAAGTACCACAGAAACAGCACCCCAGGAGCCCCTGCCACAGGAGTGTACCCACCTCCAGCTTTTTATTTCCACAGACCCCAGGTACAGCCCCTGTTCGGTTCCATTTGGTGTCTCCCCTCCCCAACGGGATCCTCCTGCCTCAGCATCTGGAGTGCTGGGATTATGGGGCTGGGGACACCATCAGGCCCCTCTTGTCCTGAGTCACACACACCTCCTTTTGGAGCAGTCCGGGGTACTGGGGCAGCAGCCCCTCCGCCCAGGGAGGCTGCCTTGTCCTGTAGGGGGCGCTGGTGTCCTCAAGGAACCTGCGCATAAAGGGAGCCCCCGCGGTGTCCCAGAAGAGAGCCCGTACGTGTCCGGCTTTGGATGCCCTGGACGGGCCCCCTGCTTCCGGCCCGGGAGAGCGTGCCCTCTAGGGCTCAGAGCTCACGTTCCCAGCCGAGGCCGCGCACCCGAGCCCACTGCAGGGACAGAAGCGTGGAGAGAGGGACCTTGGGCGCCCCGTGCTCCTGGGGACACTACCTTTGTCTGGGTCTCCCAGGGGAGCAGGCATGACAGGCTTGGCCGAGAGGCTTTTCTCGCCCTCAGAATGCACACTGGAGCAGTAGCTCAGGGTGGGACTCCCGGGCCCCATCTGGGACTTTTTGCTTTAATTAAAAATGATGGAGTGGGGGTTGGGGTGATAGCTCAGCTGCTTGGCAAGCGCAAGGTCCTGAGTTCGAGCCCTGCTACGGGAAACAAAAAACAAAAGCTGGACCCAGGGCGATGGCACACACCTGTAATCCCAGCTCTCAGGAGGTTGAGGCCGGAGGATTACTGAGAGTTCGAGACCAACCTGGGCTACATAGTGAGTTAGTTCAAGGCCAACCTAAACTACATAGCAGGGCCTGGGGAGATCTCGGCTCAGTGGAGTAAGCACTTCCCTGGCAAGTGCAAAGGCCTGAGTTCAATCCCGGGTTCTGCAAAAAAAAAATAAAATAAAATAAACTACATAGCAAGACTGTCTCAATAAATAATTTTTTAAAACTGGGGCTACGGGGTGGCTCCGCGGAGAGCAACTGCCTCGTATCTGCAAGGCCCTGGCCTCATTAAACAAACGAGCAAAAAAATTAAAATGAAGAAATGACGGCAACCTGATCCCCGCCCCGCCCCCGTCACATAATCCCGGGAGACGTGGAGCGCTCTGCCCCCCGGCCACCAGGGGGCGGCGACGCCCCGCCCGTGTCTTCCCGCTGCTGCGCCGGCCGCGTAGGCGGGGTGGCGGGGTGGCGGGGTGGCGGGGTTCCTGCCGGAATTTCCAGCCGGACCGGAGGAGCCCGTCCAGACCCGGCTTCTGGAGCCTCCCGGGACCCTCCCCGGGCGAAGATTGTGTAATCCCGCGTTCTGGCCTGGGTGGAGCGGCGTCCAGAGGGCTGCCCGAGCCCCAAGTCCCCAAGGCCGGCCCTGGGGAGGGGAGGGTGCTCCCACCTTCGCATGTCAGCCCTTGCGCTTGCCAGGCTGAGGCAGAAGTTTGCCTTGAGTTTGAGGCCAGCCTGGGCTACACAGGGAGATCCTGCCTCTAAATAAACAACAACAGAAGAAGCCCCCCCCCTGCCCGATTTCCTGCGACAGCCCCAAGGCCAGGCATGAATGGAAACCACCCCTTCTTTCCCAGAGGCCTTTGGGAACCCGAGTTTCCCCAGCACTAGTGGCACGGCAACCTGCGGTGCAAACCAGGTAGCCGACAGGTGTCGGAGCGCTTGCGACACGGGGTCTCTGAGGAACTGGTAACAAGCACTGGTGGATCTAACTCCCCTATGCAACAGAGTCCCCAAAGTGAGGGTAGTTGGTAACTGAATTTGCATGCCAAAAAAAAAAGATTCCTAATCATAAATAACACTGTGGCATGCACCTGTACTCCCAGCACTGGGAAGGCTGAGACAGGAGGATCACTATGAGTCCAAGCTGCATAGCAAGCCCCTGTACTGAATACATAAATAAATGAAAGATAAATACAGCCTGGGGCTGTAGCTCCAACGAAGGTTGGGGTTCAATCCTTAGTATTGGAAATAAAACAAGAACAAAAAACCCAGGAGTTTCTTCAAATCCTTAGACTGAACCAACCCTCCAGTGGCGAGGAGTGCAATCCACAGCTCTCTAGGTCCAAGCCTGCCTGAGCTTCCGATCAGCGAGCCCACGTGGACCAGAGGCCACCCTCAGCCCAGGGCTTCCAGGGACACCCGCTGGCTTCCAGGACTAGGGTCATCTCTCTGCGAAACAAAGGAGCCCTGGCCTGGACGCCACATGGAAGGAATACTTTATTTACCATTTAGAGATTAACATGTGGTTACAAGGTCAACACGAGGCTTCTGAGGGGAGGAGCACTTACTGGTCAGCTCCATCTCCAGAGACAAACAGGCAGTTCCAGGACCTGGGCACCGGGCTGGGCCGTCATGACCCTGCCGTGCCCCAGAGCCCAGGATTAGTGCAACGCTCAGCTGTGCGCACACGCACGCACGCACGCACGGTACCGGCGCCAGGTGAAGACAGCGGTTTGGATCAGGACGTTTGTTGATGTTAGAAACACACGAGACGAGCCCGTGAGAAACACAAGGCTGTGAGAAACTTCTTGCGAAACATCAACGGTTATGCCGCATGGGCTCCTGCTACAAGGACAGACGTTAGGGCGGGCAAGAGGCCACGCAGTCCCCAGGCCGGCGCAGAGCGAGCACAGCCAGCCTGGGGGACAAGCTGGCCACGCTGCTGTGTTCTCATCTGGCACTGGAAAACCCGGGAAGGCCAAGTTCCTCTTTCACTCTGTCTTTAAATTCTTTTCAGGGCAGGTACTTTTCAAATGAGTCATTCTTTTTCTCTCTTTCTCTTTTTAAGATAAGGTCTCCTCTGTAGCCCAAGCAGGCCTAGAACTCTTGGTGATCCTCCTGCCTCAGCCTCCCAAGTGCTGGGGTAACAGGCGGATGCCAAGCCAGAGTTCCCAGGAGCAATTCTCATGGCATTTTAGCAGGGTGGACAGATAGCAGGTAGGGTCCTGGGAAAGGAGGAGCCCGAGGTGACCTCACAGCGGGGCTGCCGCCAGTGGCCACTGCACCGCCTCAGCATTACTGACTGGGGCCAGGCCTCTCCTTTCATGTTCGGACACAGCTAGTACAAAGGCTTGAAAAGAAAAAAGGAGTGTTGGGGTGGAGGGACACAGGAGTAGACCCCACAAGGAAGGAGACAGGAGAGAGGCGGGCACGACACTGGGCACATGCACAACGAGGCTTCCACGGCTGGTCTTGGTTACCCACAAGAGAGGGGCTCTTGGGGACCAATGGTGGCCGTGGCCGCGCAGGGCATGGGTACACTGGGACAGAACCTTGCTTGTGGAGGAGATGCGGGCCGATGTCACGGCTGGGCAGAGCCTCACATAGAGAAGCGACAAAGACCCCCTGGCTGGGTCACTGTCACCCGAAGCTGCTCCCTGTCCACCACGCCCCTGGCACTGTTGGCTGATATACTTCGGGCGGCCCAGCTGCTATGGATGGGACGGAGTGGCCAACCCTGTTGCCTCCTGCTACAGCCGGGGTGCGCCTCAGGCACAGCTGGCCTGACCCACAGGACCTGGCTTCGCCTGACCTTGAGGTCTCATCCCTTTGGCTGCTGTCAGCACCCTGGCTCAGATTGAGGGGAGGACACTCAAGGTGACACCTGGGTCCCAGGAGCCAGAGGGGACCAACGCACCAGCCTTGGTCCCGCTGCCCGCCACTGCACCAGGTGAGGAGGGACCAGGAGGCCTCTCTGTCCTTAGGGTCAGACTCGATTGATTCTCTGTGGCTGCAGAGCCTGGGACCCAACACAGAAGCTAGGTGACACAGGGACCTTGACAGACAGCATGAGGTCTTTGGTGGTGAAGGCGCGGAGTTCTAAAATGCTACTCTCAGGCACAGGGACAGAAGAACTGTCACTGCGTGCTGGGCTGGTGCAGAGCGCGACACTGGGTCAGGAGACGCCGGATCCACAGCCCCTGAGGTGAGGCCGACGCAGGCGACTTGGTAGGGCTGCAGCAGCTCTGGGGACTTGAGGAGACCCCGATCCTGCCCGGGGTGCTATGGTGCCTGGAAAGTGCGGAGGGGCCGGTGTCCATCGCTGAGGCCAGACGGCCACCAGGGACATGTGGCTGTCACGTTACGGCGGCGTCAGGAAGGCACAGTGTGACACGTGCAAGGGCCAGCGGGCAGGGACGGGGTGTCCAGGGCCTATGCGGCCCACAGCATGGGGACAGCCATGCCATCCTGTGAGGGCCCCCGGAGCATGCTAGGGAGGGGGGGACATGGCTCCCAGTGGCGTCGAGGGTACCCTCAGCTGGCCGGGCGATCTGGGCACGGGCGCTGGCTCCTGGGACGGCTCCAGTCCCATCTAGGTTCCCGCCTTCAGGAATCTACAACATAGAAGGACAGAAAGAGAGGTGTTACAGAGGAGGCGGAGGCAGCAGAGAGCGCCCTGCAGTGGGTGCCACCAGGGAGGACAGGAGGGGGAGGGAGGCTTTTTGGTTTTTTTTTAATAGAAATTGCTTATGAAGGGCAGGTCTGAGATAAGGAACGTTCACCGTTTTATTTCTTACTTAGTTGGGTAAGGGGCGTTGAGGCAGGGTTTTGCTATGCAGTCCAGGCTGGCCTTGAACTCACTATGGAGCCCACGCGGCTCTCCAATTCACAGCCATCCTCCTGCCTCAGCCTCCCAAGTGCTGGAATATCACAGGTGTGTACCACCACGCCCGGCTTTACTTTATTACTTTCAATCTTTATTTTTTGGTGAAACCGGGGATTGAACTCAGGCCCTTGTGCTTGCCAGGGTAGCGCTTATTCCACTGAGCCAGCTCCCCGGCCCCATTACTTTCAATCTTTAAAAGAAATTCAAATAGAAGATGAAGTCAGTTACTCCAGGGCTGTTTTGCCTTGGTGCGGGGGACAGAGCCCAGGGCCTCCTGCCACGTGTTCGGGAAGTAAATGCTGTCCCACGGAGCTGAGCCCAGGCCCGACTGTACTCAGGCCCGACTGTACTCTGTAATGTAATAATAACTGCTATTATTACATTATTTTGTGGTACTGGGGATGAACTCGGGGTTTCTGCATTGGGCTACATCCCCAGTGCTTGTTTACTTTTGTTTTTAAAATTTTGAGACCATCTGATTAAATCCAAGTTGCCCAGGCTGGGCTTGGACTCCAGGTCCTCTGAGCTTTGGGAAGACGTGGTCCCCAGCGTGAAAAGTCCTGGCGCCTTATCAGAGAACTGTTAAGTCTCGGGTGGGACGGAGCCTGGCTCAACAGTGAAAGCTCTTCCTCAGGAAGGGGACCTCGTGGGGACAGCGGCCGGGCTCCAGGGAGGAGGAGGAGGAGCATTTGGCTGGAAAATTCCCCGTCACAAAGAACAGGGTTAAATATTCATATTACACAGAGTAATTTTCTTGGAAAAGAGAAAAATCACTTAAAATACACAACATTGAGAAAAATATAATGTTTATTAGAGAGGCAGATAGGAGGGTACAACTAGAAGATGCCAGACAGATTCTTTTCTTTTAGGAAAGAATAGAAAGGAACAGTCACATTAGCTCAATGCAAACAAAACTTACTCGGGCCCAAGCGTCTAGAATCCCCCCAGGTGGAGTGGCCGCCCCAGCATTACAAAAACAAAAATGTCGTTAGGCGGCAGTCAAACGGGTACAAGAGAACAACGTTAACACAACTGCTTCAGGTCATCCTTTTAGTTTTTAAATTGCAATATATACAAATATATTCTGTGGAGAGAATTACAGACGTGTTTAACAAAAAGCAACTTAAACACAAAACCCACAAAAGTCACAATGCAGGTGACTGATCAGACATTACTCAGTCTAAATATTTTGGCAATCATTAAATAGGCATATTGTGGACAACACACACACACACACACACACACACACACACACACAAAGTGCACTGGCAGTATTAAAAATAAAACAACTGAATCCCAAATCAGGATACACAAGGTGGCGGGGGAAGCACCCCAGGCCCTTAGAATTAGCCTCTGGTGTAGCTCGCAAATAAAAGGCGACTTTGGGAACTGCTGCGATTTTGCTTCTTTCATTTTATTTTTTGAGACAGGGTCTTGCTGTGTAGTTGTGTAGTTCAGGCTGGCTGTGAACTCATTAAGTAGCCCAGGCTGGTCTTCAGCTCACAGAGATCCTCCTGCCTCAGCCTCCCAAGTGCTAGGATGATAGGTGTGTGTGAACTACCGTGCTTGGCTGATTTCTTGGATTTTAATAGCAAACTGCTGGGAGAAAACAAAGCACACTGTGGTGCAGATGAGATTCCTGGCCTTTGGGGTTGGTTTCCGGGTTCTCTATGGCTTCCCATCACTCAGGAACTGAAGGCTACAAGGGGGTGCGGGGGGCAGATGGCACAGAGCCTGCATAGGTCTTGGGGTGCGGCCCCACACCAGTCTAAAATCACAGTCTCAGGATTGCACAGCCACGCTGCCCACGCCTTCTGTGATCTCCAAAGGGAAAACACCCGAGAAAACACCAGGCTGCACAGCAGGCTTTTAAAAGGCAAAGGCTGCCTGACCCTGTCATAGCCTCAGGAGTGTGTGTGTGTGTGTGTGTGTGTAGCTTTGTTTTCTCCAGCAGCTCATAGTCTGATAGTGGATTCAGCATAGATGAGAAAGGGCAAACTGGGTGGGATGGCGCATGCCCATCATCCCAGAACTCAGGAGGCTGAGGCAGGAGGGCTGCTGCAGGTTTGAGGACAGCCTGGGCTACAAAGTGAGCTCAAGGCCAGTGATCTGCATAGTGAGACCCTATCTCAAAAAGAAAGAAAAGATTTTTCCTTTTTTTTTTTTTTTTTTGGTCTTCTTGCCTCCCCAGAGGGGCGGCTTCACCAATACACCATCAGCAAAGGCGTTCAAAGGAGATGTGGAGGCCAGGCCTGCCGCAGCGCGCCAGGACAGCAGCCCCGAAGGCTGAGGCGCAAGGATCACACGGGAGCCCAGCTCTGGCAACTTAGCTGCTCAGTAGCTTTGTGTGCTCCTGCCTGTCATGATGCCCCACCACGCCCGGCCAGCTGTCGCTTCTACTGGGGACCCTGTGCTCGCCCTGCTGTCCTGGTAACTCCCTGGCTGTCCATTAGCTTTCAAAATAAAATCCTAAAAGACTCACACTGTGGCTGGCAACATAGCTCAGCAGACTAAAGCGCCTGCTTAGGCAAGCTTAGGGACTGCAGTTCGATCCCTGGCACCACATC
>NW_004524699.1:5932708-5939506 GCF_000260255.1 Octodon degus | reverse complement strand
AAAAAAAAAAAAAAAAAAAGACTCAGGTTGTCTTAGGCAGAGGTGACTCAGGGCCATCTTGGTGGCCCTTGTGAGATGTACACAGCTTCACACCCGGAATCTTAGCACAGAGCCCATGACCCCTGCCTGGTCCACAAATATGGAGGAACAGCTCCCACACTTATTTATTATTTCTGAGGCACGGATTTACTATGCAGTCAGGCTGGCCTTGAACTCACGGCAATCCTCCTGCCTCAGCCTCCTGAGTGCTGGGATTGAGCTCTTGATTTTAGATTCCGCTTCGAGGCGGGGCATACAGCCTAGGGGCATTGTGTCAGCTTAGCACGCCTGAGGCCCTGGGTTCAGCCCTCAGCACCACAGTGAGAAAGAGGAAAAATCAGCTTCTGATCAACGTCAGCCCATAAGATAGACTTCAATGTAGATGTAAGAGGCCAATTTCCTGCTTAAATGCAGGACAGAAATCAAGACTTTGAAAAGTCAAATAAAAGGGCCGTGGATATAGCTCAGTGGTGTAGCACCTGCCTGGCAAGGGTGAGGTCCTGAGTTCAATTCTCAGTACTAAAAAAAAAGTAAAGTCAAATAAGAAGAGGACCTTATGTGACGCTGTCCTTCCCATGCACTGAGGGCTGGCTCTCGTCAGTGCAGGGAGGGGACAGTGAAGCCAGCTTGGTGACCACAGGGCCAGGGCCACCTCCTGACCACCTCCCACCCTCAGCGCCAATTTAAAGATGCGAATCCTGACCTTACCAGATTCCTTCTGGTTTTATTCTGGCTACAAATCACCTAACCGGGGCAGAAACTACAATTTCCATTAACTTCAAACCACTGGGTCTTCAAGATGCCAAGGATTAAAAAAGAAAACAGAAACGAAGAAAAAGCTCCTTCGACAAAGGCATGTGCACGGCCGCACACGGAAGCCTCGCTAGCCTGGGTCCCCTTTGTGCCCCCCCGCCCCGCCCCAGCTCTGGATGAGCGTGGCACGCCTGGGACAGCGAGCTCCTCTCCCTCCAGCGCTGGGTTGGGCAGGGCCGCATCAGCACCAACCGCTCATTGTCAGCTGCTCAGTTTCCTGAGACTGGGTCTCGCGCACCCAGGCTGCTCCTCCAGTGTGCAGTCCTCCTGCCTCAGCCTCCTGAGCAGCTGGGACCAGAGGTGGCACTGGGCGCCCGATTCCAACGGACTACTTGACCACACTTTCCCAGACTCCCTCAGGCTGTTGGGGACCACAGGGACACAGGAGGGTGATGCCACACGGCCCTCACAGCGGGTAGCACACTGCGGTGAAACCCTGCACCCACAGAGGAAGCGCCCTCCTCCTTCCTTCCTCGGCGTGGGGGAGGCTGCTGTGGCTGTCTGTGACTTCCGCCCTGCCACGGCCCAAGAGCTCAGCACACTAGCACGCTCCAATTCGTGAGGGGACGGAGGGGGCGGGGGGCGGCGGCAGGATGCTGCAGCCCCGGGCCAGGAGGGCATTTCTCCGAGAAACCTCGTCAGAAGCCGAAGGCAGCTGAGTGTTAGCGACAGGCGCTGCTGTGTGCCGGGCTGCGGGTGCCACCACCGTCCGCGCAGCGGGCGGCTCGCTGTGTGCGTGCTCTGCTGGCCACCTGACGGCCACCCGGCTGCGTCCTCCGCGCCTGTTGAGGAACTGCCTGAACAGCCACGGGCACGGGGAGGCAGCGCCAGCGCTCTGGGGAATGTGTTGTAAGCAATATTAAATGTAAGTCTTGGCACCTTTGGCGTTTTTGTCCAAATAGACCTCGACGTACGAGGTGGGCACGTAGCCCTCCTCGTCCTCCCTCCTCCGGATGCGCGTCCACCCGTCCCCTTTGTCCTCCTCGATGACGTACAGCGTTTCCCCTTCAGCCACCGAGATGGTTCCTTCGTTCTGACCTGCAGGAGCGACAGCAGACTATTTGAGACTCTCACGGATAGCTGGATGTGGTGGCACACACCCGTCATCCCGGCACTCAGGAGGCTGAGGCAGGAGGCCTGCTGGGCTACACAGTGAGGCCCTGGCCCAAAATAAAAAATCAACTGGAGATGTAGCTCAGTGTGGAAGCCCCGGGGCCAATTCCCAGTACTGCAAAAACAAAACGAAAGCCCCAGTGGGTGAAGGTCACCCCTCCAGGGGCTCCCAGCCCTGCGCCAGCCCTCTCAGGAGCACCTGCCAGGCCTGGCCTCTGGGTCCTGGGTCAGAACCCGCCTGGTATTTCTGGCTATTCCTGCTTCCTAACACATCCTCTGGAGCTGAGGGCAAATCCGCCTCTGACCTCGGCACCACCTGAGACCGGGCCACAGCTGCCGGGGTAGCTGCGCGGGCAGGCGTGCACCACGGAGGTGGCGTGAATACAGGCCAATCCAGCTCCTCCCCAACCTGCACCTCCCACCTCCTGTCACAGACCCAGGCCACCTGAGGCCCACACCCAGGCTGCACACCTTCAAATGTGTAGAGGGCCTTGCAGGTCCCAATGGCTGGCAGCGGCTCCTCGTCCTCAAACTCATCGTCGAAGTCTGTGGCCAGCACCTTGACTTCGTTCTCCTGGCTCTGCTCCTCCGTGTAGCTGCCATCCGGGCTGCTCAAGACAGGAAGACACACGGCCACTATAGCGCCCACCGCCAGCCACCTCCCCTTCCTCTTCCTGGCTCCTGTTGTCTTTTTTTTGTTTTTGAGACAGGGTCTTGCTATGCACCTCAGGCTGGCCTTGAGCTCACTTTGTAGTCTGGGCTAGTCTCGAACTTGCCACGATCCTCCTGCCTCAGCCTTCTGAGCGCCACAGCCACACCTGGTTCCTGTTGCCTTTTATTCTGCCTTCATTTGCTTATACTTTAGGTTTTGCACAAAACAGCAACCTTGCCTTGTGTCTTATTTATTTCACTTAACATCCTGGGCCTGAGGTGCGGCCGCTTCCTCCGGGCAGGCGGCTCGGGGTTGCATTTCTTTATGGAAAGCGGTGCTTCGCTGATAGACACGCAGGCTGCCGACAACGTTCAGCTGTTCCGAGCTGTGCGGCTACAAGCGCGGGTGTGTACACGCTGCCTGAGAGGGCCCTTTGACTCTCGGAAGGTTCCCGAAAGGGGATGCCTGGGTGAGGCGGGGGCTCGGTCTTGGGAGCTGGAGGAACCTCCATGCGCACCCAATTCCTCCCAGAGGGCCACAATTCCATGACCTGGCCTTGACCTCGGGGGACGGGGACAGGATGGGGGCCAGGACACCCAGTGGACAGGGCGACGCCCGGGCAGAAACTGTACCTCTCGCGGTCCTGGGCGCAGTTGTGTGTGGCCGGCGGCTGCTGGCCTTCGAACATCCCGCTCTGCCTGCGCACCTGGTCGCCTCGCCCAGGGAGGCGGCCCTCCACCTCCGCCAGCCAGGTCTGCGGACAGAAGCGAGACTCTCACCCAGTGCCCTGGGGTTGCACGCCTGTCCTGAGATCCCACCTCCGGAGCACTCGGTGGTCACTCACAATGAGGCGAGGGGACCCAAGGCCACCACATTCTCTCCCTGTGCCAGACAGTGACAGAGCCCGGTTCATTCCACACCCATGATGAGACGGAGGCCTGTGCGGTGCCGTACCTGGGCTGCAGGCTGTGAACTGGCCTCAGGTGAGTCACTTCCAGTCCCTAAACTCTATGACCAGGAAGTCACCTGGAGAAACCCAAAAGCCCTGTGCCTGTCCCCCTGGTGGTGCTCAGGGTGAAGAGCTTAAGCACTAAGCTCCACCCGCAGCCACCTTTGCTCACTGTCAAATTTTGAGACCAGGTCTGAGTCCCTAAGTTGCCAAGGCTGGGCTTGAATTTGTGATCTTCCTGCCTCAGCCTCAGAGTGCTGGGATGACAGGTGTGCAGGTGCTCCCCACGCTGCTGTCCCCAGGGAAGGAGCCACACAACCAGCCCCAGCGAACCCTGGGAATGACACCCAGCCCCCACCTCAAATTTCTGAGCCTCAAGCCGCAGCCTCTCGGCATTCTGGGTGACCTCCGCAAGCTTGTGGTCCAGGCTGGCCGGGTCTCCCATCTGCGGGTTCTTCAGGTAGACGTCTTTCATCTTGGTTATGGCGTCTCTGAACACAAATGAGAACACAGGAGTGGCTGTCACAGCACCAGGGATTCTGTCACTCTGATGGTGACAAGACCGGAAGCGGGAAGAGAACATGAGAGAACACCCAGTGTGGATCCAGAGGGGTGACAGGTGGTTGCTTCCCGACTCCTTGGTGGAACTGTGTCCCAAGGTCTCTAGCATCCTAGGCTTGTGTTTACATTTGGCTGCCTTTCTTTTTTTTATTTTTTGGTGGAACCGGGGATTGAACTCAGATCCTTGTGTTTGGCAGTCAAGCGCTTATCCTACTGAGCCATCTCCCCGGCCCCATGCCTTTCTTTTTTAAAACATGTTTATACTTATTTAGACTTTTCTGAAACAGGGTCTGACTATGGCTGGCCTTGGACTTAACAGTGACCCTCGTGCCTCAGTCCCCCAAGCGCTGGGATGATAGGCACCTGCCATCCGCCTAGCCCAGCAGGAAGATCTGAAGTTAGGAGGTGGGCAGGGGTGAGGGTGGGAGTTGTGCCCGCTGCCCTCATTTAGCTGGGTATGGGCATCCTAGCACTTGGGAGGCTGAGGCAGGAGGATCCCTGAGACTTCACGGCCAGCCTGGGCTACACAGTTAAGGCCGGCCTGAACTGCACAGCAAGATCCTATGTCAAAAACCAAAACCAAAATCAAGTAAGTCTCACTCATTTGTGCAAAATAACTATTCATTCATACCGAGAGAGCTCGGGACAGAGGCTCAAAGTGGAGCACTTGTATAGAGCGTGTGCGAGAGTGTGTTCCTGTAAGCGTGAGTGTGTGTGGCCCCAGGCTCCACCCGCCCTACCGAGAGTGAGCGGAGGCGCGCTGCGTGGACTTCAGCTAAAGTCTGAACAAAGCCTCCCGGCCCCAGCAGCTGGGAGCCGGCTGCGAGTTTTCCAGCTCCCCAGGCCTGCCGGGGCCTCCCAAGCGCACGCCGGTTCCTACCTCTGATCCATCTCCTTCTGGATCTCCTTGTTCAGCTCATCCACCTTCTGCTGCAGCTTCTTCCTCCTCTGCTCGGGCGGGAGGTTGCTGAAGTCCTCAGGCGCGGCCCCCTGAGGACACAGAGAGGTGTGAGCACAGCTGGCAGGGAGGATGGATCAACACAGGTGAGCCCAGCACCCCAGCACGGCCAACGCCTCCTGCCTGGTAAGGAGGGCGTGGGGCACCTCGCCCCAGACGGGGTCCACCCACTGTCTCCCTAATGAGAGGAGATGCGTCCTCTCCCAACTACTCTGCACCCCATCTGCTGCTTTCTCTTCTTTTTTGTCTAGCTTTTGTGAGACAGGGTCTTGCTATGTAGCCCAGGCTGGCCTGGAACTCAGCGATGATCCTCCTGACTCAGCCTCATAAGAGCAGGGATCACAGGCGCGGGCCACTACCCCTGGCTGACCCTGCTGCTTTCATTCCTAGTCTGAGTGTTCCTCTCGGTTTCTTCACAAAAAGCTGGAACAGAAATTTCCATCCCAGCTCAGTGCCAGATAGGCATAGCATTTCTCTGGGACTGCGGGCAAAGAGGACATTAAAAAAAAAATTAAAAAAACATAATCACCTCTTCCCTTCTTAGAGCAGCCCCACAGAGTGCCCAGCTTGGCCTCACAGGCAGCTCCTCAGAGCAGAGGACAGTGACCTTGCCGTTTTGAACTTGCCACAAAATGTGTATTATTGGCTGGGTGTGGCTGCGCACGCCTGTTATCCCAGCACTCCAGAGGCTTGAGGCAGAAGGATCAGGACGAGTTCGAGACCAGCCTGGGCTACCCAATGAGCTCAAGGCCAGCTTGAGCCGCGCAGTGAGCCCCTACCTCCAAAAGGCAAAAAGAAAAAGAAAAAAAGCTACCAAACAACAATGAAAACCAATCGCAGCCTCCTCTGCGGCGGGCTCCAGGGCGGCTCCGTGCGCAGGGTCAGGTGTCTGCAGGAGCCTCCAGGGGCACCCGGCTGTGAAGGGAGCCCTGGCCAGACTGCGCTCCGCTCCTTGGTGAGTGAAACCCATTCACGCAGCCAGGCCAAGCCAGGGAATTCAGAAAAGAGATTTTCTTTGAAAACCTCCATTCTTTTAAAACAAGAGCTTGACTGGCTCGGAGTGGGTGGCAGGCAGGCCGGACAATGGGATTCCGGAAGGGGCTGCCGCGGCCAAGCAGCTTACGGGGGCTTGTGACGGCTGGGCCGGAATGCGAGAGCCAGCAGCAGGCTGTCGGAAGGGCCACCCGAGCTCGTGGAGGGGCTCCTGCTGGCGGGGCGCAGGAGGGGCCGGCGGTGGCCGCGCGTGCGTGGGTGTGCGTGTGCATGTTGAATATAAAGGCGTGACTCGCTCTTCAGCTCCACACACACAGTGTCTGGAATATTGGGGACTTAAATGACTTAAATGCAGATCAGCATGTTCTCCAGAACTGGGGTTTTTGGTTTTTCAAAATCTGGACCGTGCTGGGTGTGCTGACGCACACCTGTGGTCCCCGCACTTGGGAGGCTGAGGCAAGAGGATCGCCATTGATTTTTTTTCCTTTTGCATTTTAGGGAAGGGTCTACAGGTGTTCAGGGCCTCACTACTAGATCGGACTCGTAGTGATTCTCCTGTTTACAGCCTCCTAAGTGCTGGAATTACAGGCATGGCTACCATACCCAGTCTCAATCGCGGCCTCCTGGGGGCAGGGCTGGCACGAGGGATCGAACATCCCCCCTCCTTGCAGGTGCTTTAATCCACTGAGCTATTTGGCCAGCCCTCGCCATTGATTTTGA
>NW_004524699.1:5927987-5932584 GCF_000260255.1 Octodon degus | reverse complement strand
GAAAAGAAAAAAGAAAAGTCAGTGCTAAGCTGATCCATCCTCCTGCCTCAGCCTCTTGTATGCTGGGGCAACGAGTACGCTACCACGCCTGCTGTTCACATGCGCACGCACGCACACACGCGCGCGCACACACACACACACACACACACACACTGTTCTTACTCCCCATTCAGCCACCGGCAGCCACCACAGTCCTCACTTTAGGACGCTGGTGTTGCTGGTACTCGGGGCAATGTCCAGTTAGGGGTTACGTTGGTTAAGAGTTCCTTTTAATAAATTTAACGATTAGTTGGGCTGTTTAGCGCTGTACCATAAAGCAGAACCAAGAGAGGATGTGAGTCGCTCACGCCAAGGCCCGCTGGGTGCTCGCCATCCCTAGAACCACTGTGGACCCCTCACACTGGCTGGTCCACATCCCAGGGGCACTCCAGGGACCCCCCTCCCTGCCCTATTTCTTTTCGTCTTAGTTTCTATGATTCCCAGAGAGGGGCATTCTCCAACAAGCATGCTTACTTTTTGTCACAATGATCCAGTAGGTACGGCCCCATTTCTAGTATGCACATTCCAATTTGGAGACAGCTCAGCACCGCCCGTCATTCACTTTTCTTTCTTTATTTTATTTTTGCAGAACCGGGGATTGAACTCAGGCCCTTTCGCTTGCCAGGGAAGCGCTTATTCCACTGAGCCATCTCCCCAGCCCCGTTTTTGCTTTTTTGGGACAGGGTCTCACTGTGTAGCACAAGGTTGGCCTGGAACTCCAAGCCATCCTCCTGCCTCAGCCTCCTGAGTGCTGGGATGACAGGCGTGCGCCACTATGCCTTGTTGCTGTCCTCTGAAGGCCCCCAAATGGACAACCAGAATCCGTTAAGCACTGATTGGACAGGATTAGGGCAATCTCTATGAACTGCAAGCCATTTATATCCCAGGGTCTAGCGGCCACCAACACAAGCCCCATGACACGCGCGCGGTTAATCGGGAGGACAGGTCAGGCCATGCGTGGTCCCACACAGCACCCAGAAGACCCACAACCAGGAGCTGACTAGATTGGGGACATGCAAGGGCGTCGTGCTTACCAGCTTGAGAGAGAGCTTCGGTAAAAACGCAAGCGGTAACGGGAGAGAGGGTGCCAGAGGCGGGAAAGAAAGATAAAAAACACATCAGATGAAGAGGTATGCAGCCCGGGGCTGCGGCGCACAGGACACACGGCTCACGGGGCAGGGGTGACCGGCAGCGGATCTGTGCGGAAGTTCCCACGAGGGCGGCCCTACGGCAGCGCTCAGGTCACGGCCAGCTTTCTAGATGGGGCTTGTTGGGGGTCCGCGAGTCTCAGCCACCCGGGGGTGCTTGCAGTCAGCGCTATGTGGGGACCACTGCAGAAAACACCCATTCTCTGGGTTACCAGGCTTCTCCCAGGAGGTCCCCCCATATGTCTATAAAGACCAGTTACTTTTATGACCCACAACTGACACCTTTATCTTCAGGGACACTTGGAGCCAGGAACCTTGGCGTTTAGTAAAGGTACTGAGGCCTCTGAGGTTGCTGAGTGGATAAGGAAGGAGGAGAAGTCACTAGGAATTTGCACACCTGGAACCCCAGCACTCTGGGAGGCTGAGGCAGGAGGATCTCAAGTTTGAGCCCTGTCTGGCCGACATAATGACTTAGTGAGACCCTGTCCCAAAATGAAAAGATAAAAAGCACTGGGGACACAGCTCAGTGCCAAGACCCCGGGTTCCATCCAGTACCGGTCTTGCCCCAGACACCTCCACCGGGGGCAGCGGCATCTCAGGGGTACCTTGAGGGAATGGGAACCCAGCTGTCACCCCGCAGCGCTGTCGCAGCGCCTCACCTTATCACGAAGCAGACACAGTCTCACTGTACCCACAACAGAGCACTTGGTGTCCACCAAGCTGAGACGGGACAGCAGGTAAGAGAGGGACATAGCAGCACCCAGGAGCACCACACCCCGCATTCACCCAGCTGCTGCTGTCCCAGGCTGGTACCAGGACCCAGATTCAGCAAAGACAGTGCCTGTGGCTTTTTTTTTTCCCTTTTTTGGAGACAGGGTAGTAACAACAGCTACACAGTCCAGGCAGGCCTTGAGCTCACGGTGATCCTCCTGCCTCAGCCTCCTGAGTGCTGGGATGACAGGCAAGCGCCCCTACGCCAGCCTTTTCTTTTTAAGGCAGAGTTTATTTAGGCTCCTGTTTCAGTCCTATCACCTTTTAAAGAACTTGTCCTTACAAGGGGGAAGAAAAAGACCGAAAGCCAGCAGCAAGCAGCCCAACAGCTTTCGGGAAAAGCTGTGTGGAGGCCCCGGGTGGCGGTCCTGCAGGAGGCTGCCCCGCCCCGGCCCGAGCCTCCTGGGCACCTGGCACAGATCCGCCGGTCACAGGCACAGACGACACAGAGGCAGCAGGCCAAGTCCCCCGCCAAGCAGCCCACAGGTGCCGCCCCCCATGACACGGACCCCTTTGTCACTGGGATTAGAGATTCTGTCTAAAGCGCTCACGAAACTAACTTCTAGCGTCCAAGCTGTAGCAGAAGCCCATTTCACAATGAAAGTGAATCCTTAGGGTCAAACCTCAACCCCACAGAAGCAGGAAATACTGAGGCTGAATTCCACTTTCTAGAGGGAACAGAGAAGGTCATTTGAAAAAGCAGCATTTGGTGTGCGGAGTGTGGACTGCTTTTTTGTTTGTTTGCTTTGACAAAGCTGGCGCCGAACTCACAGCGATCCGCTTGCCTCAGCCTCCCGAGTGCTGGGACGACAGACGTGCGCCGCTGAGCCAGGCTTGTAGAACGCTTTGTCAAGATTATAAACTGGTTCTTGGTCTGGTGCCGCAAACCAGTCAAGTAGATAACTGGAGCTTAGAAAGCCACTCATCAGCTAGGGGTAATCCTAAGGCTCCGTTACGTGCGTGCGTTGCCCCACGCTGAACACCGGAAGCTGTCAGTTTCAGGTGACAAAGAGCCTCAGCCGGAAGCGTCAATAACACGTGCGAGGCGCGGCCAGCAGGACATGTGTTATTGGACAGTCACAGGGACTAACCTCACGTGCAGAGAAAGGGGACTCCGGCCGGCTACAGCAGGGGCTGAGGTCACACTGCTGCTCTGCCTGCCCACAGCCAGCTGCCTCTCGTTCTCAAGACCTGGGGCACAAGCCTCCCCAAGCACCGGTCACAAACGTGGGTCACCTTACGGACAACTGTCGCCTGTGCGCGTGTGTCCCGTGACAATGTCTGCGGGTGTGCTGGGGGGATTCCACTCTAAGAGGCTGGCCAGTGACAGCTCAGCGATGCCACACCCCCGTGAGGATCCCCCAGGCCTGGAATGAGATGGAGAGGGCCGGTGAGGCGACCTCTGCCTTCCGATGCCAGGATGTGGGAGGCTTGCGATGCAGCCCTCGGCCGTGCAAGTTCTTCACGAAATGGCCACTGAATTTGTTTTGGTTTTGGTTTTTGAGACAGGATCTCACTATGTAGTGCAGGTTAGCCTTCAACTCCTGGTGGTCGTCCTGCCTCAGCCTCCCAGGGCTGGGATTAAGGGCCACTGAATTGATAGGGTGAGATTTCCCCGATCCAGGGCTCTCCATTGAGCGCACCCCCTGGTGGCATGGAGGAGCCACGGCCGCATGGGGTCCCCCGTCTGGCACGGGCGATGGGGTTAGTGGCGCCGCCGTGACTGTGCAAGGTGTGACACAGGGACACTTACAACATAGGCCCTGGCCTCAAAGGCATAGGTGGGCTTCCCTAGAGTCCTCTTCATGAGCTCTTTGTGAAAACAGTAAGACTGAGGCTGCCAATAATCAGCGAGAAAACACGGTGAGGTAAGCGCAGTTAGTCACCAGAAGCCCGTAATGCCTGACAGACGGAGCTTCTGCTTCGCTTGGACATTATTTGTCCAGACGATTAACTCTAAAATATGGGTGGGGGTCCAAATTTTAGGCACAGCAATCCTTCCAGAGGCCCAAAAGAACCCTCATTTTAGACAACAGTGGTACACTTTGGGAATGCAAGTTGAGGACATGCTCTTTAGTTTTTTCTTTTTTCTTTCTTTCCTTTTTTTCATTCCTTTTTTTTTTTTTTGCGGAACTGGGGATTGAACTCAGGCCCTTGCGCTTGCCGGGGAAGCGCTTATTCCACTGAGCCATCTCCCCGGCCCTTCTTTCCTTTTTTTTTTGAAACAGGGTCTCCCTAGCAGCCCAGGCTGGCCTTGAATTTTTGATATCCTCCTGCCTCAGCCTCCTGAGGGTCAGGACTACAGGCCTGCGCCACCACACCTGGCTCTCCTGTTTATTTAGAAACAAAATCAGTTGTGCTAAGAGATGTTTGATAGGATTTCCACTCAGATACTGGAAATAAGTGAAATGTAAACCTGAAAGCCTCAAAACCTGATAAATGAGAAGACATATGAGAGTCACAGGGTTGTTACTCTCCTAGGGTGCTTTTCCCAACTAAACTATCTTTGGCATAGCAGCCTCAAGTGACAATGAGAAAAAACCACACGAGAGGAGCTGCTGCATCATAATTTTAGCATGCAGTCAAGCACCTTCTTGCTGAGATTAAAATCAAATCTTGAGGCTGGAGAGATGGCTCAG
>NW_004524699.1:5924520-5927547 GCF_000260255.1 Octodon degus | reverse complement strand
AACCGCGGTCCCTGTGCTTTGCTGAGCTTGTTCTAAGTAGGTGCTTTAGACCACTGAGCCATCTCACCAGCCCTGAATCAAATCTTTTCCCTCAAATTTTACATTGTTTTAAAAATGATTTTCTTTTTTTACTGAGCCATCTCCCTGGCCCCTAAGCTGATTTTTCTTAGGGCCTCTCCTCTCCTTCCTTTTTCTTCCTTGAGACAACGTATTGCTTCGTAGTCCAGGCTGCCCTTGAACTCCCTATGGAGCCCTGGGAATCTTCCTGCCTCAGCTTCGGGGTGTGGAGCCACAGGCCTTGGGCTTTTTTTTTCCCTTTTTGCACTGCTTCTTCCTAGGGATCCAGCACTACAAACAGATTGCCCGAACACGAGGGAAGCGAGTTGCGCTCGCCACTGAGCTTCTAGCATGCACATCTGTGCGCTCTGCCCTCAGGAAAACACACTCACTGTTCAGGGCATCTTTTGAAGACAGAAATTTGCTGAGCACAGATTTTAAGAATAAAAACTAAAATTCATTTTGCTGATGATGGTAAAAAAGGATTTTCCTTTAAAGTCATCAAAATAACCCATTTCCTGTTTCATTGTTTTTAAGAACTATGTTTTTTCTCGACATGCCTTTCTTGCTCTTATTGAATAGATCTTTGCTCTTTTCCTAAACGTTTAGTGAAGGCCATGAAACACAGATCCAGAAATCATTTACAAACAAGAGTGATGGGACAGCAGTGGGGACCAGATGCGTGGGCCAGCCGGCTCGAGTGCCCACATGGCCCATCACGCAAGTCCTGAACACAACTGCAGATCCATTTCATATAGACATAATAGAGGAAAATCTGGTAAAGACAGTGACGAATTTGCAGGTTCACAGCTAATAAAGCTCTGTAGCACCCAGCTTGCCCTGGTCACGCGATGGAAATTCTCTGATAAATGAGTGGACTTCTGAAAGCCAGAATAATCGAGCCAGGAAACTGCAGATTCCTCAGCCAAGCCTCATAATAGAGTTCAGCACAATCCATCACCCACTTTTGAAGCTGTACTCAGCCCTCTAAACAATGGCTTTCTGGGTATTTCTTTTTTTTTTAAGGAAGGGTCTACAGGGTGCTCAGGGTCTCACTACTAGATTGGACTCAGTGATCCGCCTGTTCACAGCCTCCCAAGAGCTGGGAGTACAGGCACGCACCACCACGCCCAGTCTCAATCACCTTCTCAGTGTGCCCTGGGGGCAGGGCTGGCAAGGCAGGCCTGGGGATCAACCCTTGGCCCCTGCGCCAGTTTGCAAGTGCTTTAATCTGCTGAGCTATTTGGCTGGCCCTTCTCTGGGTATCTTTAGGAAATTACATTTCTAATCCTTTTTTTTTGTGTGTGGAACTGGGGATTGAACTCAGGTCCTTGCGCTTGCCAGGGAAGCACTTATTCTACTGAGCCATCTCCCCGGCCCCTACATTTCTAATTCTTTTTTTTTTTTTTAAATATTTATTTATTTATGTGTGTGTGTGTGTGTGTGTGTGTGTGGCCAGCTCAGCCCACCAGGGGGCGGGGCTGGCTGGCATGTGGTGCTGGGGGATTGAACCGCGGTCCCTGTGCTTTGCTAAGCTTGTTCTAAGTAGGTGCTTTAGACCACTGAGCCATCTCACCAGCCCCTACATTTCTAATTCTTAACCTGAGGCTTAAATGTGATAATTTTCCAAATATATTCTCGGCATAAGACTTTTAGATTCTTTTCTAAAAGGAATTGTGCACATGAAGAAATGTTTGTGTCTTCATTTAACAGGCAACGCCCTAGTTATCAATGCTCCGTTTTAACCTTTTTCAGTTGGAGAACTTTTTGTAGACAAAAAGGAATATGACTGTCAGGTTAACAACACCTCCTGGTATTCTCTAGAGAACTGAACTGTAACTCCCCCAGGACAGAATAAAAGCCAAACAGACCCCTACTACACATGTTAAAGGTCTAAATCATGTTTAGAGATTGCTCAGCACAAAAGATTTCCACTTTAAAGCTATTTGGGGGAGGTCCTGGGAGACCCACTATGCAGCTGTATGATTCTCTTCTTCCATCTTTTTCCCCAAGCTGGGCTGGCATCTGTGCCACAGAACGGGTCCCTCGGAGCCCGTGACTCCCACGTAGTCCTAATTACAGAGGCCAACCTGAGCCCCATCGGCAGCTGCTCTGACTCAGCCTGATTGCTTTCAGATCCTGAGATTTCCCCGAACCTGAGGCCGCAGCAGCTCAGACCCCACAAGCAGACTCCTCACTTCCTGTACAGGGCCACAACCTGCGTGACTTCAGCTTTTCATGCCCCAGTTTCTTTAGCAGTAAAATGTGGAGAAGTCTGCAACTAGGCTTCAGGGGTGACCAACAAAGACCACAGAACTTAACCCTGAAAAACTCTTGGCAAGCTGTAGTCTGACCTTCATGGCTCTGCTGGAGGAATACAGGCTGCAGATCGCTGCCTGGAAGCACTTGGGGCCACAAGCACTCCGGACATTTGGTTCCAGAATACATGAGCCCATGTGCTGAGCTAGCTGGGGGAGGAGCCGAGCCTAGATGCCCAGTTCATTCCCATTTCATACGCGTGTCACACCAGCCTGAAGGTAATTGTATACGACATTTGCAGTATGCTTCTGAGTCTTGAGGTCTCGGGCCTTGTGCATGCTGGGCAAGTGTGTTACCACTGAGCTCCACCCCTAGCCCCTGTGTCTGTGGGTTTGGTTTGGTTTGATTTGGTTGTTTGAGATAGGGTCTTGCTGTGTGGTTCAGGCTGGCCTGGAACTTACGATGTAGCTCAGACAGGCTTGGAAGGCACGATGATCCTCCTGCCTCAGTCTCCCGAGTGCCAAGATGACAGGTGTGCGCCACCATGCCAGGCGGTGTCTGTTTTGCCTGTGGCCTGTCTCCCAAGCTCCAGTGTGGAATCTGCCCCTTGTGGCGTTGTGCTGGCCCTCACAAGGTTATGGATTCTGGAAGATTTCTTTTTTTTTTTTTTAAATATTTATTTATTTTTTTTATTTATTACATTTATTTATT
>NW_004524699.1:5914262-5924420 GCF_000260255.1 Octodon degus | reverse complement strand
TGGCTGGCATGTGGTGCTGGGGATTGAACCGCGGTCCCTGTGCTTTGCCAAGCTTGTTTCAAGTAGGTGCTTTAGACCACTGAGCCATCTCTCCAGCCCTCTGGAAGATTTCTGATTTCTGTACCAGGGCTCCTCCAGGGAAGACTTTATCAGCAGCATCCTAGGGCCTCGCTAGCAGCTGCTACAAGGGTGTGTCGGGCCAGTTCCCCTGAGCCAGGAGCACAGCTCCGACAGAAGCACTGACAGGACGCTCACTCTTGCTTGCGTGGCCTCAGAATTAGTAAGCAAATGTCCTCTGACCGTGCTGTCCCTCCCAGTTCCTCATCTCATACTCAGTTTTAGAAACTGAATCTGCATTTCCTCTTTTGGTAAAATCAAGGTGATGCTTTAAAGGGGAAGAAAAGAAAAGTCCTTTCACAATGAACCAGAGACAAAAAAACCCAGGCTGTCTGTCGCTTTGCTTCCACCAGCCCACCCCACAGCCTGCTTGCATGCTTGCTTCCTATTCATGTATTTGGTACAGGGTCTCGCTAAGCAGCTCGGACTCGCAGCGATCCTCCTGTCTCAGCCTCCCCAGCACTGGGATTACAGTGTGTGCCACATCTGGTTTCGGTGGCTGGCTCAGCACCCCTGGGGGGAGGGTCTGGTAAAGCATGTGGTGCTGAGGATTGAAACCCAGTCCTTGTGATTGCCTAAGCAGGCACTTAGTTCTCGGAGCTATGTCACCAGCCCTTTAGCCTTCTTTCTTTTATAATTTTTGAGGCAAGACTTTGCCTTGTAGTCCAGGCTGGCCTTTAGCTCACTGTGTAGCCCACGTTGGTCTCAAACTCCCAGTGACCCTCCTGCCTCAGCCTCCTGAGGGCTGGGGTCACAGGCGTGCACCACCACGCTCGGATCCTTCCTTTCTTCCCATTCCTGTTTTCTTTCCAGCTACAATGAATCTTAGGATTTTCTTTCTTTTTTGATATGGCAGGAAACAGTGGATTCATTCACAAACAAAGCAAGTCAGCAGAACGAGAAGGAGCAACACACGTGCGCAGAGACAGATTCCAAGCGGCACTTACCCCTCGCTTTAGGCTCCTGAAGCAGTGCATTTTGGGTTTGGAGGTCATGAACTCGTTGAAGCGGTGGGAGAGGGGCTCCTTTGGCTGCTTGGGAGACTGGGGGCCGTTGGGAACAGCAGAGGGTGAGGCGGAGGTGGGGGGCGGAGGGGGGGGCTGATGGGGGGACGTTAAAAGGGACACAAGCTACGTGTGAGATGAGCGGTGACACAGTAAACCAGAAACAAGGAGACACAAAACAAAAATAAGCATCAAATCATACTGGAAATCGAAAGCAAGTAAAACACAAACCATTACATATTTAGGCCATGGTCCAAAGGAAAGCGTGGTGCTTGCGTTGCAACGGAGGGGGGGACGAGAGGGAGGGGGTTAGCGGGCTTCGCGACAGGGGAGGAGCTCATGCGACATCCGCAAGCCAACTACCGCTCCGTTAGTCACTCTACACCCGCTCTAAGCCTGGAGGGTCAAGGGGCTCCACCTCTTATGCTAACAGAGCGAATGGAAGAAAACACAGACCTTAGACGCTAAGGTAGGCTTTAAATGAACCGCTGAACCACCCTACAGGGTTAGAGCATCATGTCGCCTCGATGCTAACGTACATCACCCGGGTTAAGCCGTCATGCACCCACGTACCACGCTACGCAAGGGAAGTATGCAGTGTCCAGGGCTATGTGTTAACGTGAGTTCAAAACCGAGCTGTCAGCCGTGGCAACGAGCTGATGGGTTATTATAGAAACAAGGTGCTATCCCCTCTCCCAGCCAGGGAACCTGGCCACCTAGGGGCACCTGGGGCCAAAGAGGAGGTGCAACAGGGCCGCGCAGCCAGTGGTTAGTGGGGTGGCATGGGCAGTGAGGGTGGGCCTGAAGTAAGATAAGGGCCACAGCAGAGGTGCCACTGCCACCGAGACACCAAGCCACGCGCTAGCTGACCGCTTCCCATTCTGAAACTACAGTTTTAAGAGCTAAGGTGTTTTTTAAAGTTAAAAATCTCCACACTTTATCCAACCCATCTCGCACTGGTTTGAACTGTCAGTACCTTGTTCTTTTTGATGAATGGCCACAACTTCCCTTTGGATTTGCCACCGAACTTGAGCTCGAGCTTGCCATCCCCGCGCGGGTTGGACAGGCTGTTGTCCGACACGGTGCGCTTCATGGGCTGGGTGTAATCCTCAAACTCGATGTCCCCCGGAGGCTCGAAGCCTGACTTATAAGCTTCAATCACCAGCTGTGAATCCTGAAGTGACACCCACAACCACAGGGCTGCAGTCAGTGGGTGCGAGGGCTTTTTCTTTCTTCCTCGTGGCACTGCGGGCTGAACTCGGGGGATGCTGAGCTATACCCTCACCCCTTTTTGCTGATCAGTTTCGATACACGGTTGTGCAAATTTACTCCTCCTGCTGCAGGTAGCTGAGATTACAGACGTGTGTGGCCATGCCCTATTTATGCAAATATTTTTACAATAAATTATGGTCATCTTGTGTAGCTGCTATTCTAAGAAAATTATATTGATTGATATTATTTTGCCTATCAACATGTTTATCACTAGAATGAATAAACATAATTCACAAAGGCAGAGCTGGGGATATATAGCTTAGTGGTAGAGTATCTGCATAGCATGAGAGAGTGACTGAGTCTGAGCCTCAGGACAAAAAAAAAAAAAAAAAAAAAAAAAAAAAGAAATGTAAAAACTATGTATTAATAATAAATACAAAGGGCTAGCCAGATAGCTCAGCAGATTAAAGTGCCTGCTTAGGCAGAGCACAGTGACTGGAGTTTGATCCCCAGAGTGCTGTGCCGACCTGGCCCAGGGCACGCTGAGACTGGGACTGAGACTGGGTGTGGTGGTGTACGCCTGTAATCCCAGCACTTGGGAGGCTGAAAACAGGAGAATCACTATGAGTCTAATCTATGTAGTGAGACCCTATAGACCCGCCCTAAAAAATATATATATTTACTGAGTCTTAAAAAAATCATGAAGGCCTATCTCTAATTGATATCTGAAAATATTTCCATTAGTCATTTTTCTACTTTTTGAGAAACAAGTATTTATTTAAAGTTTGGCGTAGTGGCACACACCGGTCATTTCAGCACTCAGGAGGCTGAGGCAGGAATACCTGGCAGGCGACTCCCCACCCTGGGGGCTCCCCGAGGCACACAAGGAAACCCAGTGCACCGATGCCCACAGCCGCCACTCACACTCTTCTGGTCGATGGCGTCGGCCGCTGTCACGATGCCATCCAGGCACCTGCCGATGATGGGGATCACCTGCCGGTCCACCTCAGCGTAGGTCTTCATGCATGCACCCATCTTCACGATCCGCCGCTCCTCCATCTCCTGGATTTTCTGCCACATCATCAGATTTCAGGTAAGAACCTGGGCCACTAGCACTGCAGGAAGGGGTTCCTGATATCGGGCCCTGAGGGTAGGGGCCGTTCCCCTCCCTGTGCCGCCGCACCAGCCGGCTGCCAGGGTCTGCCGTGCCCAATCGGGTTTGCTTGGTGGTTTTCTGAGACAGTCTTACTATACAGACCAAGCTGGAACTCACGGCTCCGCCTGCCTCAGCCTCCCGAGTGCTGGATTATGGGCGTGCACCACCCCACTGGGCTGTCTCTGGGCCTGGACCTCACCATGCAAGCGCTAGACCACTGAGCTCCACCCGCAGCCCGCTCTCTGCATTTCTGACAAACTAAAGTAGCCAAAGGAGAACAAACCAAACAAAAGAAGAGGCATTGTTCGAAGCCTGAAGCCGGGTGAATGCTGCTTTGTCCCCTACAGGGAAGCTGACATTTTTGTGGCCAGAATGGCCCTTTTAGCGAAGAGGACAGAAATCTAAGAGTCACAGTTCTGAAGCTGGGAAGGGAAAAACAAGAAGCTGCAGGAGCAGACGGAGGAGGTTTTCAGATGAATGTTGCGTTGCGTTTTTACAGCCAGCCGAGGCTCGCCGTCGACGCTTCCAGAATGTTAGCGGGAGCGAGGACCCCGGAATCCCTGCGAGCACAGACCGGCAACGGTGCCTCCGAGGGGCGCATCCCAGTGCAGGCGGAGACGGGGACAGAAGCGCACCTGGAAGATGCTGGGGATGTGTGTGTGGTAAAACTCGTGCTGCTCCTGGTTGAACTTCTGCAGGGTGGAGGAGTAGTCGGCCCTGCTGTCCTCCGCCATCTGGTGTCGGATCTGAGCCTGCTGCCGCGCCTGGAGCAAAACGAGAAACCACACATCCACGCATCATCCCTGGAGGCCTCAGCCAGTGTGCCAGGACTTCGGCACCTCAAAGGGCTGTGTGGAGCAGGTGCCATCCTTCCATCCATCCCAGACAGGTTCTTGTTAGCTAACCCAGGGTCTAGCGCTCATAGTGATCCTCCTGCCTCAGCCTCCTGAGTGCCAGGATGACAGGCAGGAACCACTACGCCTGGATGCAGAAGCTTTTTTTTTTTTTTTTAAATGCCTTGGCTGGGCATGGTGGTGTACCCGTCATCCCAGCACTCAGGAGGCTGAGGCAGGGGGACTGCAAATTTGAGGTCAGACTGAGCTACAGAGTGAGTTCAAGGCCAGCCTGGACTACACAGCGAGACTCTGCCAAAAAAGTCTTAAATTTGAGAACTTGAAATTTCTGTAGGGAAGGCATGTTTGCCCTCGTCTGTCACAAGCCCACTGTCCCGCTGTGTTCACACGTCCTGGGCTGACACTGGGCCTGGGCTCCCTGCAGTCTGCTCCGGGGTGGCTCATGCACTGCTGCCGGGCCTTGCTCCTGCAGTGGGACAAATGAGAGCCCACACATCTTAAAAGCCAATTCCCAAGGGGTCCAGGAACCAAGCAGACAGGAACCACTGCTCTCAGAGGACCTTGTAAAACGTCACCAGGCGACATGGACCCAACCACGGCACAGAGCCCGCCCCAGCCACCTGCCGCCAAGGGCAGGGCCCACCATCGCAACAGCTCAGCTTGGTGAACCTGTCTCTGTGTCCCTAAACCAGCATGACAGAAAGCATGCTAGGGGCTAGGGAGGTAGCTCAGTGGCACAGCGCCTGCCGGGTAAGTACAAGGTCCCTAGCGCGATACCCGGTACCAAAGAAAAGAGCAGAGACCTAATGAGGGGAAAGAAAAAACGCAAGCCGGACACGGTGGCACACGTCTGTCATCCATCCCAACACTCAGGAGGCTGAGGCAGGAGGCTCACTGAAGTTTCAAGGCCAGCCTGGGCTGCACTGCAAGACCCTGTCTCAAGAAACAAAAACCGCAAGAAACCGCACAGCAGGGCTGCGCAGAGGCGGCGACAGGCCAGGCCCCAGTGTGCGT
The DNA here is from genome assembly GCF_000260255.1 of Octodon degus. Taxonomy (NCBI): domain Eukaryota; kingdom Metazoa; phylum Chordata; class Mammalia; order Rodentia; family Octodontidae; genus Octodon; species Octodon degus. The sequence goes on along the minus strand of NW_004524699.1, from coordinate 5,919,063 downwards.
CCCCTCTAGATGCTCTACACGGTTTCCGCCTCGTGTGACACCAGGGCCGGCCCGGGGTGCAGGTAGGGGGTCCCACGGCTGTGTGTGTCCTCCTGATTCACACTGCCTCCCTGCCAGGGGCCCAGGCACCCCTCCTCTCACTGTGGCCACCAGCCTTACCCCTGGGCCCCCAGACCCAGGCTTGTCCAGCCACGGCGCTGGGCGGAAGCCACCCACGGGGACACCATCTGTCCCCAGCACTGCCAGCAAAGGCACCTGGCTCTCGCCTCGGCCTTCCGCCTCAGTGGTGATCGCCTTGTAGGACACGAAGAGAAAAACCCAGGGAATCCCCGCAGAGAACTGACCTTTCTAAAGTATTCTCTCTTACCTACACACCTTCCCCGGAAAGACACACAAAAACCCAGAGGGGCGGGAGGGGAAATTCCTTCTCTCTCCAGTGAAGCACAGAACAAACAGAGCTTACGAGGCAAGTGAGGCTCCCTTTGGGGATGTCTTCTGCTTTTTTTTTCCCTTGGTTTTTATTTACTTTTTTTAAGTATTTGGTTGTTACAGGGTCTCGCTACATAGCTCGGACTTGTGGTGATCCTCCTGCTTTCAGCTTCCCCAGCGCTGGGATTACAGGTGTGCGCCACCACAACCAGACTCTGTGGCTGGCTCAGCCTGCCCCAGAGGCGGGACTGGCGTAGTGTGTGGTGCTGGGGATCGAACCTTCGTACCTGTGCTTGCCTAAACTTGCCTGAGCAGGCACTTTAGTCCGCTGAGCTATCTCGCCAGCCCTTTACCTTTTTTTTTTGAGACAAGGTCTCCCCATGTAGTTCACACTGGCCTCGAACTCCAAGTGATCTTCCTGCCTCAGCCTCCTGATTATAAATCTGCTCCTACCAACCTGATAGATCCTACACCAGGGCGCCTCCAGAGGTCCCCAGGGGCACAGGGCGGGCCACTGTGAGCCCCTCCTCCCAGCTCCCGGGTCCCTGCAGCTGATGCTAACCACATAATCACTGACCCCTGAGTGCCCTGACATCTTCTACCAAGTTGCCACGCAGCGCTGACCCCGTGGGGGAGCGGCGGGAAGGGCCTCCTGGGGACCCTGCCCCGACTGGCCGGCACAGGGGCAAAGTGGCATGGGCCTCCTGGGGTGATTTTCTCCAACGCACAACTTGGGCCCTCAGACGCCAGGCACCGCTGTGCTCAGCCCACAGCCCCTGCAGGACATGGAGCGGCCGCTCTGCGCCAGCTGCAGCTGCTTTGGATTAACGTCCACTCGAGGAATGCACCCTGCACCGAGCGGATTCGCTATGGAAATCTATTTTGGTTTAGAGAGCCCTTATGTTTATTTTACAATGGAATTCAACAGTCACTGGTTTCTCAAAGGCGGTTGCTCATTATTGCAAGTACCTTTAAAAAAATATCTTAGCTGGGCGTGGTGGCAGACACCTGCCAGCCCAGGACCCAGAGGCTGAGGCAGGAAGATGGCTTCGAGTTCGTGGCCAGCCTGGATGACACAGCAGGCCCCTACCTCAAAAAAACCCCCAAAACAACAAAGCAACAAAAGAAAATCTTTAAAAGTATTTTCAGCACTGTCCCTGGAGCACTGAGGTGGTGACAAGACACTTCCCGGAGCGGATCTCGGCCGTCTGGGGCCGAAGGAAGTCCTGCGCTGCCGTCTCCCGCCTCCGCATGAGGCAGCGTAAGAACAGCCGCTGTCGTCTCACCCAGGGATGGCGTTTCACCGGGGCCCACGCCGCGTGCTAAATCTCCAAACCGAATTTCCCATTCTAAAACTAAAGAGAAGCAGCACCACACAGCACATAGCACAGGCGAGCGGGTTCTGCTCACTGAGAATGAGTCCTCGAGCGGGTATCTCAAAGCCCAGAAGTGGCCCAGCTGCCTGAGCGGAGAGTCCCAGACAGCTCCGATTGCGACCCAGACTTTCACGCGTGCGCAGAAACAGCAAGCTCGGACTTTGGAATTTCCTGGCAAGCCCTCAGGGTCTCCCCAGATAAACGAGGGTGGCCTGGAGTGTACAGGCCGTGACCCCTTCCTGCTAGGCTACACAGCCCCTACACTGCCCAAAACGTCAGAGTTGCCGATGGTTTTGTGTGTGTGTGGGTGCTTACATAGGGCCTATTAGCCCAAGCTGGCCTCCAACCCACAGAGATCCTTCTGCCTCAGCCTCCCACAGCTAGGATGACAGGGCTGCAGCGCGGCCCTTTCTAAACCGAGACTAGACTGCAGCCTGGGATTTTAAAATCCTAAGGAGTTTAAAGACAAAAGTACTGTAGTCTGTAATCTACTTAGCTTGCTAATTTTAGATCATTCGCAAAGCCAAAAATGTGACGCTATTTCCTGTTTAGTTTCATTTGACTTCTCCCTTAGGATTTCAAAATATTAAGAAGAGAATAACGGCTCACTAAGGGGTCTGCTCGCTCTCCAGAGGCACGGGACCTGCTCCCAAGGCTGGCAAGCCCTTGCCTCTTTCTTCAAAGCTGCCTGCGGCTTTTGTCAGTTTGATCTTTTTGTTTTCTGAGACGGGGCCTCACTGTATAGCCCAGGCTGGCGATCCCCTGCCTCAGCCCCCCGAGGGCTGGGACTACGGGCCCGTCTGGCACCACGTCCCGCTTTGGCTCTTAATAAAATGAGCACATATGAACTGGTTCCATGTATGCAGTGACTACTTAAATAATGAGATGTATTCATTCATTTTATGAGCATGGCCCTGGATCTCTCCAAATACCCCTGCCGTTCCTTAGATGGTAAAGTATGCACTGGGGCAGTGTCCAGAGCTTTGCTCAGGAAGTCACTTAGCGTCCTTTCTTAAAGGATGCAACAGTTGTGTGTGTTGTGCACGCCTGTTGTGGCCGTGCTCCCTGGCAGGCTGAGGCAGGAGGATCACACATTTGAGTAGTCCATGCTGGGTAATAACACCACTAAGCAAGACTATCTCAAACAAAAATATTAAAGAGGGCGAGGGGTGGGCTGGGGAGATAGCTCAGTGGCATAAGCATCTGCCTGGCAGGTACAAGGCCCCGAGTTCAATCCCTGGAACTGAAAAAAAAAAGGAAAAAAGAAAAAAAAGAGGGGGGGGCGCTGGTGAGATGGCTCAGTGGTCTAAAGCACCTACAAAGCCCAGGGACCGCGGTTCAATCTCCAGCACCACATGCCAGCCAGCCACGCCCCCTGGTGGGCTGAGCTGGCCACACACACACACACACACACACACATAAATATAAATTTTTAAAAAAAGGGGCTGGGGGTCCAGGTATAGTGGCACACAAGGCTATAATCCTAGCACTCAGGAGGCTGAGGCAGAAAGATCACTGGGAGTTGGAGGCCAGCCTGGGCTACATAGTGAGACCCTGTCTCAAAAAAACACAGAAAAACTATGAGTGTGTTTACAATTTGACTTTTTTTTTTTTTTTTTTTTGCGGAACCGAGGATTGAACTCAGGCCCTTGAGCTTGCCAGGCAAGTGCTTATTCTACTGAGCCATCTCCCCGGCCCCCTAAATTTTCTTTCTTTTTGGTACCAGGGATTGAACTCAGGACCCTGTGCTTGCCAGGCAAGCAATTATTCTACTGAGCTATCTTCCCGGCCCCTGACTTTATTTTACAAAAAAAACCCCCCAAAAAACAAAAAACAAAACCTTCCAATCACTTTGTAAATGTAGCTCTAGAAAAGATGCATTCCTTAAGACGAGTCACGCCGCCCACCCTAGCACAGACGAGACACCACGCCGCCCTTCTGAAGAGGACTTGGCAGGTCAGCCGCTGTCCACCCTCGGTCTCTGAGTTGCAGCAGCTAAGTAGTCGAGAACTCTCAGCACTCTGAATGAGCCCCACTGGAGAGGCTGAGGCAGGAGGATGACAGGCTGAGCACAGGCCGGTTCCAGCCCCGGCAGTGCCCAGGACCAGAGGCACAACACAAACAAGCGAAGCCCGGACAGTCCGCGCTCTGCAGACGGCCCATCGTGTCCGCGCCAGAAGCCGACACCCGAATGAGCTGCAGCAGCCGGGCAGGAACGCTGCGAGCCCTGCTGGGGCGATGCTTCCGCAATCCTTCCGCTACAGGGTTCCCAGAGGAAATGCCGGCTCCGTTGGAGGGCGGCTCATTTATGAAAGATACTAATGCATGCGCGGGAAAGCAAGCTACTGTGGGCAGGACGGGGTAGGGAGGGAAGGTACTGCCACAGCCATCAAGTGGGGCACGCACCGGTCATGCCAGCACTTGGGCGGTGGAGGCGGGCGGAGGGCTGAGCGCCCGAGGCCAGCCCGCGCCTCAGAGTGAGTTCAAGGCCAGCCTAAGCTACATAGTCAGACCCTGTCCCAAAAAACCAAAACCAAACAAACAAAAAACTTGGAGTAACAACCTGAAAGGAAACGAAAAGTGAACATTTAAGAGGACTAGGCCAGGCCTGGTGGCACAGGTCTGTAACCCCAGCACTCAGAAGGCTGAGGCAGGAGGATCCAAAGACCAAGGGCAGGCTGGGCTCTGTAATGAGTCCAAGGCTAACTTGAACTACATAATGAGCTTGCCTCAAAAACTAAAGCAATTAGATAATTAAGTAACAAAAAAACCACAAGAAAGTAAGAAGATCCAATAAAAATTTCAGGAATATCTGATAAATAATCAGTGAAACTTCTGTCTCTGAGACAGGATGGCCTTGAACTCTGAGAGATCCTCCTGCCTCAGCCTCTGGTGGCAGGGATTACAGGCACACTACCACCCCCAGCTTCTCTTGCTATTTTTGCTCACAGCTTGCTTGGTTGGTTTGGTTTGGGTTTTTTTGAGGCAGGGTCTCT
>NW_004524699.1:5910659-5912865 GCF_000260255.1 Octodon degus | reverse complement strand
ACTACATAATGAGACCATGTCTCAAAAAACCCACCAAAAAAAATAAATAAAAAATAACTACTAAGGTCCAAAGCCAAATACTTTAAAAAACTCATAGTCCATAAAAACAAAATGCAAACTCCCAAGCCCTTCCGGGTCAGGGCCTTCATTTAACGTTTTGAACACTTCCTCAGTTCCAGTTTAACACCAGACCAGATGACGCCTTTAGGAGGCAGCCGGCGCTCGCTGGCTGGGGCTCTGATGCGGGGTTCAAGCAAGGAGGAGTCCACGAGCAGCTCCCTGCGGCCCGCAGCTACCCAGAAACAGCTTTGGGGGAAGCGCACTCACGAAGTGAAACTGGATTTGTAAGGAGAGGAAGAGGCTGGTGCCGGGGCCCGAAAACCGTAGCTGGAACTCGGCTAGCGGCTCTGCAGCTGCCGGGCCGTCCCCACTCGGCTTGGAAATGATGTCAGCAGCCACGGTCACAAGGCGGAGGCCAGAGAAAGGGGGTCATTCATGGGGACACGGCCGGGCTCGCGTAATGCATGCAGCAGGACACTGCGCGCTCTGTTGGGGACCACGGGTCCGCATTCCACTCATTTGGATAACCTTGTCCTTTCTGCCCAGCGCCACGCTGCCAGCCACAGCCCTGGCGCATGGCCCTGGCACCATTGTTCCTCCACACAGTCTGGCCCAGGGCTGTCCCAAAGCAGGTGACAGCTACACCTCACCCAGATGCTGCTCATCTGGCTGTCCCAGATGTGGGTGGGGAAGGAAGAGATGGACTCAGGCAGGCTTCGCAGTCCAGGAATCCCATCGCTAGTTACAGTCCTTAAAAACTGAGGAGCGGGGCTGGTGAGATGGCTCAGTGGTCTAAAGCACCTAACTTAGAACAAGCTTAGCAAAGCACAGGGACCACGGTTCAATCCCCCTCACCACATGCCAGCCAGCCCCGCCCCCTGGTGGGCTGAGCTGGCCACACACACACACACACACACTCACAAATAAAAAAATAAAACAAAAAACAAAAAACAAACAAACAAAAAAAAAAACTGAGGAGCCCCGTGGTGGCACATGCCCGTGAACCCAGCACTGAGGAGGCCAAGGCAGGAGGATCTCCATGAGTTCAAGGACAGCCTGAACTACACGCTAAGACGTGTATCAAAAAACAAAACTGCAAAGATTGGGAATCAGAGCTGAGGACTGCACTCAGCAGTGGAGTGCCTGCAAAGTGTGTGTGACACCCAAGGCCCACCCTGAGCACACAGAGATGGGGGCAAGTCATTAATTCATGATTGCATTAGAATTTCCTTCAGTAAAAACCCAGGAGGACAGGAGGGCTCAGTTTCACACCCCTTGTCGTACCAATGACTCAGGAGACAGAGGCAGGAAGATCATAAGTTCCAGCCCAGCCTTAGCAACTTAGCCAGCCCTTGTTTCAAAATAAAAAATAAAAAAAGGTTAAAATAAAAAAGGTTAGAGGTAGCTCAGTGGTAGACTGCTGCCTAGCATATGCAAATTTGAGTTTGATGCCCAGAACTGCAAAATACTATGACTATTATTACTCATAGCCAGGTGTGGTGAGGCACGCCTGTCGTCCCAGCACTCAGGAGGCTGAGGCAGGAGGATTGCTGTGAGTTCAAGGCCATCCTGAGATATACAGTGAGATCCTGTCTCAAAACAAAACAAAACAAAACAAAACAAAAAAATAAGGGGAGAAATCGGAATACTTTGGACCAATAAAACTTCCAACATGACGCAGAGCACAAAAAGGCAAATTCCTGGAACTCACACTTAGCCTGTCTTGAGCCTGGAACCGTTTTACTCCATGTGTTCCGGGTTTATTTAGATTAGCCTTCATCTAGCAAATCTTTCCCAGTCCATCTTTCCCCTCGTATTCAGGTGGGTCTTTTGCAAACAGCGCAGGGCTGCATTTCTTTTTTAAATTAAAAAATAATTATTCCTTTGGTACAGGGTCTCCTTACACAGCTTGGACTCACAATGATCCTCCTGTCTCAGCCTCCCCAGCACTGGGATTACAGGTGTGTGTGCCACCACATCCCGCTTCAGGGCTGGCACAATGTGCCTGGGGCTCCAGGGCCAGCACGGCATGCAGTACTAGGGATCCGACTTGGGTCCTTGCTCTTGTCTGGCAAGCGCTCAGACTGTGGAGCCATCTCCACAGCCCTGCATTCCTTTTGAAGTCAGTCTTTTTTTTTTTTTTTTT
>NW_004524699.1:5904223-5909223 GCF_000260255.1 Octodon degus | reverse complement strand
CGTTGATGTCCGCGTCCATCTTCTCGAAGTACTGCTGCGCCCGCTCCGCCTCCTTGCAGTCCCGCTCGAACCGCCGCTTGCTCTGCCAGGAGAGGGTGGGCAGGGAGCAGGCGCTCACCAAAGAGACCGTGAACGCTGGGCAACGCGCTCGGGGACCCTGAAGCCCCCGCCCCAGCGGCACACTCGTCCTGTGGCACACCCGTCCTGCGGCACACCTGTCCTGCCGCACACTCATCCTGCCGCACACTCGTCCTGTGGCACACCCGTCCTGCTGCACTCGTCCTGCCGCACACTCGTCCTGCGGCACACTCGTCCTATGGCACACCCGTCCTGCCGCACTCGTCCTGTGGCACACTCGTCCTGCTGCACACCCGTCCTGCTGCACACTCATCCTGCCGCACACTCATCCGGCATCCTGCCAGGACGCAGCAGCCCTTTGGTGCCCTTTCCTGAGGGCTGCCACGATGTCCTGAATTGGCTGTGAGCGGCTCCCTTTCATGGAGGAGCCAGCATCTGCAGGGTGCCGGCCCGCGAGTGCGGTGGACGGCGCCCTCAGTGGCAGCGTCCCACAGTGTTGGTTGTGCCTGCGCGGGCCGGGAGAGGCCAGTTCTGCACGCTGGTCCACCTCGCGTCACTCTCCGAAGGCCCAGACCCTGCCCATCCCCATCCCGCGGCCTCGTCTTCCCTCTGTCCACGCAGCTTCTAGCAAGCACACGGGGCTTGGTCCCTTCTGGAGCCAAGTGTCACTTGGTAGTAGTGGCATTAGAAATAAACGCAGTGAAATTCAGAAGACAATATTCTGTAAAGAATGTCTCTTTGGGTCATGAGTGTGTGTATGTGTGAGACAGAGAGAGACAGTGTCTCACTGTAGCTCAGACTGGCCTTGAGCTCCCGGGGACCCTACTGCCTCAGTCCCCGTCGTGTTTCTTTGGGGTTTCTGCTTTTTTCCTTACGGAACAATTCAGGCCTATATTAAATGCAAATCAGAAAAACCTCAAAGACGTGCTTGAGCTGTTTTCTACTCACAGATTCGAGCTGCTTCCAGCAAGTCTCGATGTGCTGCTGCGCTTTCCGCCCGTCATGGAAGTTCTGGCAAGAAGAAGACACGCCGGGTCACGATCACCCAGAACACCGCGGAAACACCGCCCCCCGGGCCAAGGCCGCAGTGTGCCGCAGAGCCCCGGCTTCCACCCCCAGCACTGTGGAGTAGGTCAGTCAGTAAAAGCCAGGCGTGCAGGTGCACAACTGCGACCCCAGCCCTGGAGGCTGAGGCAGGAGGCTCCACACGGATTTGCAGCCAGGCTCCTTGGACGCATAGTGAGACCCTGTCTTGAAAAAACTCCAGCCAAGGGAAAGTGAGAAGAACAGTCAGAGTTCCCTTTTGAGACCACAGATAAAGTAATAGTGAACATGAAATCATATTTACCATGAGGAAAACCAACAGGAATGGCTGAAGACAGCAATCCTGAGAATCACTTTTTTGCTACTTTGGGGCACACAAGACATTTTCATTAATTAATTTATTTTTGGGTTCTCGAGGCCAGCTTCGGTGTGTGGCCACTCACTACGTACCTCAGGCCGGCCTCAGGTCCTCCTGCCCCAGCCTCCTAGGTGCGGAGGTTACAAATCTGAACCACAGTGCCCGGCTTATCGGGCCACTTTTATAGGATTTGCTCACTCAAGGGGCAGGACTGAGTGGAGTTTTGAAGAGTCACAGGACCGGAGAGGTGGCTCGCCAAAAAAAAAAAAAAAAAGTCACCGAAGTGCAGCCAGGCTGGGTGTGGTGGCAGTGCCTGCGATCCCAGCACTTGGGAGGCTCAGGCAGCAGGAGCGCCATGAGCTCAAGGGCCCCGAACTACACCGCAAGGCCCTGTCTCAAAACCAAACCAAACCAAACCAAAAACTACTGTGCAGCCTTCACTACAATTAACCCTAGAACATGTACATCATCCCCAAAAGAAATAATCCCGGCTCGGCTGTCACCCACTGGTCACGGGATCTGTGCCCATGAGGCTGCCCTCCAGGACGTGGCCTGAAGCAGGAACCACACGTGGGACTGTGCTTCAGCGCTCTCTCCCTTCTCGCCACCCCGAGGGTCATCAGCGCCACCCTGGCCTGTGCTCTGTCCCAGCTCTGATGAGCATTGCCAATGCCTGCTGGGAGCCCTGCGGACCCCTCCGAGGGAAGGCTGGCTTCACCTCAGTGTGAGGCGGCCACAATGCAGGCGCATGGGGCACCAGCAAGGCCTCCAGAAAGGCCGGGGCTGCAAGCTGGGATGACTCAGTATACAGCTCAGCAGTGTCCCCGCCCAGTGTAGGGGGAGGGAAGGTGGAGCCAAGAGAGACAGAGACCTAGGCCAGTTGAGGTCACCATGGGGTGTCTGGCTGTCAAGGCCAGGGCACTGTCATTGCCTGAGGGCAGAGAAGACAGCACCCAAAGTCCCCACCTCCTCAGGCCCCCAAAATGCGCCCCTCTCCTGCCAGCAGCTGACTGGCCCATAGGCTGCGCCCTCCAGGACCCAGGGCCGCCCCACCCTCGGATTCTCATCAGATCCTGGGAGGGCAGGAATGTGTCCCAGAATGTGTCCCTGGCGGCTGGGTCTCAGGACCAAAGGGCACAGGGCCATGGGGCACATTCCGTGACTTCCTGGAAGGTAGGCCTTGCCTGAGGGGCCACAGCAGTCTCCCCTTGGGACCATGTGCCCAACCAGCCATGGGGAACTGCACCCAGTCACTGCTTTTCCACAGGGACCCCAGTCCACACTGTAGAATGCCGCGTACATCAATGGAAACACTCCCTTCCTTTTTGAGACAGGGTTTTACTATACAATTGAGGCACTCTACTCACTGTGTAGCCCAGGCTGACCTTGAACTCATGGAGATCCCCTGCCTCAGCCTCCCGAGTGCTGGGATCACAGGCGTGGGCCACAGAAATGCTCCTCTTGTTTTCAGTACTGCAGCTAGAACCCAGGGCTAGAGCGTGCTGGGGACGTGCTCCACCATTGAGTTCCAGCTCCAGCCCAGAAATGCTCCTCTTCATGAATGACTTTCCACCAGGACTCTGAGAGGCTGAGACAGAAGAACTGCAAGTTCGAGCCCTGCAGGGGCAATGTGGACATGCAAGACCCTGTCTCAAAACACAAAGAGGCTGGGCTATAGCTCCATGCAGGGCCCTGGGTTCCATCCCTGGGGCTGGAATAAGATAAATCAATGGGCTGCTGGCAGGCGCAGGGCTGAATGTGCGTTTCCCGGTGCCAGGGGAGCACATCGTGCAAGAGGCCTCGGAGAGGCATCAGGAGCTTGGGGTCTCCTCACTCTGCTTCAGGCCAGAACCTCATCCGGGCGGCCTGGGATGGCGCTGGCAGGGGAGTGATGAGGGGCGCAGATCGGGTGTCCCAGCACAGAGCGCCTTTATTCCTGCTATTCAGTGCCTCTGTCCTCCTGGAGGTCAAGTTTCAGGGCGCCCAGCACTCAGCTGCGGGAAGGCGGATCCACCCTGCTCAGGAGCCTCCTGGGGCTTCGAGTTTCAGCTCTCATAATGGAGTGGGAGAAGGCAGACAGGGACGGAGTCCAAGGCCAGGAATGAAACCAGCGAGGATGCAGGCTGATGGAACACAGAGGAGCCAAGGGCCAGGGGGCGGGGTGAGCTCACCTGGGAGGAGGACACAGCCCTGCTTCCCGTGAGCCTGGGGTCACCTCTGAGAGGAATGAGTGGGCGAGGAGGAGTTGGTGGCTGAGGGACAGACACCGGACAGGGAGGCAGCAAGGGGCGGCGCCCGAGTGCCAGGGGCTCAGGAGGACCCCTCTGCATCCCAAGCAGCACCCCGGGGTGCTGCAGGGGCCTGACAGCACTGCCTTCCCCAGGAGGTTCAAGGACAGGTGCAAAAGGACAAGAAATCATACAGCTTCTGACCGCTTCTGAGCTCTGGTTGAGGCTGTTACTTTCTGTTGTTGTCTTGGGGTAAAAGGGGGTCTCGCCATGTAGCTCAGGCTGTCCATGAACTCTATGAGGCCCAGGCTCACCTTGAACCCCTTGGTGAGCGTCCTGCCTCAGCCTCCTGAGAGCTGGGCTTCCAGGCAGGTGTCACAGCGCCCCACGCAGACCTTTATTTCTACCTGAGATCACTGGCGGGCTCTGCAGGAGGCCCCACACTGTGGCCCCCCAGCCATAGTTTTCATGTGGCCTCTGAACAAAGCTCTAGGGACAGTCCCTCTCTGCCCAGGCCCTGGCAATGCCTGTGGCCTCCAGGATTTCCTGGGCACACAGAACTGTTTGGGGCCAGGTGACCTCCCAAGAAACAGAAGGACAGTGACAGCTCTTTGACCTTGGCAGGGGCCCTCCATCACCTTGGCCTCTTTTGCAGGAAGGGGCTGTGACAAAGTCACACGAGTAACCTGGCTCCCTCGAGGGCCTCACAGTGGCCAGCTCGCTCAGCTACTCTGCCCTGCACTGCTTGGGGAGTCGTGCAGGGACAGGGACAATCAGGGCCTCTGTGGGGGACAGATGAGGTCATCAGTCACTGCAGCTCCTGTCTCCTGTCACAACAGGCAGGAGATGCCATGCTGGGGGACCCAAGACTGCCCCTTTCTCTCTCATAGTGAGACATTTGGGGTTTCCAGTAAAAACACAAGAACAGTCTTCAAAAAGCCTGATATCCAGGGTAACAGCTCCAAATGCCTCTCTTCTCCTCTCTTCTTTTTTTTCTTCTCTGATACAGTCTTGCTATGCAGTTCAGACTGGCCTTCAACTCAGAGCCTCCTACCTTAGTACCCTGGTGCTGGGGTTCCAGGTGTGCCCCCATAATCTTCATTTTTACAGTTTGTTGTATTTTACTCTCTACAGATAAAATCACTATTCAAAAAATATTTATTAGAAAATAGCTGAGATTTTTTTTTTTTTTTTTTTTTTCAGAACCGGGGATTGAACTCAGGCCCTTGAGCTTGCCAGGGAAGCGCTTATTCCACTGAGCCATCTCCCCGGCCCCAGAAAATAGCTGAGAT
>NW_004524699.1:5886053-5904013 GCF_000260255.1 Octodon degus | reverse complement strand
GGAAAGGTCTACAGGGTGCTCAGGGTCTCACTACTAGACCGGACTCGTAGTGATCCACCTGTTTACAGCCTCCCAAGAGCTGGGATTACAGGCACAAGCCACCATGCCCAGTATCAACTGCCATCTCAGCACACCCTGAGGTGGGGCCGGCACAACAGGCTCGGGAACGAACCCGGCCCCTGTGCCTGTTTGCAGGGGCTTTAACCTGCTGAGCTATTTGGCCAGCCCTCCTTTTTTATTTTCAGACAAAAGCTGGCTCCACTGCCCAGGGGACTCAAATTTCCAATCCTCCCACCTCAGCTTCCCAAGTGCTGGGATGACAGGCATGTGCCACCACACCTGGCTCCAATGACAGCATTTAAGAATATTTTACTGCGGGCAGGAAATCAGACAGCTACAGAAGGAGACAGCAAGAACGCGCACCCTGCACACCAGCAGGAGGGCGGCACGCGCTCACCCTGCTGCATCTGGAGATGTGAAGCCATAAAGGTCAACAAAGAAAGACACAGCTGGAATCCCAGCACCCAGGAGGCTGAGGCAGGAAGATCACCTCAAGTGGGAGACCAGCCTGAGATACACAGCAAGATCCTCAAAAGCAAAACAACAAAAAATAATAAAATAGGGCCGGCCAGATAGCTCAGTCAACTAAAAGTGCCTGCTTAGGCAGGTGCAGGGATCGGGGTTTGATCCCAATGTGCTGTGCCGTGCTGGCCCCACCTGCAGGGCACAATGAGACTGGCATGTGCCTGTAATCCCAGGGATTGGGAGGCTGAAAACAGGAGGATCACTATGAGTCTGATCCGTGTAGTGGGACCCTGTAGACCCTGTACTACATACATTATATATATATATATATATATATATATATATATATATGGTACAGTATGACTGAGAGAGGAATGACTGGGGGGAAAATAAAATGAAAACTCAGGCGAGAGCAGGCAAGCATCTGGAATTTTAAATCTATCCAGATTCCTCAGAGGAAAGCACAGGAACATACCGCCTGTGAAAGGGCAAGGTGGGTGGGGTGTCTAGAACCTGGCTGTGGCCAAAGCCAGGTCACCCTGCCTTGATGGGGTATGTGGTACAGGGGCTTCTGGGACACTGTCACGTACAACCCCTTATCTGAGACCTCAAATACTCCTGCTGGGACCAGCTTCCTGCTGCCTTCACTGAGGCTGACCTTCCTCCATGCACTTGGGAGGCTGACGCAGGAGGACGCCAGCAGTTTGAGACCAGTCTGGACTCCGCGACAAGATCCAGTCCTCACAGGAGCTCAGCGGATGCCCGGGAGTCTGCCCCGGGTAGCATCTGACTGCGCAAACAGGAACCTTACACCGGGCCTCTCCCCGCCCTCCCCACTAGCTGCTGCTTGCCTTCAGCTTCCCGGATGTAACACTTCACTGATTTTATCCCCTGGCCCTAAAGCTGAGAAACCTCACGGCTTCCAGCCCGAAGCAAGCAAGGCAGCTCTGCGGGCTCTGTCATCGGATGACATCAGAGTGGCCAGAGGTCATAGCTCTGGGCATAAACTCCACGCAAACAAAAATGTGCACCTCCCTGGGGACTGGCCGCCTGGGCGTGACACCCCCACCGCCACAAGACAGGCCAAGCCACCACACCATTCTGTGGCCTCTGCACAGCAGACAAGACACAGTGCCCTCCCAAGGGGCACAGTGGGATTAATGACAGCAGCTACCCCAGCCCACACTCTGGAAGGCTGAGACAGGGGAAGGCAAGTTCAGGACCAGCCAGGGCAAGGCAACTTACTGAGACCCTGTCTCAAAACCTTAAAAAATTTTAAAAAGCAGTAGGGATGTAGCTCAATGAAAAAAACAAAACAAAACAAAACAAAACCTCTGGGTTCAATCCCCAGTGTTGAAAAAGAAAAAGTCCAGGCGCACGGCACCCACCCATAATCCACACTGCGGGAGGGGGCAGGGGGTGCTGAGGCAGAGGGAGTCACCACAAATCGAGAGCAGCCTAAGCTACAGAGCAGGACCTCAACTCCGAAAATAAAAACAACAAAATGTTAGTGCTTTAATTGCCACATTATGTGATCCTTCACAGTGTTTATTTTTATTTTTAGAGTCAGAGCTGGCCTTGAATCTGTGATCTTCCTGCCTCGGCCTCCCAGGTATCTGGGATCACTGTAGGCCTGGGCCTGCCTGCCCCGCTCTGGGCTCCCTTTAAAATGACGGTAACCATCCTAGAGGAAAGGAGAGCTGCCCTCGTGGCTTTGTATTAAAAAACCACACATTCACATCTGCTTACAGCTCTTTGCAGTTCCGAAGACTGGCCATTCCTAAAATGCCGCTTTAATTTAATTAGAGAAGCTTCCCAGTGCCACGCTTGTGGGCCCTCCCAACAAAACATCTGACTCAGGCCTGGCTTTGTAATTCCTCTTAAAATAAAAGGGTGCTATAAATTACCAGATATTATTTAATGTAGATCAAGACCACTGATAATTTCCTCCACAAATTACTATCATTTTTGCTTTTAAAAAAGGAACAGAACACAAAAGGCACAACTATTTTTTTAAAAAGGCGTGCAATTAGCGGAGTATAAATAAGATAAACAATTTGGTACCAGGCTGGCTGAGCAATCCGAGGAGGCCCCAGGCCTGTGCAGCCCGAGAGCCACGCCGAGGCAATGGGGGCCTCGTGCCACGGGCTGCCCGCTGCAGCCTCTGCTTCCCCAAACTCTGCCCTGCAAGGAATGCGCTAGGCACTGCCCAGGCTATGTCACCTGCTATACCTGGCACAGGGTGGCACAAATACCCAGCCCTTGGGGAGCTTCAAATTGGAGAGAAACAAGCAAGCTGGTAAATACATGAAAAGGCTGGTGAGCCGGGCACAGGGGTACGCCTGTCGTGCCAGCACCTGGGAGGCTGAGGCAAGAGGATCTTGGAGTCTGAGGACAGCCTCAGCTGCACAGTTAGACCCTGTCTTAAAACAAACACTGGCTGCTGGGAGCTGTCGATGGGGAGAGCGTGTGCCGAGTATGCACAGGGCCCTGGGTTCCATCGTAGCAACCTCTCCCCAGGGGAGGAAAACGCTAGCAGCTGATAAGCACTAGGGGAAAAGGCAGGCACGGGAGGTGTGAGAATGGAGCGACAAAGGGGAGGCAGACAGAGGGACTTTGGGACGGAGGTGACATTCTGGACAGAGAGGTCAGAAGTAGCCCCTGAAGATAAATAGAAAGGACCACAAGGAGAGAAGCCCTGCGAAGGGCCTGGGGCCAAGGGAGGGACGGGGGAGGGCCTGGCTGTGGGCTTCCGGTCCAGGACTCACTCTGGACAGAGCTGGGGTCTCCTGAGCAGGCGCCAAAAGCCAAGCTCCTTGGGGGTGGGGGGACAGGGCAGGGAGAGATGCAGGGAGCAGCCACCAGGATGGCAGACAGGAAAAGGCCAGATGTCCTCGAAGGCCAGGGAAGGCCGGCAACCAGAGGCCAGTGCTGGGCTCGGGTTTATTCGATTCCCCTTATCATTTATCACTGCTAAATCTCTGAACCGCCCGGACTGAGCTGGAACTTGCAACCCTCTTGCCTCAGCCTCGCAGAATGCTGGGAACACTCCCGGGTGATATTTCACAGGGTCTGGGAGAGAACTAGAAGTCATTTTGTTATTATTAGAGACAGGGTTGGGCTGTGTAGTTCCGGCTGCCCTCACACTCACTATGTGGCCTGGGCTGCACTCAACTTTGCGGTGACTGTCCTGCCTCAGCCTCCCAAGTGCCGGGATGACCGCTGTGGACCACCCAGCCAGACGAGAACAGACTTTTTGTTCTCGGAGCAAGGCCTGTAACGGTCCGCCCGTGAACGCAACGGCACGGGCTCTTGAGAGCGAAACCAAAACCGAGTGCGTTACCGCTTTCCGCTCCTGCTTTAGCTCCTGCACATAGCGGGCCAGGTCCACCAGGATCTGCGCCGTCATGTTCTCCGAGATGACCTCGTGCTGCCCGGCGTAGTCACTGGTCTCGTGTAGGGTGGACAGGAAGGCTCGGCATGACGTGTACCTAGGGACAGAGTTCGGCTCCCTCACAACGAGGTCCCTGGCCCCCACGGGCCTGGCAGCTAACGGTAATTGCGGCCCGGCTTGTTCCCGCTGCCTCCCCGGGGCCGGCGAGTTCAGTACCCAGAGCCTGGTCCCCGCACAGTGGCTCAGAGCTCATTACACCGGGGCGCTTCTCACCCTAGCTAGCCCTGGCACTGTGTACAGCTATCACCCAAATACCTACGCGTGCTGCGTGCTGGCATCTCGGGCACTCGGCTCTGACCCCGAGCGAACCACTGTGTCCCCCCATCGCAGGCAACATACTTTCGGCCTGTCTGTGTTAAGTTGCGGAACTGCAGACCGGCGTACTCTTTGGCCAAGTGAGCAGTAGAGCGGAGACGCCTGATCCCACAGAAGCAGTGTCAGGAGCTGTGGCCCTACTTCCTGCACACGCTCAGGCTGAGCTGCACCTCAGCCTCATATTCTCATGGAAACAACTGGGAACAGGACCAGCAGCTCAGTCTTATCTTCTTTTTAATTTTGTTGCTGTTGTTGTTGTTGAATCAGGGTCTGGCTATGCAGCTCACACTCGTAGTAACCTCCTGCCCCAGTCTCCCGGGTGCTGGCGCAGGCGTGCTCCAGCAGGCCTGGCAGCCCGCTTCTACGGATCCGCATTCCTCCTATCCCCGCGGCGTGTGAGCCACCTGCAGGGATCCCACTGACCCACGTACCTGTATTCTTCCTCCTCCTTGGAGCTCTTCTTTGGTTGGTATTTCTTCGAAAGATTCCTAAAACAAGCATGCAGACACAGCACCTGATTTAGAAAGCTGATCGAGAGATCAGGAAGGACACTGGGCAGCGGTGCTTTGCTGACAAGCTTACGCGGGCGGCGGGGCGGGGACAGCTGGACTTCATCTCCCCCTCCTCCCATGTGCGCCTCAGGCTGCAGCTTGGGACCTTTGACCTCCTGGGCCCAGCAAATCAAACACAGAAACGGCGACCAGGGGGTCACTTCCCAGGTGGGGGCTGGGGCCTGCTCAAGGTTCTCGTCTGCGTCTGTCCATCTGCTCCCTTGTGGTCACTCTTAGCCGGCCATTCCTGCCCCAAATCCAAACCAGACTGCGCCCGCCCGGATGTTTAGGTGCCTAAGGCGCATTTCCTGAGCCAGGTGGCCACGTATGAGGCCAGATAACAGAAACTCCGCCTCACCAGGGCCCTGTATGGCCTCTCCAGGCCGAGGCGCCAAAGGCTTGTGTCTGTGTGGCTTCATTTTAGGGCTGAATTTCACTGTCGCAGGAAATAGTCTATTGCGTGTTCACTGAATTTCCTAGATTTTGTCTTCATTTTTAGTTACATGTGACTGCGACAATAAGGGAGATGCTCCTCTAACGTCACTAAAATCCCTTCCACCCTGACCTCACACACAGAAACTGTATTCCTGCCCCTTGTTTTTCTGTAGCAGTTCATACTGTCTACAGTCAGAGCACAACTGTTCTACTCTGGGGTTTTGCAAGGGGAACAATACAACGTAGGACACATACTTTATGACTGTTTATAATAGTCATCCAAAGAATCATACACAAAAAGAAAGTGCACGAAATCTGTCCACACACCAAAGACCAAAAAATCCAGCCGAGAGCCTGGATCCCACGGCAATGCCCCCGTGAGTCCAGCTGCAGGCCTAGGCCCGGGACAATGCCTCGCGCAGGCCTGTTTCACAGCTCTGCATGGGGCAGGCCTCAAGGGCAGTGGTGGAAGCTAGAGTCTGTGCCGGCGAGATGATGGGTCTGGCTGAGGGATCTGCACCGGAGCCAGAAGCAGTGCTCTAAGGACCGGAGCTCCTCGGAACAGTACTGCGGCCACCCTCAGCAGCGAGGTGCCGAGCTCCTCCTCTGGGAATAGCCAGCACGCCAAGGTTTTCCAGGAGAACCAGCAGCTCCCTATGGCTCCCAGCAGCCTCCGCTACTCCTAGCAGCAGCCCTCAGGCGGGACCCCCAGCCCCACCCCCAGCCCAGTGGGCGCAGAGCCAGCAGGCGCTCCACACTGACCACCAGTTGTCACCCAGCACAACAGCCCTGCTGGCACCTGGCAGTCACTACAGTTCTCCTAGCTATTCTCTCATGAAACAGTGTTCTGTGCATACACACAGGTGCTGGGGCTCAGCACAGCCCTCGCCCTCCTAAGTGCGGCATCCCTCAGCTCTACTTAAAGGCAGAGCAGGGCCAGCGCGTGCCCACCGATCGCTCACCTTTAAGCACATTCCCCAAAGGCCAGGATGGGTTCAACCCCTGGCACCAGGGGGGGAAAAAGAAAGCGAAGCCCACCTGTGGGTGAGCCCGCCGACCCGCCCATGACTCAAGCTGTGCGTGCTTCCTCTCCAAGGACTCGGCTCCCTTTTCTCTGATGGGCAGGAGGTCTAAGTACTGGGTTGGTGGGGGCAGCAGCCCCACCCTGCACGTTGGGACGCAAGGAAATGTGCGGCTGTCCTCCTCGGAGGGAACTCAGAAATGCTTTCAGCACCAGCTCTGCAGCGTTCCCAGGCTGGGCTGCTCTGTTTTTGACACAGAGTCTCCTGTATAGTCCAGGTTGGCCTCAAACTCACTGCGATCCTCCTGCCTCAGCCTCCTGAATGCTGGGATGACAGGATTTACCTAATCACTTGAAATGCTAAGGAATACAAAATTTGGGCATATAACTCAGCGGGCAGCGTGGGTTCCACCCCCAGCAGTGTGAAAAACCAAAACAAAACAGGGCAAAGAATACAA
This sequence comes from Octodon degus, assembly GCF_000260255.1. NCBI lineage: Eukaryota > Metazoa > Chordata > Mammalia > Rodentia > Octodontidae > Octodon > Octodon degus. The sequence goes on along the minus strand of NW_004524699.1, from coordinate 5,897,254 downwards.
AAAGAGCAACGTTTCGTTCAAGATTATACCTTAGCTCCTAAAAGAAAACATGGGGCAAGAGCAGATATATTTTATGGAGAAAACACAAAGCCCTTTTTTGATTGGTTTCTCACAGTCACCCCTGAAAAGATACACACGGGAGTTGGGGTGGGGGCACATGCCTGCCACCGGAGTGCTCAGCGCTCAGGAGGATGAGGCAGGAGGGTTGCTGCGACCTTGAGCCCAAGCTGGGCTCCACAGTGAGTTTAAGGCCAGCCTAGCCTTGAAACCCTATCTCAAAAAGGAAAAAAAAAAAAAAAAAAAAACAGTCAATAGATTCTCTTGTGAATATATTTTAGAACAGATATGGGAGACTGGTGCATTGGAAAAGCCTAGAGAGATATTTTTAGTGGATGGTTTTCAGGATTAACCATCTCTCCTGTTAATTATAATTTACACACTGAAAATACCACTTCTAAATTCACACATCATATAAAAATTCTTTCGAGGGTCCTAGATGAAACCCACATGTTTCTTTTGGCTTCCAGGCCTTCCTCAGCAGCCGTGAAAATCAATGAATGCTGGGCGTCGTGTTGCACGACGGAAATCCCAGCCCTCAAGAGGCTGAGGCAGGAAGATGCCACAAACTGGAAGCCAGCATGGGCTCTGCGGTGGTTCAGGCCAGTGTTAAGGAGCGAGCTTTTCTCTTAAGAACAAAAAGAAAAGAATGGGAAAAACAATCAGAGATGTTACCTACGGGAGAGTGGGAGGGGAGTGGGAGGAGCCCAGCCCACCTGCCGGAAGGGCTGGCTGCATAGGCCTGGCGCAAAGTTCCCAGGCAGTGACATCCTACCCGGGGCAAGGGCCCGAGAGCAAGGACGGGTCCAGCCAGGCAATGCCCGCAGAGGCGGCCTACAGAGGTTTCTTAAAAGCACCATGAATAATTCAGCCCTTTGATGGTGCAGAGCCCGAGAGCTGGCGATGCCCACATGCACCACAGCCGAGACACCGAGGTCGGAGCCCCCCAGAGAAAAGACAGCTTCCATTTCCAAGCCCTCGGGTCAGGCCTCTCGTCCTACTTGTAGTAACTTCTTTTTTTCTTTTTTTTTCTTTTTTTGTATTGGGAATAGAACTCAGGAACTTATGCTAACAGGCTATTAATTCATTTTAAAGTCAAAACTAAAACATCTTTACCTTTAAAAATTTTTTTTTATTTTAGGAAGGGCCTACAGGGTGTTCAGGATCTCACTACTAGATCAGACTCATACTGATTCTCCCGTTTACAGCCTCCCAAGTGCTGGGAAGGCAGGTGAGCACCACCACACCCTGAACCAAGAAAATCATCAACAGGAGAAGACTGATAAGACAGCTCAGCAGTCTAAAGCGCCTGTTTAGGCAAGCTTAGGCAAGCACAGGGACCGTGGTTCAATCCCTGGCACCACACGGTGTGCCTGCCCTGCCCCCAGGGCGGGCTGAGCTGGCCACAAAAAAAAGAATTTGTTTTTGCTCCAAATGCCTTCAGGGCAGGTTTGGCTGGCTTGAGTTGTGGGGATCGAACCCCAGCAACCTGAGCCTGACTGCTTTTTTGAAGCAGCCACTTAAAGAACTGAGCTAAGGGGCACCCCCCCAAAAAAAAAGAAACAAACCCTCAGTCCAAAGGTTTCAGGAAAAGGTGACAGGGAAAGGGACAGAGGACTCCAGTGGCCGCAGGACTCAATTCAGACAGGAATGGGTGGAGTGGGGAGGAGGCCAGGCCCAGAACCGGTGCCCGGAAATGGGACAGCAGACACCATGGTACCCAAGCGGATTTGAAGTGGGGTCCCCACCCTCTGGCTCTCAGTGCAGTGCATACTGGGTGCACCCCAAACCTAGGGGCCCACAGGCACCCAACACCTCTTTACGGAAGGGACTCTACCTGAGACCGAAGCAGCAAGAGGGCCTTCAGCCGGGCTTCCCCCGCCACAGGCAGGCCAGCCTTGGGAAGGCTCGGAGACTAGGAGAGGAGGGGCCTCCAGGGACAGCCGGCCACCGAGGGACAGCGATGCTGCTGCCCTCCACAAGCCTGGCACGGGGGGCCCTGTACCCCGAGGACACAGTGTTCCAGCACTCCTCTATGCTCTGCAGATGGAGGGGACAGAGCTCGAGGAGCAGGCAGCCCCCCAATCCCACTGCTAGTGAGAGCAAGGCCACATGTTTACAGGGACACAGTTCGTAATGGCTTCTTGGGAACAGCCAAGGGCCCACTGCTGAAGAATGGGTGAAGATGTAGGCTTTTACATAGAAGAGTACTACTCTGCCGTGAAGAAGGATAAGTGGGAGACATTTCTAGGTAAACGGACGCACCGTGAGGCCACACTCTTCGGTGAAATAAAATGGACACACATTTAAACACTATTGTTTTTCTGGCGTGAGAAATTGGAAATATCGATAAGGACCAAAATGTGTAACAGATATTGTGAAATAGGAAGAAAATGTTCAAATGGGAAGAGGCACAAGCGGGGAGGAAAGAAGAGAGAAAGAAGAAAAGCGAATGGAAGGAAAGAATGGAAACAAAGCTGTTGTAAACGGGGGAGGCAGGGTTGCAGGGAGGGGAGGGAAACGGAAGGACGGAAGCAGCAGTCGGGTGCAGGTACAAGCTACCCCTCCTGGGCCTCCCTCTCATCTGCGGTCCCAGCACTCTAGCGAGGCTGAGGCAGGAGGGCTGAAAGTTCAAGCCCAGGCCCGGCAGCTTAACAAGACTCTGTTTCACAATTAAAAAACTTAAAAAGAAGAAAAGTAAAAAAGAAAAGGAACCGAGGATGCAGCGGTGCAAACTCCCGCCCCCAAAGCTAAGCCTGGTCCATTAGGGTCACCGCAGCCCCCAAGCGGGGGTGGGCCGGGGGCATCTGAACACTGCTGGGCGATTCTCGCCGCCAATGCTACGTACTCGGGGAGGTGCGCGTGGCACACAGGCCCAGGGGAAGGGCTGGGCAGGGCCCCCAATCCGTGTCTGGGGTATAGGTGGCCAGCGCACTCGGGAGGAGGCAGGGGGCAGCCAGGGCAGGTGGGATCACAGGAGGGTTTGGGGGCCCCAAAATGAATACCCCAGAATGAAACCAAAACAGCCAGGCTGGGGTGCACGCCTGTGATCCCAGCAAATGGGAGGCTGAGGCAGGAAAGTTGCCATGCATTCCAGACCAGACTGGACCACACAGTGAGTTCTAGGGCAGCCTGAATTACACAGTGAGACCTTGTCTCAAAAACACACACACCAAGGGACGGGGACATAGCTCAGTAGAATAAGCACTTTCCTGGCAAGCACTGGGTCCTGAGTTCAATCCCCGGTAGCACCAAAAAAACACAACAAAAACAAAACCAAACAAACAAACAAAAAAACCACACATACCAAAATAAAGGGGCGGGGAGGACACACACCTAGGCCGGGGTGTGGAGGAGGCTACCGCACTCGCCCAGCACCCCACTAGGACCACAGCGCCTGTGTGCTCACACAGAGCACGTGCAGAGCCACCCCCACGGCCCACGCCCCAAGAGCAAGGGGACCCCACTGAGGCACCAGGGAAGAGACGTTCTGGTTGCTTGCGAAGAAAAAATAAATAACCTCTGTGGGAGCTGGAGAAAAGGAGTGGGCATTCCTTGGGCGAGGCCGCTGGGTAAGGCGTTTCCGCGTGAAAGGCAACACATTATGGCTAATGGCGTGTGTTCGAATAATGGACACTAAGAGGACCATTGTCCACTCCTGCTCTCAGGCGAGAAGCCCGAGGGCTGTGGAGGCGGAGACACGCAGGGCTCCGAACTGCTGCGGGCCGGGCACGCTGAGTAAGGTGTCCCACTGAACTGAACTCACTAGGGGCCGGGCTGGCATGGAACTTGCAGGACCCCTCCTGCCTCAGCCTCCCTAGAAGGTGCTAGATGCTTACTTAAATAACAACAGTGACAACACCTCCATCATCACAATGCATTTCTTATGCCTGCTCTGGATGAAAACTCAATACTTTTTTAAAAAACTCGATGTCTTTTTTTTTTTTTTTTTGATGTCTTTTTTAAAGACGGAATCTCATTATGTAGTTCGGGGTGGCCTTGAATTGGCTTATGTAGCCCAAGCTGGCCTCAAACTCATGGCAAGCCTCTTGCCTCAGCCTCCCTAGTGCTGGGATGACAGGTGTGCGCCTGGCACACGTGGCAAAAACTCCTCCATGCTTCTCATGCCCATCAGCCTGGTACAGTGGTGTATGCCTGTCGACCCAGCAATCAGGAAGGAGGCTGAGGCAGGAGGATTGCCATGAATTCAAGGGCATCCTGGATTATACAGCAAGACCCTGTCTCAAAAATCAACCAAAAGAGGCCTGGGGAGATAGCTCATGATAACTTTTTTGGAGTGGCAGTAAAGAGGAAAGATAAAAGAAGCCTTCACTAACTCCAGAGACGCGGAGAGGATCGAAGGCAGGTGGGGCAGGTGGCCTGAGACAAAGAAAGCTGGGGCTTTTATGAACTTTTGTTAGGGGTGGGGTTTGAGAGAGATTTTAGAAATACCTGAGGAGCTGCCTGGGCCCTTCACTGAGGTGGCGGGAAAGGTGACAGGAAATTGTACCCTGGGCTGAGTTGGGGAAGGGAGGAGGTGGTCTCTGGGAAGATAAGCTGTTGTTTTAAGGGCTTCAGCCATATTAGATGACCACCATAATGATTCAGAAATGTATACTAGGGCCAGAACCTGTCAGCTCGGGGGTCTCAGCACCTGCCTGGCAAGCGCAAAGTTCTAAATTCAATCCCTAGTGCTGCATGCCATGCTGGCCCCAAAGCAGGGCATCACCGGTGGTGCACACCTGTAATCCCAGTGCTGGGGAGGCTGAGACAGGAGGATCACTACAAGGCTGAGCTGCATAGAGAGGCCTGGTATCAAAAACAAAAACAAGGGCTGGGGATGTAGCTCAGTGGCACCTGCCTAGCAGGCACAAGGCCCAGGGCTTGCTTCCTACTACCAAAAAAAAAAAAAAAAAAAAAAAGCCCCTTTGAAAAATAAAATGGACCTTGGGCCTGAGCTGTGGCACGGAGCACGGTTGAAGCCTTGGGCTCCACCCCAGCAGGGCAGCAAAAGCAACACAAAACCGAGCCCAAGAAACACTGTCCTGCTCTTTATTTGGAGTGCATTTTCTGTGCTACAACAGTTGCTCTATGGCAAGCCCACCCTTCGGGTCAGGAGCGAGGCCATGGAGCCCCCCGGACAGGGAGAAGGGCAGGACAGCGGGCAGCAGGGCCAGGACAGCAGGCAGGACAGCGGGCAGGGCGCGCGGCCCCGCCAGCCCTTCGGTCAGGGTACCTGAGCTGCTTGGCGTAGCTGAGCTCAATCTCCGCCCGCTCTTTCACGAACTTGACGTACTTCTCCACGACGTCGATGCCGCACTGCGTGTGCTTCTCCAGGGCGTCCAACTGGTCCTGTCGAGAGAGCACAACAGTCCAGCTCCCTCACTGCTGGCCACCTCCCGGAGCCCTCCCGGCATGGCGGCCGGCTCAAAATGTCCCAGGTCCCCAGCTCTGAGGCTGCGCCATGTCAACAGGGCCAGACTGGGCTTGAGAGCGGCCGGCCCGGGGGAGCTGAGCCCCCCACTGCCGCTCACTTGGATCTCCCATTGCGGTGGGACAAGACTGGGAAGGAACCACACCGGCAAGCAAGGAAAGGGTCTTCCCGATGCCAAGAGCTGGGATGACCCTGGCGTTGCAGGAGAGCGCGTCGCAGCGGCTGCCTTGGCCATGGAGGGCTGAGGGAGGGGTACAGGGAACGAAAGGACCCTCGGCTTCAGTCAAACACACACCAAGTCCTGCTGTGTGCTCAGACCTGTGCTCCACACTAGGGGACCATGGTTGGTAGCCCCAGATATTCTGGGGGCCAGGGGTGTCCAGGACTCCGGCAGGGTGGCTCCCGTGGCGCTCACAAGGAGGGTTGGGCATAAGGTATGGTGTGGCAGGCACGAGATCAGAGACAGCTCAGGGCCGTGTCACCATGCAAGGCCTTGAATGACGAGCTCAGAGCATCCAGTGGCCCAGGACCCGCAGGAGACTGTTTCCAGTCTTCAGGGGATGCAAGTCAGCAGGCTGTCCTCATGATCCAGGGGACAGAGAAGGGAGCAAGGGGACCCCAGGGGACTCGTGGGCTCTGCTCCCTGCGGCTGTGCAGGCTTCACTTGGAGCTGAGACAGCAGTGGTCACAGGCCTGCCCTGAGCCCAAGGAGGGGCCGGGCTCGGAAGATCTGAGGCCACGGCCGAGGCTGGGGCTCACGAGCAGCTGTGTGCAGTAAGGAGCCAGCCAGGAGGTGGGGACGAGGATGGGCCTGGAGGCCCCAGAGCTGTGAGAGGAGGCAGCGTGGAGGAGCAGGGTGCAGTCTCGGGGCTGCAGGACGGAGAACCGGGGTGTGGCCCTTGTAACACTTGCTGGTCACCCCCTTGCTCAGGAGGCTGAGCCGGGAGGGTCCCGCAGCAGGCTGACCTGTTCTACACGTGCGACACAACTTTTCACTGGGGCCTCCAGCCGCACCGCAGCTTGCTTTCCCTTCCTGCATCACCTCTGCATCCCTTATCCTGGGCAGAGGGTTTCCATGCAAAGTCATGCCCTGTGAGGGGCGTGGAGGGTGCACCCCCGTCATCCCAGCACTGGAGAGGCTGAGGCAGGAAGATGGCTGTGAGCTTGAGCCCAGCCTGGGTTACAAAGCAAGACCCTGTCTCAAAAAAGTCACTGTCAAAAAAAAAAAAAAAAAGTGACTGTAAAACACCCAGTAGCTTTAAAAACAGGTATTTAAAGTTCTCAGTGATTCTTGGCTCTCCACGCCAGCGTGTGCCACAGAGCGCTGGGCTCCCTCTCGGGAAGCTTATTTATTTCTGTTATCTCTGCCGACAAGGGCTGTTGAGCAAATACACAGTGCAACAGGGCGACAGGTCTCTGCAGAGCCCCAGAGAACCGATGGCGCTACGCATCAGCCCTAGCAACTTAGCGAGCGGGACTCTGTCTAAAAAAGAAAAAAATGAAGAACAAAAAGAAAATGCTAAGAACCCCTGATCCCACTAGAATCCTCTTTGGGTGAGGCCACACAGACCCCCGCCTTTTCTTTTTCTTTTTTGAGACAGGGTCTTGCTGTCCTCCAGGCTGGCCTTGAACGCACAGCAATCCTCCTGCCACAGCCTCCTAAGTGCTGGGATGCCAGCCGTGTGCCAGGATGCCTGCCCCTGTCCCTAGACTTCTTGTCCTCTTCACCATCTGACTATGTATTTTCCACAACTACATTATCTTCCAATTCTTTTTCCCTTTTTAATCTCACACGCACATAATAAAAGCAACAGCTTCTTTTTTTTTGGGGGGGGGGGCTGGCTCAGCCCACGTTGGGGACGGGGCTGGTACCACATGTGGTGCCAGGGATAGAACCGCGGTCCCTACACACTTGCCTTAGCAGACGCTTTAGACTGCTGAGCTATCTCGTTGGCCTCTTTTTTTTGAAAAGCAACAGCTTCTGATGACCAAATCCTTGCTGATGTAGGAGGACTGCAAATTCAACAGCAGGCCAGGGCTGCACAGTAAGACAACCTCTCAGGCTGGCCAGATAGCTCAGCAGATTAAAAGCGCCTGCTTAGGCAGACACAGGGACTGGGGTTTGGTCTCCAGCGAGCTGTGCCGGGCCCACCCCCGAGGCACACTGAGACAGTGATTAAGATGGGTATGGGGGCACGCGCCTGTAATCGCAGCGCTTGGGAGGCTGAAAACAGGAGGGTCACTAGGAGTCTGATCTGTGTAGTGAGACCCTGTAGACCCTGAGCTAAACACATACATTAAAAAAAACACCTCTCAACAACAACAACAACAAAAAAAAAGCACAGCAGTTGCCGGCCTCCTGCAGGCACTGTGATGCACACCTGTGGTCACAAGTGTTCAGGAGGCTGAAGCGAGAGCATTCTTTGAGCCTAGAGAGTTCTAGACCAGCCTGGGCAACAAGGCAAAACCTTGTTCCAAAAACTCCCACAAAAATCCTATCCTGGTCCCTGCACACATGCTGTTTTTCAATAAGCTATCTGTACCAGTTCAATAAACTATCAAGACTGTCCTGCCCTGGGGACCCAAAACCCAGCACTCGGGAGGCTGAGGCAGGAGGATTGCTGCGACTCTGAGGCCAGCCTGGACCCACCGTGAGAGATCCTGTCTCAAAAACATATAAATAAATATCTATTAATTCCTTTAAATAGATAATAAGTATGCCCCATGCTAATAAAAATGTTTATTTATATTTATTTTTTGCAGTACCGGAGATCGAACTTAGGACCTTGTGCTTATTCCACTCTCCCCAGCTCTATCTATTTATCTACTCTTGTGCATAGTTGGCTCAGCCCACCCAACAATCCCTCTGCAGCCCAGGCTGGCCTTGAACTCACCTTATAGCCCAGGCTGGCCTCATTCTTGCAGCTACCCTCTTGCCTCAGCCTCCTGAGTGCTGGGACAACAGGCATGCATCACTATTTTTAAATGCTCAGCTATTTTTAAAACTGATTTTTGCAAAAAGAGAAAAACCACTGGGAGGAGGGTGTCTGTTTTACGTTTTTGCAAATCTGTCTCCCGTCTGGCTTAACTGAACGCAGCTGGCTTCCCGCCGAGCGAGGCTCCTGCTCTCAGCCTGCTGCTGCTCCGGACTTTGCTTGCAGTAAATGAGAAGCTGCAGTTCCCACAGACGGGTGGTACGAAGCAGCAGTTTCAAAACTCTTTTTAGCTCACTGCAGTTGTTATCTGATACCACACTAGGAGCTGGCAAATCGTCTCTCAAAGGCCAGCGGCAACGTGGCCTCTGGAACTATCAGATTCAATCAATAAAATAATCAATCTTGTACTCTGGAGTTGCTGTGAGACAGGTCTCGTTCTGGAGCCCAGGCTGGCCTCGAAATCACAGCGACCCTCCTGCCTCAGCCCGCCAGTGCTGGGAGGACAGGCACGCCTGGCTAGAGGCTCTCTACCTGCGCCAAATCAGGCAACATTCTTCACTGGGCATTTACAGCACATGACCTTGCTGCAATGTGCCGGCACTCTCACGAGCACTACAGGTTGTGAAAACAGCAAAGGCGTGCATCTGCTGAGGCCCGGCCCACCCTCTCTCTCCTGAGTTTTTAAATATTTGGAAGCTGTCGTGCTCACCGGAAAATACAACCTTCTCTAAATTCTCATTTCACTTAAAAGCTACAAGGCTATCACTGAGAACAAATATTGTCAGCTGTTTCCTGGAAACGACACCGTCTCCCTCTGTCTCTCCTTCTAAGAAAATAGCTGCAAGTGCTTCAGTCCTGAATCATTCTCTCAGGCGAAGGCGGTGCTCAGGAAAAGCGACCTGTTCCCTCCCCACTCCGCTGCGTAAGCGCTGTGGTGTGTGGGGAAACGCTTCAGGAGTCCGTCCCCTCGCAGCCCTCATGCTATTAAGATTGTACTGCTGGGTGTGGTGTTCATAGTCTGTGAGCCCCACACTCTGGGAGGCCGAGGCAGGAGGATCCCAATTTTGAGGCCAGCCTGGATAACTTAGGGACTTACTAGCAAGACCTCATCTGGGGTGGGGGGAGCTCAGGATGCACCTCGGGGCAAAGTACCTGGTCCAATCCCCAGTTGGCAAAAAAAAAAAAAAAAAAAAAAAAAAAAAAAAAAAGAAAGAAAGTGTTATCTAAGATTTGAGGTATGATAACAATTGGCACTGTCCCATCAAAGACTTTTTTCTGGTTGCTTTTGTTTTTGGTTTTTTTGCAGAACCAGGGACTGAACTCATACCCTTGTGCTTGCCAAGGAAGCACTTATTCTACTGAGCCATCTCCCCGGCTCCTTTTTTTTTAAAACAGGATATTGCTATACAATTCAGGCTGCCCTTGAGCCCCTGGCAGCCTTCCCGCCTCAGCCTCCTGAGGCTGGGACTGCAGTCATGCGCCACCATGCCTGGCTACTCTAAACTGCATTTGGAAAAATGAAGCAAGCCAGGTGATGGAAACCACTGCGTAACTTGTGAGCGCACGCTATACACACCCAGCTGCCGCGGCTTGTTCTAAAGCCCTGAGCGCTCCGACAGCGCTTCCCAGCAGCTGGCCCCGCTGCAGCCCCTCCCAGCTCATACTCGACCTTCGCCTTTACTTATTTATCTTCCGTATCTGGTGCAGGGTCTCACGCACAGCTCGGACTCCTAGCGACCCCCCACTTTTCAGCCTCCCCAGCGCAGGGATTTCCTGTGGGGCCCGGCTTGGATCCCGGCCCCTGCGCTTGCCTGAGCAGGCGCTTGGTCCCCTGCCGAGCTAGCTCTATCTCACTGGCCCAACTCTCACCTTTAGAGACAGCCAGATCCAGCCTGGCCCTGAACTCGCTACGCAGACCAGGCTGGCTCGGGCCTGCCCGCAGTCTCCTGCCCCAGCCGCCCTAGTGCTGGGCTCACAGGCGGGAGCCACAAGCCTGACCTTTACCTCACCTTCTCACTGTCACCTCAACCCCAACCAACCAAGCTTTGTGCTAGGGCCATTTGTTCCAGGACAACTTATAACACGGGGTCTTCTACCACGGAAGACTGTGTTCAGGGTCTCTGGGAGAAGCCAATCTGGGGAGCGACACAGACTCAAGGGAGGGACCCTGACACCAGCAAATCGCTGGCCTGCTCATGTCTCAGGGGCTTTGGTCCTGCTGTGGACGCCCTGGCTGCGGGTCACCCCTTGCCTAGGATGTGGGCACCCTGGGAAGCTGAGTCCCTTAGGAGGCCACTGGTGCAGCAGCCTGCCACACCTGAGGGAAAAATCCAGAAGGGGAAGATTTATCCAAAGATGGATAGCAAGAAGATCTCTGCCTGAAATGTGTTTTTAAATCAATTTAGTGCAGAATATTAAAATAGCTGGATCTAGGAAGAGTGGCGCACCCCTCTGATCCCAGCACTTGGGAGGCTGAGGCAGGCGGATCACTGTGAGTTGAGGCCAACTTGGGATACACAGTGAGTTTACAACCAGCCTGAATTGCAAGAGAGACCCTGTCTCAAAGAAACAAAAAGGAAAAGAAAAAAATCAGCTGCATATCCACAAACACACACAAAAATGTTTTATAAAATCTTACAGATGGGCTGGTGAGATGGCTCAGTGGTCTAAAGCACCTACTTGGAACAAGCTTGGCAAAGCACAGGGACCACGGTTCAATCCCCCAACACCACATGCCAGCCAGCCCCGCCCCCTGGTGGGCTGAGCTGGCCACA
>NW_004524699.1:5883058-5884253 GCF_000260255.1 Octodon degus | reverse complement strand
GAAAACTTTTTCTTAGTTCAATTGTTTTGAAACATTTAAATTTCTGAATATTGCTTAATCTTAATTTTTGTTCTAAGATTTATACTGTAAAAAAAAAAAAAATCTTACAGATGAACATGTGTCACCTAATGCCAAATTCATACAACACCCAGCCAGGACAGGGAGGGACAAGGGGCTGTGTGTGTGGCAGGGGAGGGTGGCCCAGGAGATGCTGGGCAGAACAACGTTTTGGTTTGAGATGCTCCTTTTACTTTTTATTGTTGTTTGTTTACTTTTTCCAAGTTAGGGTCTCACTATGTAGCCCAGGCTGATCCTGAACTCCCAGCAATCCTCCTGCCTCTGCCTCCTCAGTGCTGGGAGAACATAACTATTAGTTTACAACTGGGTTGAGGGAGAAATCTTCACGTAAGAAAAACTTCGGGTCACTTGAGCCCCTGCCAACTGGAAATCAAAAATGAAGATATAATTTATGACAGAAAAACATCAATCAATAGGAAAACCTATTGAAGTACTGCACTCTTTTGCTTTGACTGATAGACTTCCTTTCTTATCCTCACAAAAATAGAAGGCGTTTCTTTCAGAAATGGACATCACTTAATACTCAAGCACAGTATATTAAGATTATTGATTGCAAAAAATCAATAATCTTCACACTTGGGGAGAAAGCTATTTTAAAACTCCAGATCTGTTATTATCTAAATGCCAAAAAGTTTCCACATACCAATACAAGAATATAGTATAACATTTTCCTCTTAAAGAGGTTAATGAAGTTAAGGATACAAAAAAAATTTACAGGAAGCAACATACATTGTTAAACAGGCATTCGTCCATTTTCCTGTGCACCTACTATGTGTTCCTGAGCACCTACTATGTGGTACTGAGTACCTACTTTGTGTTAAACACAGCTCCCAAAACTGACGATGTAGCAGTAAATGGCTGGTACAAATCCTGTTTTCGCCTAGTGTTGATAAACCAGATGTTCACTGCACAAAGCTACAAAAACTACCTCAGAGCTCGGTAATGGGGCGCACCCCTGCGATCCCAGCATTCCAGGAGGCTGAGGCAGGAGGACCCCCAAGCCCAGGTTGGACCACTTAGCAAGCCCTTGTCTCAAAACGTAAACAAAGCAGAAAATGACTGGGGGTGTAGCTCAGTGCAGAAGCCGTGTTCAGTCCCCACCCAGTCCTGAGCCAGG
>NW_004524699.1:5876460-5882543 GCF_000260255.1 Octodon degus | reverse complement strand
CGCTGCCCGGAGGCAGCCCGGAGCCGCAGGAACACAGCGCAACACCGTGGCTGGCCGAGTGCTGGGGGCTGGGACTGTGGCGGAGGCCTGCAGCCGGATGGATCAGAGCCGCAGAGGACGGATGCGGGCGCTGCTGGCTCCGCGACGGCCACAGGGGCGGTGCCCAGCTGGGTACCCCGACCTGGAGGCCGGGCCAGGGAGAAGCGCTAGCTAGCTCCCACCATCCCGGGCGGGGGAGACGGGGGACAGCGGTGTCCTGGCCGTCTTGGATGTGGACAAGTCTGCCGCTGTTGAGGTTCCTGCTTGGCAAGATCTGGTCTCGCAATAAAAGGCTCACGAGAAATCAAACTCGGAACCTTGCACTTGCCGGGCTGGTGCCGTGCCCCTGAGCCATAGCCTCAGCCCTGCAGACTGTTTTAAATCTAAAACCCTGTAGCCAGTTTTGACTTTGCACTATGTGAGCGTTCCAGCCACGCGCACGAGAAGATCCAGGTCACGATGCTCCAACGCTTTCGTTCACTGGCCAGAATTTAGCACACAGGCACAGTGCCTGCCTGGCAAGTGTTAGGTCTTAAGTTCGATTCCTGGTGCCCCTCAGAAAGGAAGGAAGAAATTACGTCACAAGACTTTAGCTCATTGTACTTAGTGGTTTTTTATTTTTTTAAATAGACTTTGTTGTTGCTGTTGTCTTGAGACAGGGCCTTGCTCTGTAGCCTAGGCTGACATTAAACTCCCAGAGATACTCGTGCCTCAGCCTAATAGGTTTAACTTTTTAGAAAGTAATGTTCGGGGCTGGGGAGGTGGCTCAGTAGGATAAGCGCTTGACTGGCAAACGCAAGGATCTGAGTTCAATCCCTGGTTCTGCAAAAAAAAAAAAGAAAGAAAGAAAGAAAGTAATGTTCGGTTTTGCCAAAAAATTGGGCGGAAAGTCCAGGTCCCCGCTGCTGCCATGCCCCGCGTGTCGGGCCAGGCCACTACGGCACCTTGCGAGCTGCTCTTCCAGGGCTGATCCGTGTTGGTACCGCAAGCCTGAAGTGCACACGAGCACCATCTTGGTGTTGATCAGTTCTGAGTTTTGCCAAGTGGATGGTAGCATTTATCCGCTGATGCTGCAGCACACAACATCTATCTCTTTTTTGCCTTAAAATGCCCCTGTGATTGCTGCTTTTCATCCCACCCCACCGCCAGGCAACCAGGGACCTTTGTGCTGCCTGTTTAGTTTTCCCCTCCCTGGACGATCTGAGGAGCTGGAATCTCACTGTGTGGAACACTGGCTCTTTCACTGGGCCACGCACATTTAAATTCCTTCCGTGTCTTTTCACTGCTTGGGTGCTCACGCTGTCCCATCGCTGGGTGACGTCCCACTGTCCCACATCTCCAAGCAAAGCTGCTACAGCACTCCTCACAAATCTCCACTGACATGGGACTGTCAAAAAGCCATTCTGGCTGGGTGGGTGGGTGTGTGGGTGTGTGTGTGTGTGTGTGTGTGTGACGGTCACGCCCAGAATCCCAGCACTCAAAAGCCTGGGGCAGGAGGATCACTGCAGGTTTGAGGGTCGTCTGGGCTACACAGTGAGACCCTGTCTCAAAAAAGAAAAGTTATTTTTCATTCCTGAGGTTGTTTATTTTCTAAAGGAAACACTGACAACCAAGCAGAGCAGTATTTGGAAGGCACGCCGCTCCCCCACCAAGTCAGGATTTCCTCCAACCAAGGGACCTTCCTTGGATGGCTCACTGAACACATCCAGCGTTTACAGGAATGTTCCTGGGCTGGGCTGGGCTGGGCCGGGGGAACTACAGGCCTGTCACCCCAGCCCTGGGGAGGCTGAGGCAGGAGCATCACTGAGAGGTCAAGACGAGCCCGGCAATATAGCGAGTTCAAGGCCAGCCTGAGCCGCGAAGGGAGACACTGTCTTTAAAGAAAACAAAGTAAAACATTCAGAATATTGCTTTGTAATTTGCTAACAAAACAAACAACCAGTGAATAAAGTTCCAGAGCGGATCTCCAGGACTGCCCAGCTGGAACCCAGCAACCCCATGAATTCAAACTCGGTCACAAAAACAGTCCTGTCCTGCTTGTTCCCCGCCTTGTGCAGGTCCTCGCTGAGGGCCTGCCGGGGAGAATCCTCAGGATTTCCGAGCAGGCCGGGCACGGGGCTGGTTTTATCCACACAAATAGCACCCCGTATCCTCCCACCCCGTTCACAGTCCCTCGCTAGATTTAAAACAAAATCCAACAAAAGGCCGAGAGCCCCGCTGTCCCTGTGAATACTAAGAGAGGATTCCCTCGGCTGTGCCTGGGCCAGCGGCCCACAGCTCCCCTCCCTGGCAACGCTGCCCAGACCCCTCGCCTCTGGACCGCGCCACAGCTGCCTTCTAACTTTCTTTTCTTGCACAGTTTCTTTCAAATACCTTAGGTTAGTAAGTGCTGTTTATTTAAGAAAAGCAATGTAAGGCTGTCGGTAATTTCTGCAACACTGCAACTTCTTGTTAATACAAAACTAACAGGCACGTGGAACTGAGCTAAAAACACCACCAAAAGTGAGCAGCAGGTATAGTGAATTAGAGCCTGGCATGGTGGCACACGCCTGCCATCCCCGCTCTCGAGAGGCTGAGGCAGGAGGATCGCCACAAGCTTGAGGCCAGCCTGGGCTACACAGAAAGACTCTGTCTCAGAACAACAAACAAACAAAACAAAGAGTGAGAATTAATACGCAAGGCCAGTGCCACAGAGAAACCGCCCAGTGCCAGCCTGGCTTTCTCCCTGTGCTGTGAGTGCCCGGGTAACCGAGGGCGGCAGAGGCTGAGAGCTGGGCAAGGCTACGCGGTTTGCAAGCAGTGAGCAGCCCTCAGCCCCGCACCCACCCCCAGACTGAGAGAGGGCAAATGAGAACGGGGCCTCTGGTGGCGGGCCAGCCTGGCTTCCACTTGCAGGCCTCTACCCTGACACGACTTGACAGCCCCGTTCCATCCACACACGCAGATTCCCAATGGCTTGTTTGGTGTTTGGTGCCGAGGACTGAACCCAGGGCCTTTGCTCTAAGCAATAGCTCCATGTCTTCAACATTTTATCCTGAGGCAAGGTCTCCTTAAGTTGCCCAGGTAGAGCTTTACCTTTTAATTCCCCTGCTCCCACCTCCTAGGGCGCTGGGATTGCAGGAGTGGGCCAGCAAGCCCAGCCAAACCTACTTTTGGAAATATATTGATTGGTTGACTGATTAATAAGAAACAAATCTTGCTGTGTAGGGCAGGCCATCCTCAAACTGTCAGGGGTCTTCCTGCCTCAGCCTCTGCAGCCCTGGGATTATAGGCGTGCACCACCACATCTGGTCTCATGGCTGGCTCAGTGTGCCCAGGGCGGGGCCACCATGGCTTGTGGTACTGGGGATCGAACCCTGGTCCCTGCGCTTGCCTAAGCAGGCGCTTAGTCCACTGAGCTATCTCGCCGGCCCACTAGGTACTTGTAACACGTGACAACCCATGAAATATTACGATGGCAACTTCGAGACACACAGCTGCCAGTGCACTGGCCCCACAGCGCCCAGCTGTGCACCTGCACGATAGGTATCCTCTGTGGAAGGGGGTTACAATGCGGGCAAATTACAGCCGAGCTAACTCGGGTGTTTCAAAAAAGAAGCAAATAGGTATTTTCAGCCCGCTCTGTAATTACAGCGAGAGCGAGGTATAAAAAGGCCACCGAGGGCCGGCTGTGTCTCTCTCTGGCAGACAGCTCGGCTCAACTGGTTCAGCGAATGATTCCTACTTGACTGTCTGAGCCTGGTTCACGTTGTGGGTGTATCTCTTTCGGGGGAGTGTTATGGATTGTGTCTATGGTCCCCCCAGAGCCTCATGCCTTCATGGGGGGGCGGGGGTGGGCCTTTCGGAGGTGGCTGTATCCAGTTTGGGACTGGTTCACGGGCTGCGGCTGGGGTGTCGCACCTGTCCTAGGGTGGCGGCCTGCCTGTGACAGACTCACCTCTCCCTATCCTCTGGCTGCCTTTCGCAGCTTCCTGGGTGCCTTCTGCCTTGGAGCCAGCTGACTGGACGAAGCCTGCACCAGCTGCCGGCTACATAAACCGGTCCTCCTTAAACACTGGGTATTTTGGCCCAGCAAGAGAGAAAGGTACTGAAGACAAAAGGAGTACCGGGAGTGGCGTCTCTGTGGTGGGGCTGCCAGGCCATGTGACTGAAGAGCTTTGGGAATTAATTTGGAAGTTTGGACACACTGCCTGCAGAGGCAGCCCCTGTATGCTGCAAACTCCACGGGAGACTCCGGTCAGAGCCTGGAGGATCACAGTCCTGACGGGAGCGCTGCCAGCCAGGCTGAGGCGTGGGACGCTTCTCTCGGGAAGGACTGTGCCACTGCAGGAGCCCGGGGGTGCTCGGGAAGGTGGTCTGCATTCTGCCTGCGCCTAGGGATACTGCCTGGATGGCAGGAAGGTTTCACTGCAGTCTACTGTGGGATGGTGGCGGCGGCGGGGTTACTGCTGAGGGCAAGGGCCAGGTCTGGGTCGGAGTGGGGGAGTGAAGAGCTGGAGGGGTGACGCGCACCTGGCCGGAGGGAGGGCGCCGGCGCGGCTGGGATCGCAAGAATGACACAGAGGAGGCCGTGCTAGTTGAGAAAAACAGGACAATGCAACAGGATCGGAGGCCTTTCACCTGCAGGGAAGAATGTGTTTGAAACGCGGGAGATCCCCATTTCTTAGTGTTGCCAGATGCTGTTGTTAAAGTTAATGGGAAGGGGCCAGGGAGATGGCTCAGTAGAATAAGTGCTTCCCCAGCAAGCACAAGGGTCTGAGTTCAATCTCTGGTTCTGCCAAAAAATAAAATTAATGGGAAGCGAGGATTGCGCTTGGAATAGCTCTTTGCACATGTGTGTACTGCAGTTTTAGATTCATGTTTGTAATCAGGTTAGTCAAAGCAGTATGGTTCTGATCACCCTTTGAATATTGTGCTTTTAGAAATCAGTGCAGCAAGCATCGTGCATATGTAATTGTTCCATTAATGGGAATCTGAAGAGACCAAGACGTTTGCTTTTCATATATCCGCCACCAAGACTGGTTTAAGGAAACACGTCTGGTTACCAGGCTGACCAGGTGGATCGTGGTGCAGGGTGTGGAGGGCCCGCCGGGGCTCTGCCCGCAGCACAAGAGGAGAACTAGAGGGGAGGCGGTGCTGTGGGATCTGCGGCAGGAGCGAGTCATGCTGGCTTTCCTGACAGGAACTCGGCTGTTCTCATCTTCGGAGGCACTCGGGTCCTCACCGTCCCTGAGGGTGGCTGCGGTTCTTTTCTTTCCAAGGGACCTCCAGTCCTTGCCGTGAGCATCACTCCCCAGCTCCAGGGCAGACCCCTCAGGTGCTGGCATGGATCCTTCCTGCCACTGGCGCAGGCCTTAGCTTCCCCCACCGGCCTCTGGGCCTGCCCAGCGCAGGTGCTTGGCGCAGACTCGCATGGGCCACCGCCGCGGGCTCCAGGCCCTCCGCTGGATTCTCTGGGTCTCTGGGGTGCGGACAGAGCTCCTGCACGCTTGCACTTGACTCTCTGGGTGAATGTTACAAGCCTATAAATCATGTGTCCTTCCTGTATTAAACATTTTTCCTTGTAGACCCTGAGTACAACAGGGGGTTGAGACGGGGTCTCACTACATAGTCTAGGCTGGCTTTGAACTATGTAGCCCAGCCTGGCCTTGACCTCAAAATGATCCTCCTGTCTCAGCCTCCCAAGTGCTGGGATTACAGACACGTGACACCGCAACCAGCCAGGCCCATACCCTCAAATGATATGATGCACTGGCTGAATTAAACTTACTATATAGCCCAGCCTGGCCTTGACCTCAAAATGATCCTCCTGTCTCAGCCTCCCAAGTGCTGGGTTGTGACACCACAACCAGCCAGGCCCATACCCTCAAATGATATGACGCACTGGCTGAATTATCAAAATCCTATGGAAAAGTAATTTAAAAGTAAATGGGTCGGCGTGGTGGCACACACCTGTGATCCCAGCACTCGGGAGGCTGACGCTGGAGGATCATTGTGAGTTCGAGATCAACCTGGGCTACAAAGAGAGATCAAGGCCAGCCTGG
>NW_004524699.1:5864418-5875050 GCF_000260255.1 Octodon degus | reverse complement strand
TTCCTACTTATGACTTGGAACAGAACTTGGGGGACAGCTTTTGAGAGAGGGTCTCACTGTGTAAGTCACCTTGAACACACGGAGATCTTCCTGCCTCAGCCTCCCGAGGGCTGGGACGGGTTTTCCCTTTAAGCCCGTCAACGCTTAGGCTCTGCTTCTGCTCTTACCCCAGTTTACCAAGCTGATCACCCTAGCGCGTCCGTGTCCCAATTCCCTGGAGACAAACACTTGCAGGGGCCGGGACATGGCCTCTGGCCAAAAGGTCTCGCCAAGCTCTGCCCACGGTGGCTGTGCCCAGGGCTTAGGACTTTGCCCTCCCGACCCTAGCTCTGCAACTCTGCACGCTTGGCTGTTCCTGCCACTCTCCTCCGTATGCCTGCCTCTATCTGCATCCGTCAGATCCGCAGGTGGGGAATATTGTACCTGCTGGGCCTCCGTAGGGGATCACTGTCCTCAAACACATGAAAGGGACCTCACAGAAGTCTAAAACAGGGTTCTTGTTATTTTTTCTGTGTAACCAGGGCTGTTGGCGAGTGAGTGGGGACCCACTTTCCTCGGCCTCCCGAGTGCAGGGGTCGCAGGCATCGCTACCATGCATGCCTAAAAGTATATAAATGTTAACTTTTTTTTTTTTTTTTGGTGCAGGAATTGGACCCGTGGCCTTACACACACTAAGCAAGTGCTTTGCCACTCCCCTACCTCCCCAGACCCCCTTCCTTTTTTTGTGACAGGGCCTTGCCAAATACCCAGGATGGCCTCATACCTGTGATCTCTCTGCCTCAGCCTCCTGTGGTGCCACACCTGCCTGAAATGTTTTACAAAAAAAATGTTTTACAGTCTAGTTCATGACCGCCCTTTTCCTTTTGCTAGAACAAGGCACAGCACATAGTAGGTCGTCAATACTACCCCTGGGCGAGGCATGGTGGCACATGGCTGTCATCTCAGTACTCAGGAGGCTGAGGCAGGACGATCGCTACTTTGGGCTACATAGTGAGTTGAAGGTTGGTCTGGACCACAGAGACTCTGTCTGAATTAACTCGGAAAGACAGAAACACAGCTTTCTGTGCCTTAGAGAACGGATTAAAAGAAAAAGACGCACCTACACGGAGACGCGGCAGCCCAGCTCTGTCCGAGCGCCGCCTTCCCCTCTAGAGGCCTGCAGCCAGCACATCTGCCTGCTCTGTTCGCCTGACGCTCTCCAGGAAAGTGGGGTAGAGCTCAGCTTTGTGCAGAGCAGCTTACACGGAGGGCGCGGCCCAGCAGAGGGAGTGGGCACGCGGGCTGAAGCTCCAGCTGGGTTAGTGCGAGCCACCTCGGGGACACTGCAAACGGCTCCATCCTGGTGGCAGAAGGGGCTGAGGAGGAAACCCCGTGACCCCATCCAGGCTGTGCCAGGCCGAGAGGAGCCCGAGCAGAGGCGCGCTTCTTGGCCTAACGAAGTAAGGGACAAAAATGACCGGCAGCTCAAATTCGGGCCCCAGCACTTCGGCATTCAAGGGCATTCTGTGAATTTTGGCTCCAGGCCACCTTCTCCGGCTGCCACTGGGACCTGTCCACCTGCTCTGCTGCTCTGCATCCCCTGACACAGGGGCCTTGGTGTGGCTTTGGTTCTTAGAGACAAGGTCTCAGTTCGTAGCCCAAGCTGGCCTTAAACTCACTATGATCCTCCTGCCTCAGCCTTCTGGACCGCTGCGATGACAGGCATGTGCCATCATACCTGCTACCCTATTTTTTTTTTAAATTTGTATTTATTTGTGTGTGTGTGTGTGTGTGTGTGTGTGTGCGTGTGTGGCCAGCTCAGCCCACCAGGGGGCGGGGCGGGCTGGCATGTGGTGCTGGGGGATTGAACCGCGGTCCCTGTGCTTTGCTAAGCTTGTTCTAAGTAGGTGCTTTAGACCATTGAGCCATCTCACCAGCCTACCCTATTTTTAAGAAGTGAAATTTAAGGTTTTTTTTTTTTAAAAAAAAAAAAACAAAAAAACAACTCAGAACCAGGCCAGGGAGATGGCTCAGTGGAATAAGTGCTTCCCTGGCAAGCTCAAGGGCCTGAGTTCAATCCCTGGTTCTGCAATAAATAAATAAAAACTCAGAACCACGGTAAGAAGTGTACTTTACAACCACAGGCACACTCCTTAAACGTGTCCTCACTTGAGCAGACCCTGGGGAATGTCCTTCCCCACTTCCCTGATGGAAATATCCCCAAGTCCCTGAGCTCTCTCTGCTAGGAAATCAGGCCCAACCCGAGCGGTTATGTATCATCGCAAGGGGCAGATGGCCAGCTTTCTGAGGGGAGAAATAACTGCATCTTCAACACAACTTTTTAAAACTGTAGTAAAAAAATTTTTAAACAGTTGTGTGTGTGTGTGTGCGTACGCGAGAGCGAGAGCGAGAGCGAGAGAGAGAGAGAGAGAGAGAGAGAGAGAGACTTAAAAGAAAATCTGGGTATGGTGGTGCACGCCTGTAATCCCAGGCTGAGGCGGGAGGATTGCCACATGTTCAAGGCCAGCCTGGACTACATAGCAAAATCTTCCCTCAAAAAGAAAGAAAACAAAGGTGTGGCTGAGGTGTAGCTGGGCCAAAGCAGGCTGGCCAGGAGGTGCAAGGCCTGGTGCGCCCAGACCCTCCTTCAGGGTCCGCCTCATCCTGCATTTGTGATAGGGCTTGCTGTGTAGCTCCGGCTGGCCTTGCAGTCCTCCTGCCTCAGCCTCCCGAGGGCCGGGGTTACAGGCTGCACTGCCACACTTGCCTAGTCCTGCAGGACGGGCTAAGGTCGCTCTCTCCCTGGGGCAGCAGACGGCCGAGTGTGCAAGGCGGGGACACAGGAGCTGCTGGCCTTCCCCAGAACGGCCCGGTGCCCCAGCTCCCGGCTGGCAGGCCCTCGGAGCTCTGCATCAGGAGCTAGGGGCTCCTGGGCTCCCCGAGACAGAGCTGCGCCCAGCTCTGGGGAAGGCGGGAGGAGCCGCGTTCCGTGGTGCCCGAGGCAGGACAAGCCCAGTCCAAGCCCAGCCTGAGCCACTTAGTGACGGTGGCTGGGGACCAGCTCAGCCAGGCCCTGGCTTCCATCCCCGACGGAAAAAATTTTAACCAAAACCCAAACAAATAAAAAGCAATCAGTTAAAAAAAAAAAAAAAAGCAATCAGTGTTTGAAACAACAGGGTCTGGTGCACGGAGAACACGACCAGCTCTGGAGCTGACACAGTGACGCATCTCTGCCATGTTTAGGAGGCAGAGCGAGCAGAGGCACCAAGGCAGGCTGCCGGGAGCGTGCATAGGGACCATTCCCGTGAAAGCCCGACGCCAGTTACCCACGGGGGTTTCAGTGCATTAAGACCGTGCGCGCCCCAGCTTCTGCGCCGGTGGAGTCTCAGCGTGAAAGGTACTCGGGCTCCCGCAGAAGGAAGTGAAACTTCCATCTACCTCGCTTTGGTTTGGTTTTGTTGGTGGTGGGCTGTGTCTAGTCCTTGGATTAGTCAGCCTAGGTTCCTCACCTGCACGTAAATACCACAGGCTGGGTGTGGAGACACACACCTGTATTCCCAGCACTCGGGAGGCTGAGGCAGGAGGATCATTGTGAGTTCAAGACCAGCCAGGGCTACAAAGTGAGCTCAAGGTCAGCCTGGAGTACAGAGGGAGGCCCTGTCCCCTGTCTCAAAAAAGTAGGGGCTGGGAAAATGGGTTAGTGGAATAAGCGCTTCCCTGGCAAGTGCAAGGGCCTGAGTTCAATCCCCAGTTCCACCAAAAAGAAAAAAAAAAGAAAAACCTTGTAGTTCCAGCAATTTTGGAGGCTGAGGAAGGAAGAACCTTTGTGTGGTAATACACACTGTAATCCCAGCACTCAGGAGGCTGAGGCAGGAGGATCACTTCAAGTTCAAGGCCGACCTGAACTACACAGCGAGATTGCATCTCTGGGAAAAAAGAAAAAGAAAAAAAAGCAGGGCTGCGGAGATAGCTCGGTATCATTAGGCACGGTAGAGCACATGTATGACCCCAGCGCTGGAGAGGCTAAGACAGGAGGATCTCTAGAGTCTAGACTCCAGAACTGCTTAGTGAGATCCTATATTAAAAAAAAAAAAAAAAAAAAAGCTCTCAACTTTAACGCCATCTTCTTAGAAACCTCTGCGCCATGAGAGCCAAGTGGAGGAAGAAGCGAATGTGCAGACTGAAGCGTAAAAGAACCATGAGACGGAGGTCCGGTAAAATAGCTCGCACACCCTGGAGGCCAGAGGCGCAGAAGTGAAGCACGGGCAGGCCGACAGCCAGCGCTGGTGCAGCTTTGGGACTGCAGGCTGTCTCGGATGTCTCAATGGATTAGAACGTCACCGCCCTCTGATCGCCAAGACCACCGCAAAGAGAGATCCACCTGGCTCAAACTAAGCAGTCTCCTGGTTTTTTTGTCCTGGACCTGTTGCTTTCTGGACTACTTCTGTTCTCACTTTTGGCTGAGTGTAAAGCATGCACAATAAATCATATCTTCAGTGTTTAAAAAAAAAAAAAAGCAGTTAATTGTGACAATAGACCCCCAAATCTCTAAATCTACATGGTCAGCCTTCCTTATCGTTATTTTTTTATTTCTCTGGGTTTTTTTTTTTTTTTTTTTGAAACAGGGTCTCGCCTTATAGTCCAGCTGGCCTTGTGCCAGGCTAATCTCAAACTCCCAGCGCCCTTCCTGCCTCAGCCTCCTGTGTGTTGGGATCACAGGCACATGCCACCAAACCCGGCTGGGGCCCTGCTTTCTAACCATTTTTAGGTAGACCATTAGGCTCCAGCTGGCTTGAGAGCACGTTACTAAAACAGAAAACACTATTTCCTTATACACCGATTCCAGCAGATGAATTCCTCGGGACTTCACACCCACATTCTCAGATCTAATTAGATTAATTTCCCCGGGCCTTTGTGTCTTCTTGGTAGCTTGCAATTTTTAAGTGTCAGGATAAAAGCTTATTTTGAAGTGTGGGTGGTGTTGATCAAGCAGGCCTGTGTAATACTTGCAGTGCAGAGGTTCAGCTCTAGCGAGGGAGTGGGCATTGCCCGCCTGGCCTTTCGGATACGGACTGTCCGTGATTCACCAGCGTCTGTCCCAAATCATGCTGTGGCCCTGGAGAAGCACAGACCCTCCCAGGACTCCTTCAGGGGCTTCAGAGATAGCTTTTTATTGTTGTTGTTTGGTTTTGTCTTTTGACCCAGGGGCTTGCTATAGTCCAGAATGACCTTGAGCTCACTCTGGAGTCCAGGCTGGCCTCCAGCTCTGAGCTCCTCCCGCCTGCGCCTCGAGAGGGCTAAGACCACAGGTGTGCACCACCACGCCTGGCCAACGCACTGGGTACTGTCTCATCCACAACGATGCAACATCTACAGATTTCAGGTCACGTCTAACGTATCAAATGCGGGCACGCAGCCACAACATCACCAGGGTGACGGTTTGTTTGGTTCAGTATCTGCTAACCAAAACGGGCTGCGTGCGAAGCGTGTTCTAGCGAGGCAGGGGTGACAGAAGGAAACTTGATTCATCTCTCTTCTGAGTACTTGCATGTCACCCACAGAAGTTCCGGGGTGCTGTCTTCTACCTTCACCCCAACACAAATCTCTGATGGGTGAAGAACTAGGACTGCTGCTGTTAAGAGTGGACTCCAGCTTCGCAGGCAAGGGCAGGCAGAAGGCTAAGGATTCCCCGACAGCCGGCACTTCGAGGAGCTGATCACGTCCAGATTCTAAGAAAGAAGCTTTTTAGGATCTGGGCATGATGGTACCTGCAGAAGGCCGAGGCAGGAGTATCAAGTTTGAGGCCAGCCTAAGATACATACACATTTTTTTCAAGACCTGATTTAAATATAAACAATTATGGGCCTAGGGGACATATCTCAGTGGCAGAGGACTTGCTTGCCTAGCATGTGTGAGGTGTTCAGTTCGATCCTCAGACCAAAAGAAAAACAAATGCACCCAGATGTGTATATTTAGGGGAAGGGGCTAGAGAGAAAACGAGGTTTCTGTGGCACTGCCTTGGGGGTTGGAAAGTGCCCCCAAGGACAGTCTTGAGCAGGCCTAAGGTTCCGGGAGCTGCCTGCCTGCCACGTGAGCCTCACAGGGAACAAGTAACAAAGTCTCAGAAAACAATGTGCCTGGAAGCCAGGCCAGGTGACCCGCTCCAGTTATCCCAACACTGGGAGGCTGAGACTGGAGGACTGCTGCAAGTTCAAGGCCAGTCTGGGCTACTTTGCGAGACCCTGTCTAACCAAAAAAGTTGCAGGTCACTTGCGCAGGTGGCTCCTACACACAATAGAGCCAGGTCTCCCTGGGCGACTTCCTTGACTGGCACCTGAGTGAAGAAATGAAGACTTGGGGGGCGGGGGGGCGCCTAGGCAAGCTGCCTGTACTCGGCTGCCCCGAAGTCTGGACCAGGGATGAAAGCTAAGCGGCCGGTGAGCGCAGTCGGAGCTCAAACTAACGAGCAAGCTCATAAAATACTGAAGCGACACTTCAGAAACCAGCCCCTGCCTTCCAATAAACAGGCAAGAGAAAACAAGGTCTTCCTGCCTCGCTGTTTCTCCAGTGAACAATCACAGCTCCAAGGCAGCGGTGTACACAAATGCAAATGTGGAGTGAGTGTGTGTGTGTGTGTGTGTGTGTGTGCGTGTGTGTGCGTGTCAGGGGGTGGAACCCAGGGCCTGCACCTGCTAATCACATGACATCCCAGCCTCGTGCTGGTTAATCTTACAGAGAAATACAAATGTCTGTTCGGGCTAAGAATTTGCAGGCTGGGGTAAAATCTACTCCATATGCTTTCATAGAACTAGCTCTCTTTCAATAATGTACGTGTGATGCCTTTCAACAGGCTTCGTCTATGTGTCCTGCTCGTAGGAGGTGTTCAAGAAAAAATTTTCAACTTGAGGCCTAGGGTACGGCTCAGTGGTACTGGGCTTGCCTAGCGTGCACAAGGTTTGGATTCCCAGCACTACAAAAATGAAAGAAAGGTCAGGAGGCTGAGGCAGGAAGATCGCAGGTTTGAGAACTCTGGGGCCAACCTGGGCTACACAGGGAGTTCAAGTCCAAATTGGCCCTGAACTCTCTTTGTATCCCAGGCTGGCCTTCACTTGAGATCTTCCTGCCTCAGCCTCCTGCTGGGATTACTGATATATACAACCCCCACCTAGCTAAGAAAAGAAAATGTAATTGTTCAAAAAGCAATGCTATAGGGGCTGGGGAAATAGCTTAGTTGAATAAGCACTTGCCTGGCAAGCGCAAAGTCCTGAGTTCAATCCCCAGTACCGGAGGAGGGAAAAAAAGCAATGCCATGAAGAGCCATATGGAAATCATTTTATTATAATTCAATTATGTTAATACAGTCATTTTTACTGTTTGACTTCATTCAAAAACAAAAAACTCTATTTAAATATAAAGTCCTACATTTGAGTTTTTTCCTATAGTTGTATGATAACTTCCCAACACTTTGCAATTTCTCATTTTCTACATATGAAAACTTATTACCAAACATAATTAAAAACAACAACAGCGGGGCTGGGGAGATGGCTCAGTGGAATAAGCGCTTCTCTGGCAAGTGCAAGGACCTGAGTTCAATCCCCGGTTCTGGAAAAAAAAAAAAGAACAAAAACAACAACAGGGCTTGAACCCACGGCCTTCACACTGAGCCATATCTGTCCTAGTCTTTATTTTGACACAGGATCTCCTTAAATCAACACGTTGTCTGGGCAGGGCTCCAATTTTCCACACTCCTGCCTCAGCTTCCCCGAGTGCTAGGATGCCAGGCTCCAGCAAGAGAGTAAGCTCTCTGCTCTGCTAGGAGGCAGGAAGTGGCTTCTGTGCAGGCCTTCCAGGCGCACGTTAGAGACCTGTCTTTTTTTAAAAGCCAGTGTGGCCTTTTACCGAAGGTTCACACGTTTACCTAAAACGTGTGTTAAATCCAGCGGCACCTGTGCCTGCACACTGGTTCCAGGGAGGCCGCAGAGCCTCAGCTCACTCTGCACCGAGCACCCCGGCTGTGCCAAGCTGGGGTTTCAAAGCCGATCATCATCTCATTACACACAGGCTGGATCCAAAGCCACCGCGCAGGGGAACCCTCAATCGTGGCCCCGCTGGCCTGCCCAGCGCACCACAGGCTCCTGGCTCTGACCACCGGCCAGATGGATGGACGGCCAGATGGATGGATGGATGGATGGGGCTCACCCCAGCCACCATCTCGCCAGTGCTCTAGGTCTGCGATTTCTACTTTTGAATCCTAAAAACAAGGCAAATGAAAACAGACGTTCTGCTGCCCTATATGACTTGGCATTTTCACCCTAACGCTCAAATTTTGAGCAAGGTGTCCTAGTAACACACGTGCTAGCCCACTTGTTAACTACGAGTTTGAGGCCAGTGTGGGATACACAGAGCTCAAGGCCAACCTGAACTGCATAGGGAGACCCTGTCTCAAAAATAACAAAATATATATTTGGGTATACACAAGTGCTAAGGGATTCATTCCTCCTCATAAAATTGCCAAGTGAAAATGTGTTCTAGGGCTGCGTACCTTTCTCCCTTAAAAGCAGTTTCCACTTCTCGATGTAGACTCCAAGCCTTCACAGGAGAAAGAATATTACCACAGATCCTCCTGGATTCAGTACCCAGCTTGGATGGCCATTAACTCTGGACCCATTTTCAGTATTATCTGTCCAAACTTTGCAGATCCAAAGTTTCACTTCATATATATATGTATTGCAGTTCCTGTTTCTTTTTTTGAGACACGACCTCCCTACGTAGTTCAAGCTAGCCTGGAACTCATCACGATCCTCCTGCCTCAACCTCCTGAGTGCTGGGATTACAGACTAGTGCCACCACACCCAGCAGTTCCCATTTGTTTTCAACAACTCCTGTCTTCGCTTTCTTCACAGTCCTCAACTCAAAACAGTATGTGCAGAATAACACAGGACGCCGAAGTGCCACCTCCAGGACAGAACCCAGGGCCTTCACACAAATATCCACAGTCCTTATTTTATTTTTAAATCTTTTGTTTATTCATTTGGTACATGGTCTCACTATGCAGTTCAGACTCAGAGTGATCCTCCTGTCTCAGCCTACCCAGCGCTAGGATTACAGGCGTGAACCACCATGCGCCGTTTCAAAGGCCAGAATGGCGCACTCGTATTCCAAGGATGGCACGGCATGCAGTACCAGGGATCGAATCTGGGACCTTGCACTTGCTAAGCAGGCCCTTAGACCATTGAGCTATCTCCCCAATTTTTGAAGGCTACGCATGGTAACACACGCCTGTAATCCCAGCACTTGGGAGGCTGAGGCAAGAGGATCGTTTTGAGTTCAAGATCAGCCTGGGCTACGAAGTGAGCTCAAGGCCAGTCTGAACTGCATAGTGAAACTCTGTCTCAAAAAGTAAAATATAAACGAATTTTAAGACACTACGTTCCCGAGGGTGAGCTGGAGCATTCCATCCTCCTGCCTCAGCCTCCCAC
Organism: Octodon degus; assembly: GCF_000260255.1. NCBI lineage: Eukaryota > Metazoa > Chordata > Mammalia > Rodentia > Octodontidae > Octodon > Octodon degus. The sequence goes on along the minus strand of NW_004524699.1, from coordinate 5,865,592 downwards.
AGCACTGGGACGACAGGCCTGCTCTACCACGCCCAGCTCAACTGGAGCTTTGCTCAGTTCTTCCCCTAGCACGACCTCAGCTACAACCTCCACCCACATCCCCGTGAAATGTCTTCCTCTCACTCAGTCCCCAATTCACCGAAACACACCGCGGGTTTTCCCTCCAGAATCCCATCCTGCTGCTTAAACAATGAGAAACAAAAATTTCTATTCTCCAGATAAAGACTACTTATTTCTCCCCTCCACTCACGGATAACCAGAAAGGAGGGACAGGAGTAGGAGAGGCACATACAGGAAAGAATTACTGTATAGCACTCAGAGGGGCAGCTTTTTACTAATTAGGTATGTGCTAATGTTGACGACCATACTTTATTTCAAAAGGATATTTACAAACATTCGCTGCAACGCTGTCCTGAATTCCTTTGGACAGGAGATGCTTTTATACTGCACTATCTTAATTTAAGGGAGTTTTGCCCTCAGGATTTTAGTATTAGTAACAGTGGCTGCTGCAGAGCCTAAGAAATGGTTATGTAAAAACAAAGCAAAAAAAAATTAGCGACGATGCATTGTTTCCAATGGCTCTAACCTTGTTTTATTTTGACAGATTTCTTAGCCTCACCTTGGACGGCACCCAGCACCCCACGTCGCCCCAAAGCCTCCTCCGAAGGACCCCAGGGTGCTCCGCAGACGCTCGGCTCGCCCGGGAAGCCGGCCCCGAGCGCGGCGCAGCACAGCCACGGATCCGGAGCCTCGGTCCCCTCCTTCCAGGCCACCTCTTGCCTCGCGACCTCCCGGAGCCCGCCGAGGGACAGCATCCCTCCCGGCCGCACCTCCGGTTCTCGGCGTCCCAGGGTGGCCGGGGCCGGACAGCTCAGCCACCGCGGCGGGCGCGCCAGGTCCCCGCTCCTCGGAGCCCGCGCCCCTTCGTTCGCCGCGGGCCCATCTCCGTCCCTGCCCCTCAGGACCCAGCGCCGCAGCTCCCTCTAGGGCACATCTAAGCGCCCCCGGACCCCAAGCACAGCCAGCGCCCTCCGGGCCACGGTCCCCGCGTCCCGGGCGGCTCGCCCCGGGCCCTGCACCCCGAGACCCAGGCCCGCCCAGGGTCGCCTCGGGGACTGCGCAGCGCGGCCTCCACGCCCCCAGGACCCCGAGAACCGGCCGCCCCTCCCGGCCC
>NW_004524699.1:5855473-5863930 GCF_000260255.1 Octodon degus | reverse complement strand
GGACGCTGCGGGAGCCGGGCCGGGCCGGGCCGGCGCGGGGACTGCGGGAGCGGGGCCGGGTCGGTCCCCCACCACCGGGAGCCGCCCTTCCCGCTCCGGGGTCAGCCGATTGGCCTCCGTGCGCCCTGCCTGTAGGCAAGTCAGGACCGCGCTGTCCCCGGCGTCCATAAAGACACCCGGGTAGGGTGGGACCACCGCGATCGCCGTCCAGGCTCGGGAAGGCCGGACCGCAGGCTTGCTCGGTTTGAACCCAGGCCCCGAGTCACAGCCGGGGAGCCTGGCCACGGCCCCGCCGAGGCGACAGTGACCCACGTCGCCGGGCTGGCGCGGCCGGGGGAAGGCGGCCCGCGGTGGGGCCACTGGGGCTCGCTGCCCCAGGACGTGCCGGCCCCTCCTCTCTGTATGGAGCGGTCCACCCATTGTCGTTCCTGACAGGCTGCGGGCAGTTGGCGGCCTGGGGTCCAGCTGTGCCCCCACCCGGCACGCCCCTGCCACCAAAGGAGCGCCCTGCTACTTCCCCCAGCCGGCCGGGCCGCCGCCTGCCTGGCTGCCTTCAGCTATCGCTCTATCTCCTCACTAAGTGGCCCAGGCTGTCCTTGCTTGGTCTTCTCATCCTCCTGGCTCAGCCTCCGGCGTAGCTGGAATTACAGGCTTGAGCCACCCCACCGCGCCAGGCTTCCTCACAACTTGACCTGAGTAACCCTGGACTCCCCACGTAGGCCCCCATTTAAAAACAGTTTCAGGGGCACATTTCTCTGACATTGCTCCGCACACACCTGCTTATCATTCTTATCAGAAAGGGTGGGGCTGGAAAACCCTCTGAGATAAAGCTCAGTATCATTTCCTGGGCTGGTCACACTGAAACTGTCAAAATTGTCTTGCTCCGACTCCTTTCAGTTGCCTCCCTTGACTCCATTCCCTTGTTTGTTTGTTTAGAGACAGGGTCTCACTAGGTAGTTCAGGCTGCACTTGAACTACGTAGCCCAGGCAGACCTGAAATTCCTGGTGATCCCCTGCCTCAGCCTCCCAAGTGCTGTGATTACAGTACTCTGTCTCTATCTATTTGCTCTCATAGTTAACAAAGTACCTTTCATTCCAGATCTAAGGATCCTAACAGCCACCCCACCACTGCCTCGGCAGAGGGATTGTGTCAGGGCTGGAGGGGTTGGCAATTTCAGCAAGGAAGCAGTTTAGTCTGCTCAAATGTGGCCGTGGTTGATGAAATGCAGGTTCTCTGACAAGCTCTGCCTCGGTAATCACCTCCCTTACCTTCTGGCCAATCCTTGAGTGTTTTTCCAGTTACATACCATGGTTTAATCTCAACTGAGTTCTTGGAAATGTCTCAAAAAGTGGCCACTTGCAAAAAATAGGCTAATCCAGGGGTGGGACAATGAAAGAAAGAAGAGGGAAAGAACAGGACAGGACAGCAGAAGAAAAAAGATGAAACTTCTCTCAAGATGAGGAAGCAGGAAGTTGTTATAGGAACCCAGTAAAACCCAGGGCCAAAACTGGGTGAGCAGGAGTTAACCACGCGGCGTTGCAGATGCCTTGAGCTTGGCGCGGCACTGGGGGTCCTGGACTCAAGTTTGAAGAAGTCAGAATCCTCGTGCAGTAACAGAGAAGGACACCATTCATCTTGAAGCAGTGGGAGCAACAGAACCCAGGTTGGAGGGGAATAAATCAACAGTACAAAGGCACAGTAAGTACTGAAGAGTATGCTTTTAGGGAGAACTAAATTTATTGCAGTTTCCTTTAGAGTAAGAGGGAATGATTACAGGACGAGGGATTCTCCCGGGACCGAGCAGGGCATGGTGGCACTCTTGTCATCCCATCACCCGGCCGCCCTGGCTGAGGCAGGACTATGACTGTGATTTAAAAGGTCTGCCCGGACCACATAGCAAGATCCTGTTTCATAAAACAAACAAAAATAATAAAGATAAAAAAGGGGCTGGGGATGTAGCTCAGAGCAAAGCCCTGGGTCCTACACCCACGACCACACAGGCACGCACACACGCGCGTGCACCACTGTGACCAAATGCACTTAGGAACCCACTGTCACCGGGGGCATTCCGCTGTCCTGTACAGGCGATGCTGGAGTCACCTGCGGGGTTGGTTTGGGCTGTGAGCACCTGTTTCGCCTCAGTGACATTTAGGGAACACTGACAAGTCACGATCTTGGCAGAAAACTATATTGCCACTGAAAACTGTGATTTCATGAAAATATTTGCACTGAAAGAAGATGTTGGGCTGGTGAGATGGCTCAGCGGTCTAAAGCACCTACTTAGAACAAGCTTAGCAAAGCACAGGGACCGCGGTTCAATCCCCCAGCACCACATGCCAGCCAGCCCCGCCCCCTGGTGGGCTGAGCTGGCCACACACACACACACACACACACACACAAAAAAAAATAAATAAAATTAAAAAAAAAAAAAAAAGAAGATGTTGTAGGAGAAACACAACAGAGGCCCTAAGGAGGTTTCTGTGTAGTGAGAAGCAGTTGTGTGAGGGCTTCTGGCGACCTGAGGCAAGCCGGCTACTCGTATCTAAAGCTCTAACAGCCTCGCCACTGATGCTCTCTGAAGGTGCCGTGTGGATGTCGAGAGCCCATCACACACAGCTGTCAAGCTGTCTCTTTTTTTTTTAGTTGTTTTGAGACAGTCTCGCTACACAGTTCAGGCTGGTCTTGAGCTCACTTTGTAGCCGAGGTTGGTCTTGAACTTATAAGGATCCTCCTGTCTCAGCCTCCCCAGTGCTGGGATTACAGGTGTGCACCACTACTCCAGGCTTAAGCTGTCCTCCAAGTCTCAACTTCCTCCTCTTAAAAGAAATAATGCTACTCTCTTCAAGAATATTACAAAGGGCTGGGGAAGATGGCTCAGTGGAATAAGCGCTTCCCTGGCAACGCAAGGCCCTGAGTTCAATCCCTGGTTCTGCCAAAAAAAAAAAAAAAAGTATTACAAAGATTAGAGGGGCCAGGGAGATGGCTCAGTAGAATAAGCACCTGCCTGTCAAGTGCAAGGGCCTGACTTCAATGCCCAGTATCACAAAAAAAAACCAAACCTGATACCATGAGGTACTTTCCTCAACCACAGTTGACTGGCTGGCTGCCGGGAACTACTAACCAATACAATTCTGAGATTAGAACAAAAACAAAGGCCAGCCAGATAGCTCCGTGGACTACAGCACCTGCTTCAGCAGAGTGCTATGGCTGGGATTCAATCCCAGGCGTGCCGTGCTGGCCCTGCCTCTGGGACGCACTGAGATGTTGATTAAGACTGGGCATGGTGGCACGCGCCTGTAATCCCAGCTGAAAACACGAGAATCACTACGAGTCTGATCTATGTAGTGAGACCCTGTAGACCCTGTACTAAATACATTAAAAAAAAGGGGGGGGCAGGGAGATGGCTCAGTAGAATAAGCGCTTCTCTGGCAAGCGCAAGGGCCTGAGTTCAATCCCTGGTTCTGCAAAAAACGACAACAAAAAACCCTTCCATTTAATTTAGGTTAAGATCATTCCTTTTTTTTTAGTACTGAGGATTGAGTATAGGGCCTTTACACTGAGCTCTGTCCCCAGCCTGTTTTTATTTTGAAATAAGATCTCACTAAGTCACTTAATTGTCCAAGCTTGGGGTTGAACTTGAGATCCTCCTGCTTCAGCTTTCCCGAGTACTGAGACTATAAAAAATGAGATACTACACCCAGCTGGAATTTCCTGTTTCTTTAGCATTCAAGTCAGAGGTTCTTCACTTACTATAGGTTTCAACTCCTATAAACTCATTTTAAGTTTGTTTGTTTGTTTGTTTGTTTGGTACCAGGAATCAAACGCAGGCTCATTTTAAGTTAAAAACATCACCACGTACAAGATATGTTGAATACTCCCATAAGTCCATCATAAAATTAAAACTTGTCAGGTTGAGCCACAACAAATTGGAGACTATGTGCCTACTGTGGACCCCAGAAAGGCAAGTGGAAGTTGCAGGGCCGGGGAGATAGCTCAGTGGCATGAGCGCCTGTGTGGCAAGCGTGAGGTCCTGAGTTTGATCCCTGGTACCCAAAAAAAGAAAGAAGTTGGAGGGGAATGAACTAGGCAGCGAGTCCTGTGCACCATCTGGAACCAGCTTTCACTCCCAACAGCAGACTGCCCTGCAGACACGCCCGCAGCGGGAGAAACCTGTGGCAGCGGAAGCAGCAGCGGCGGCAGCGGGGCGAGCGGGTCAGACCTGGCGCAGCTGCATGCAGCAGGTTGTGCAGCCTGCACCCAGCACAGGAGTCAAGGTGCCTGCGCTGCCGTCCTGGCGTCCTCCTGGAACACCCCTTCCCCCGCAAGAGCCCCAAGGCCTCTCCTACACGCAAGAATGCCTGAAGCCTCAGCTGCACCCCTGCAGCAAAGGGCTGTCCTGGCCAAGAATGAAGGTACAACGTGATTCTGGAGGGACAGCCAGGCCCCAGCTTGTCCCTAGTTCCTCCTAATGCTCAGAGAGGTTTTGGGTCCAAAATATCCATGTTTGTTGAGACGTCACGCAGTTCAGGCTAGCCCTGAACCCACAGCAGTCCTCCTGCCTCAGCCTCCTGAGTTACAGACGGAGACCACCACGCTCGGCTGAAACGTCACTTCCCTGGCAGGGCAGATACCCTGAGCAGGAAACGGGCAATTCCTTTTGTTAGGTTTTTGGGCAGCAGTGCAGTGAAGAGAGGAAAGATGGAAGAAGCCTTTATGCACGCCAAAGACCCAGAGTGGAGTGAGGGCAGACGCGGAAGCCTCGGACCTGAGACGAAGCAAGCCAAGCCTTTCAGGGACTGTCCTAGGGGTGGAGTGAAGAGGGGCAGTGTTAAGTACACCAAGGAGCTGACTGGGGTCCCTCCGGTGTGTGTGGGAAAGGTGAGAGGAAACTATCCCGGCTGGGGTGGGGAAGGAGGAGGAAGTGGTCATGGGAAGATAAGCTGTTGTTTTGGGATTCAGCCATGTTAGATGGCCGCATAAGAATTCAGCGGTTCATGCTAGCGCCAGAACCTAGCGCCTTTGATAAGAAAAACAAATGGCGTGCCCAGTGCAGTTGCACTGTGCCTATAATCCCAGCACTCAGGAGGAGGCTGAGGCAGGAGGGTTGCCAGTTCGAGGCTAGGCTGGGCTATATACAGTGAGTTCAAGGCCAGCCTGAACTGCATAGCAAAAGCTTGTCTCAAAAAGACAAAAAAATAAAATAAATTAAAAACATATATATATATATATATATATGTTTTTTTTTTTTTTTTTGGAACCGAGGACTGAACTTAGGCCCTTGTGCTTGCCAGATAAGCACTTATTCTACTAAGCTAACTCCTTTGCCCCTAGAAACATAAAATTGAAGAACATTAACGCACGAGGTACTTAAAAGGTGTCTGGAAATCCCATCGTCATCAGTGGCACCACTTTTATTTATTTATTTATTTATTTATTTTAAAATTTAGTGTGTGTGTGTGTGTGTGTGTGTGTGGCCAGCTCAGCCCACCAGGGGGCGCGGCTGGCTGGCATGTGGTGCTGGGGGATCGAACCGCGGTCCCTGTGCTTTGCTAAGCTTGTTCTAAGTAGGTGCTTTAGACCACTGAGCCATCTCGCCAGCCCCGGCACCACTTTTAAATTATAAACTCTGCTACTTGTGGCAGCTCTCAGTCCACCCTGCAAAGCTACAGAAAATAGCAGAATAAAATGCACTTGACTAAGAGGGCGAGGCCCAAAGCCAAGCTTGTGTGAGTCTTCCCTTGCCCTCCGGGCCTTTGCAGTCTGTACCCCTCTGAAAGGCTTGCCAAGCGAAGCAGGCCTAACTAGTTCTACTGCTCACAGTGGGGCCGTTTCTAGTTACAGTACGGCGATGATGCGGACGGCCTGTTCTTGAAACTCTGACGTCATTTGCCTAAATGTTATCATCAAACTACCAGTTTTCTCAGAACTGAAAAAGTAACTGGCCAGAGCTGGGCGTGGTGGCGCAAGCCTGTGCTCTCAGCACTTGGGAGGCTGAGGCGGCAGGACCACCATGAGTTCAAAGGCAGCTGAGGTAGGCTACACAGTGAGTTCAAGGCCAGCCTGAACTACATAGTGAGTCCCTGTCTCAAAAAACAAAACAAAAACTAACTGGCCCTGGTGGTGACACGGGCTGTAATTCTAGCACTTAGGAGGCTGAGGCAGGAGGATCCCCATGCTTAAAACTGTCTTATTGCTTTTTAAATTTTTTTCTGCTTCTTTAGAATTGGGAATTGTGATTGTCGCTGAGTCAGACCAACTACACCTGCCCAGGGTTTGTGGGAAATTTCTTCTTCCATATACTTGAAACCCTACCATCACAACCATTATCTTGAAAATGGGAGGCATGAGACGCAAAGGTTGAGAGGGAGGCAGGTGTGCTCCTGCAAGCCTGCAATCCTAGCTCTCTGGGAAACTGACACAGAATTTCGAGTTCAAGCCCAGCATGGGCAACTTAGCAAGTCTCTGTCCCAAAAAGAAACAAAACTGAGAAAGGGCTGAGGATGTAGCTCAATGTAAAGACCCTGGACTTAATCTTCAGTACCACAAGAAAAGGAAAAAGGAAAATTGAGCCAGGAGTTGTGGTGCAAACCTAGGATTCCAGAGGTTGAGGCAGGAGGATCAGCAGCTCCAGCCCAGCCTGGCCTACGTAGGAAGGAAAAAAAAAAGCCTTATAAAGTTGTTTCCCAGAAACTAACAAAAGTCACTAATTTTGAAACTATTTTAAAGCTTCATCACTATCATCTCATTAGATGGAATTAAGATGCTGACTTTGAGACAGGGTCTCTCCGTGTAGCCCAGGCCGGCTGGAGCTCACGGTGATCCTCCTGCCTCAGCCTTCCAAGTGCTGGCAGTACACACATGCGCCACCAGTTCTGCACTCAACAGATGTGTGCTAAAAGTTACCCAGCTGATAGTGCGACCTCCAGCGAGTCATTTAAATCCCCAGCTGTTGCTTTCACAATAGTTACGTAAAGTGGATCTCCATTATCTAAAGCCCTTTCAGCCTAATACAATGTGCGCTTTCTTTCCAGGACCGTAGTCCACAGCTTACGCTCTGGGGTTTGTGAACAAAGCCTGGATCAGAGCTCCAGCAGGGTCGTTCAGAAACCCAAAGGCTGCCTTGGAATAAGCTAATCTAAGCAAACCTCATCTGAAAGAAATGGAGTAAGAATATGGACCTTTCAGGAGGCTGAGGCAGGAGGGTTTCTGCGTGTTTGAGGCTAGACTGGACTACAAGGTCAGGCTGTACTGTAGAGATCCTGTCTCAAAATATGGAAACAAGGAAAAATCTATCTGCCTACCTGCTTTCTAAGGTCCTTGTGATCTTAGATGAGACAATATACCTTTAAAATGCCTAAGTGAATACTGGACAGATTTAGTCACTCAGTAACCCCACTATCTACCTGTGGAGTGACAAAACCCTAACTTCAGTTTCTCAGGAGTTCCTGCTCTGTACGCGCAGAGGTCGCCCTTGTGCTGGGGACTGAGGGCTTTGTGAAGAGATTTTGGGGCTCAGTCAATCAGAGATTTGAACCCACAGGGTCCAGCACATCGGGACTCAGCTGCACAAAGCTGTCTTCGGCTCAAGGCTCCCGTCCACCCAGAGCCCCTTGGAAGGACAGACAGGTGCCATCCAGGAACACAAAGGGACAGATAAGACAAGCCAGCTGTGGCCACGCGGGGTGAGGGCGTGGAGCGCACAGATCCTGTATCGTCCCTGCAGTAAAAGAGATCTAACAGGGCGTGCACCCCAGGAGTTCTGACTGCTGAAGGCCCATCACTTTGCCATGAAGGCTAAGAACACTTCTGAAGGCAAATTTTTCGTTGTAAAGGGGCTGGGGATTTGGCTCAGTGCTAAAATGTTTGCCTAGCAAGCTGGAAGCCCTAGGTTTGGTCCTCGTCAACAAAAACAAAAAATGTCATTGTAGAGCCTGGATACTTCTCAGGAATCAAACACTTGATCTGCAAACATGGACCACTGAGAAAACAGCACAAGAATACCATTTAAAGGGGGCTGGCCAGATAGCTTAGGGCACTAAAGCACCTGTTTAGGCAGATAGAGGGACCAGGTTCAATCCCTGGCTTGCGGGACCTGCCCTCAGGGTATGCTGAGCTGTGACTGAGACTAGGTGTGGTGGTGCTATCCTATAATCCCAGTGCCTGGGAAGCTGAAAACAGGAGTCCTCTCTGTGCAGTGGGACCCTGTACTAAACACATAAAAAAAAAAAAGAAAAGAAAGATTATCATTCAAAGCTGGAAGATGTGCCGGGGTGGCACACATGGCTGTGATCCTAGCACCTGTAAGGCTGAGGCAGGAGGACCATTATGAGTTCGAGGCTGGCCTGGGCTACGTAGTGGGACCCTGTCTCAAAACCAAAAAAACAGGCTGGGGAGATGGCTCAGTAGAATAAGAGCTTCCCAGGCAAGCGCAAGGGCCTGAGTTCAATTACTGGTTC
>NW_004524699.1:5852733-5853343 GCF_000260255.1 Octodon degus | reverse complement strand
GGTCCTGAGCGCCATCCCTGGTACAAACAAATAAATAAATCGAAGGATTGCTGTGAAAACAAATACAAATGACTAAGAAATGCAAAGTATATCTATTGTTTTGGGGGCTTTTTGCAGTTAAGAATAAATTCTAACTCTGTGGCAGTGGTGGACACTTTGCACCACACAGAAGTGACAGGAGCTTCTGAGAAGCCCCAAGGGGGTGGTGGATTCAGGTTCTGAGGAGGAGGAGTCTGTTGCTGAGCACGACCCAGGAACGCTCTTCAGGGCTCTCAACTTTGCTGGAAAAAATGGATCATTCCCATCCTAAGGGAAAACCTACATGGACGACAGCAGTAGCACCATGCCGCCATCTCATGGTCACCCCGTGACTTCAGCCTCACTCTCTCACGGCGGAGGCGATGGCAACATGAAGCTGAGGCCCACGACCTCCTACTTTGGCCTTAAGGATGTGGAGCTACTGTTTTCCGGTTTGGTGGTCAATACAGCTGGAGAAATGGCTGGAGCTTGTGTGGCAGTGGTTTTACTACCAATGTTCTGCAAAGGGCTCAGGACAGCCCGGAAAGGTCTCCTGCGGGAGTCACGAGGCAGCATTCGCTACAGTTCTGCT
>NW_004524699.1:5834606-5851493 GCF_000260255.1 Octodon degus | reverse complement strand
AATTTCAGTACTTGGCAGTCTGAGGCAAGAGGATTGCAGTGAGTTCAAGACCAGCCTGAACTACATACTGAGATCATATCTCAAAAAACCAAACCAAAAAGCCCCCAAACTTTTTTTTTTTTTTTTTTTTTCCGGAACCGGGCATTGAACTCAGGCCCTTGTGCTTGCCAGGCAAGCGCTTATTCCACTGAGCCATCTCCCCGGCCCCTCCCCCAGCTTTTAAGAAGCTGATAACTGCCGTGAAACACACTGGAATGTATCTGGAGGTCACTTGATATTGGCACTCCTGGTGGATTTGACATTCTCCTATTTTGCTTAAGTGATTATGCACAGGCAAGAAGCACTCACTACTTCATGACAAGCTAAAAACAAGAATCTAAAAACCAAACCTGGCTACCCTACTGGGAGTTTCATAAGCATGTTCATCTATAACTTGCATAAAGAAGACAGAGCAGGAGAAGAGGTCCTCCTGCTGAATCCCCCCACCAAAGAGCAGGCAGTAAGTTCCAAGGAGCAGAAGGAAAGTTTCCTCGTAGAACTGGGAGAAAAAAGTATTCAGGCTCAGATCCCAGAGGTCGGATGGAGGTGATCGGCGTGCGCCAACCCCCCACCGTAGTCAAGTTTCCGTGCGCTTTCCAGCTCAACCTGCAACGATTTACCTAGTTCTGCTTACCTGTCACGGGAAGAAGAGCGACAACACCCACTTTCTAGTTATCAGATTGGTCCAAGGATCACCTCGCACAGAGCCTAGCGAACTGCTTCATAAGGGCGCTACAAATCCCATCACTGCCCAAGTATTTCACCTGAATTTTCAGGGGGAATAGCTAAGACGTCTTTCGCCAACACAGTGATGGGTGAAATTAGTCCCGTGGGCCACCAGGCGCAGGGTGGCAACTACAGAGCGTCCCCACCCTGCCGTCGGTCACTGGTCCCTCCGCGAGGGCCCGGGCGCTGGGGCGGCGTTGTCATAGCAACGGCCGCAGGGTCTCCCTTCCCCCAGGGTGGCTTCCCCTCGCGCCAAAGCTTAAGACCACATAAGGGAGCCCGGCCGAAGGGCCCCGAGGTGGCTAGTCTAGGCCCTGGGTGGCTTCTCGGGGTCGCACACTCCGGCCAAGCCACCACACACCGCCGTACCCGCCGCAGCCGGCACTCGTGCACATCCGGCGGCCCCGCCCTTTGACCCGGAAGTGCGCTGGAGAGGAAGCAGCTGGTGATGCGGGAGCAACATGGCGGCCCTGGTGCCCCGCGGCCCCTCGGGCTCCTGCTGTCTGCGTCTGGCCGCGGGCCTCCGTCTGCTTCCGATGCTGGGACTGCTCCCGCTGCTGGCCGAACCCGGTCTGGGCCGCTTCCACCACCTGGCACTCAAAGTAAGGCCGGGCAGGGCCGGGCCGGGCCGGGAGCGGAGGCCGAGGCCACTCCTCTCCGGGACTCGGGGCACCTTCGGCCACACCGGGCCTCCGAGTGCCGCGGCGCCCCCTGGTGCTTTCCGGCTGCGACCCTGTCGGTAGGGGGTCGGCAGGGTGATCGCGAGCCGCTGGGCCTCGGGCTGTGTGGTGGGGCGGAACCCTGGGACTGACGGTGGGGCGGGGGCTGCGCGGCCGCCGGAGGGCGCGGCCGCTCGCCCGTGGGCCCTGCCGGCCTCCATAGGCCGCTCTGCCCGCCCGGCTCTTTCGACTTCGTCCCGGCTCTCGGCGGTCTGCGCTCTGGCGTGCCTTGTACGCGGCGGCTGGAAGCGTTGCTGAACCGTAGCCTGTTTCCCGGCTCACTCAGGGCTCCCGCTTTAGAATTTCCAGGAGAAACCAGATCTTGTCTGAAGTGTGACTCTTAAAACAGCAAGTAAGAGATTTGGGGTAGGCTTAGTGTCTTGCTTTATACCGCAGTTCACGGTTAAAAGTCCTTGAAGACTTAATACTTAAGTATCGTCAGGTGATTCAGCGGGTTGGCTTATCTGGGGAATAGGAAAGTGTGCATGCTTGGGGCTCAGAGTCCTGTACGTAGCCTTCGTGGTGCACAGTACCCTAGCAAGTTTGTGGGCTTGTACAAAGCTTGGTAAAGACACACTCCATTAGCCACGATACATTGATTTTTGTAGACTATTTTGCAGATTTAAATTTAAAAACCTGACCAGATACATACAACCATACTTTGGGTATCAGCTTTTGTTCTTTTTTTTTTTTTTTTGCTCCGAATGCCTGGGTTTGGCTGGCTTGAGTTGTGGGGATCGAACCCCAGCAACCTGAGCCTGACTGCTTTGTTGTAGCAGCCACTTAAAAGAGCTGAGCTAAGGGGCAGGCCCTCTCAGCTTTTGTTCTTTACAAAACAAAAATTATTCTGATGAAAGTGATTCTTAACCACAGGATAATAGGTGAATTTTATTTCCTTTGATAATCTGTTAAAAGCTGTAGAACTGCTTCCTAGGCAAGTATACATTGAAATCTAGACAGAACAAGCGCCGGCTAGATAGCACAGCGGGCTAAAGCACCTGCTTCGACAGAGCGGCGGGGGATTGTGCCTGTAATCACATCACTTGGGAGGCTGAAAACAGAATCACTACGTGTCTGATCTCCATAGTGAGTCCCTGTTCACCCTATAGACCTTGTCCTGAATTCATAACAACAGCAACAAAAATCTGGACAGAACATTCTTGGGACCGAGGAGATAGCTCAGTGGCTGCCTGTCAAGTGCAAGGTCCTGAGTTTGATCTCTGGTACTGCAAAAAAAAAAAAAAAAAAAAAGAAAATCCAAAAAACAAAAATCCAGGAACATTCTTAGGCCTTATAAACCCAGCGAAGTTATCTAATGCGTTCCCGCTCTCATGTTAACTTTTTCATTTTTCTTTTTGCGGAACCAGGGATTGAACTCAGGCCCTTGCGCTTGCCAGGCAAGCACTTATTCTACTGAGCCATTGAGAAGCCCCACACTCCTCTGGGGCTCCGGCCCAGAGGAGTTTTATGTTATGTTATGTTTTAGAATTTTTATGTTAACTCTAAAAACCAGGGGTGGTAGTTTATGCCTATAGTCTCAGCTAACTGAGAGGCTGAGGCAGGAGGATCTTTGAAAGTTTTAGGCCAGCCTGGGCTACAGGGGCCAGGGAGATAGCTCAGTGGCATAAGGTCCTGCCTAGCAAACACGAGGTGGGGTGGGCGAGTCTCCTTCCAACATGGGCTACAAAGTGAGCTCAAGGCCAGCCTGCACTGCATTATGAGAGAAGACAAAAATAAATAAATTTTTTATTTTTATTTATTTTGCAGTGTTGGGGATTGAACTCAGGACCCTGCGTTTGCCAGGCAAGCACTTATTCTACTGAGCTATCTCCCTGGTCCCCAAATAAATTATTTAAAAAGTAAGATAAAATTATGCCCTTACATATTTTATGATCTTGAGTCTAATGAGCTGAACTCATACAGCCTATAAATGAGACAAAGCTGTCAGTGGGACACACTAGAACTGTGCCTCCCAACTGAGTCCAAGTAATCTTTCTACATTTCTAGAATTAAAATAGCATGTCTTAAAAAAAAATAACATGTCTAGCATTATTAGATGCCCTTTGATGTCTGCAGGCAGAAAATTTTACTGACCTTAGTGATAGAAGAGAACTGAATTTGTGTAATTCTAGTGTTTGATTGCTGCCTGTTGTGATAAATTACTTAATCGCTTTATCTAGGTGGCACGTTTCTTTTTTCATTTTGTTTTGTCTTTTGTCTTTTTGAGAGGGTCTTGCTATGCAGCTCACGCTGGCCTTGAGCTCACTTTATAGCCCAGGCTGGTCTGGAACTCACCGTGATCCTCTGCTTCAGCCTCCCCAGCGCTAGGATTACGGGCAGCGGACACCATGCCCTGCGGTAACATGACTTATGAGTATCATTGTACTCATTCTGTAAGCAGTACTGGAATTGTTTTCTAGTAAATGTTCTAATGTCTTGTCCAAGGAAGTGGAAGTCACTGGGAGAGTGCTTGTTGGAAAAGCATTAGATTGTTTTGTTTGAGATTGAAATAGACTCCATCAGGTTAGAGACACAAACTGAACAGGTGAGTATCCAGAATATTCAGTGATCGTTAAAAAAAATAATAACCTTGGAGCTAGCCAAATAGTTCAGAAGATTAAAGCGCCTGCTTAGGCAAACGGGGTGAGGGGGTGGGAGGGGTGTGCCCGGCTAGGCCCTGCCTCCAGGGCACGGTGAGATGGCAGTTGAGACTGGGTGTGGTGGCACAGGCCTGTAGTGCCAGCTCTTGGGAGGCTGAAAACAGGAGGATCACTGAGTCCAGTCTGTGTAGTGAGACCCTGTAAAGCCTGCACTAATTACAAAAAAAAAATTGCCATGGAGAGTTTGAAGTATATCGTAGCAGGCAGAAGTGTCATCAGACCTCTCTAGCCATCACCCAGGGGCTAATTCTGCTCCATCTCTACATACATTCCTTGTTGCCACTTTTTGCTTTTTTAATTAGAAAGGAGTCCCTTCATTTTAATTAACTTTTATTACATTCTCTTGGGTTTTTTTTTTTTTTTCCCAAATTTTTCATGTTCCTTCTCTTTTGATCTTTCTGTGTTTTTTGCTTTTTGTTAATTTAAAAAATAAATGTTATTTATTTATTTATTGGATACAGGCTCTTGCTACACAGCTCTCGGACTGCAGTAATCCTCCTGTCTCAGCCTCCCCAGGGCTGGGTCTCGGGCCAGCCTGGCACACAGTGCAGGGAACTGAACTTGGGTCCTGGTTTTTTTTGCGGAACTGGGGATTGAAAACTCAGACTCTTGCGCTTGCCAGGCAAGTGTGTATTTTACTGAGCCATCTCCCTGCCCCCCCGTTTTGTTTTTTGAGACAGGGTCTTGCTATGTAGTTTGTTTGTTTATTTATTTATTTTCTGTATTTTAGGGATGGGTCTAGACGTGTTCAGGGTCTCACTACTAGATCGGACTTGTGATTCTCCTGTTTACAGCCTCCCAAGTTCTGGGATTATAGGCGTGCACCACCACACTGTCTCAGTCACTGTCTCAGTGTGCTCCAGGGGCAGCTCCACAGCAAGCCCAGGGATTGAACCCACAACCCCTGTGCCTGCGTGCAGACACTTTAATCCGCTGAGCTGTTTGACCGGCCCTTGATATGTAGTTTATTTAAAAACTTATTTACTTATGTATTTATGATAGATTTTGGGTTTTTTCTTTGCCTCTTTTTTTTTTTTTCATGGTACCAGGAATCGAGCTCAGGACCTTGCATTTGCCAGGCGAGCACTTATTCCACTGAGCTATCTCCTTGGTCCCTTTTTGCCTTTTTCGAAGAGGGTTTCACTTGAACTCACTCTTTAGCCTAGGGTGGCCTTGAGCTCACAACAGTCCTCCAGAGTCAGCCTCCCAAGTGTTAGGATTAGAGGTGTACACCACCGTGCCAGGCTGCTATATGGTTTACTGTTTTCTTTTTTGATACCAGGAATCCACCTTGGGGCTTTGCGCCTGTCGGGAGGTGCTGTGCTGCTGAACCACATCCCTGGCCCTGCTATATAGTTTAGACTGACCTTGAACATACCGTGTAGCCCTAGCTGGTCTTTTTTTTTTTTTTTTTTAATCAATTTTATTGATACATTGTAGGTATACATAACAATGAGATTGATCATAGGGAATTTGTGCCTTACGTTATATATCTTTTCGAAGTCAGGGCCTTGTGCTTGCCTGGCAGACGCTTAAGCTACATTATGTATCTTTTTTTTTTTTGGTGGAACTGGGGATTGAACTCAGGCCCTTGCGCTTGCCAGGGAAGCGCTTATCCTACTGAGCCATCTCCATGGCCCTACATTATGTATCTTGATTCTTCTTTTTACCTCCATCTCCTCCCCTCCTTTCAGCCCTTCTTGCCCTATTTACAAAAGCTTTGTTTCCATTTTATTCCTTCAGTCCCCCCATTCCCCTTCCCATTTGAATATTTTCTTCCTGTCTCCCAGTATCTGTTCCACTTTTTGGTCCTTATTTACACTTTCTCTTTCTCACACCAGAGAAACCACACAGTATTTGTGTACGTGTGTCCAGTTTATTGCACTTCAGAGTGTGGTCTCCCAAGTGCATGTATTTACCTAGAAATGTTTTCAGCTTGTTCTTTATGACAGAGTAGTATTCCATTACATATAAAACCCCCACATCTTTATCCATTTGCCAGTTAATGGGCATTTGGACTGTCCCCAGGATGTGCCTGTTACTAGCTGTGTAAGCATGGGGTACATCTCCTGCCGTGGTACGGTGCTTTTGATTCTTTCAGGAAGACACCAGGGGAGATAGCTGGGTCACATGGAACCTCTAGTTTTAGTCTTCTGAGAAATCTCCACACTGATTTCCACAGCGGTTGCACCAGTCTACCCTCCTACCAAAAGTGGAAAAGAGCCCCCCCAGTCCTTCCAGCATTTGTTATTGATTGATTTGTTAATAACAGCCATTTTTTCTGGGGTGAGATGGAATCTCAGTATTTTAATTTGCATCTCAGTATTTTAATCTCAGTATTTTATTTTGTTTATTATTATTATTATTATTAATTTTATTTATTTGTGTGTGTATGTGTGTGTGGCCAGCTCAGCCCACCAGGGGGCGGGGCTGGCTGGCATGTGGTGCTGGGGAATTGAACCGTGGTCCCTGTGCTTTGCTGAGCTTGTTGTAAGTAGGTGCTTTAGACCACTGAGCCATCTCACCAGCCCTATTATTTTTTAATCTAGTTGCAACTTTTTTTTTTTTTGGCGGAACCGGGGATTGAACTCAGATCCTTGCGTTTGCCAGTCAAGCACTTATCCTACTGAGCCATCTCCCCAGTCAATCTCAGTATTTTTTTTCAAAGTTTTATTGATAAACATATAGCAATGAGACAGTTTCAAATCAAATCGAAAGTACAGTTTCAACAAATAATGCACTGCATATATTCTTCTTAGTGGTTAATTGCCGTACAAGATGCAGACTTGTGATCCTACTTACAAACACCATTAGAAAAAATCATTCTATTCATTAAGAGAATGCAACTATATATCTATCCCAACCACTTTGAATACACAGATACAAAATGGACATTCATAGTTATACCCCATTTTTTTTAAGTTCCGTTGTTGAATATTATAGGTATGTAAACTCAGCAAAATATTCTAAAAGAGTCCAGTAGCCCATAATAGCATTGGGTCTTCTGTTTAACTGGCAATGTCAGAAATTATTGACCTGAGTCCCCCACAGCTCAACTTAACAGCATAGCTTTATTTCTTATAATTTCGTCTTCATACTTTTCTGCTGGATGGTTAAGACCAAGGTAAAGCAGGACCTGTGCAACAAGAGTTGTAGCTTTTTGTTCTGAGAAGGTCAGTGAAATGCCCTCAGGATTTATCCTGAGATCCTCTACCTCAGATTGTAGAACCTTTGTCAGTGTCAGCCATGTGGATGAGTCACGGCCAATGCTTGGCCAATGTGCTCTCTGTGAAAGCCTGAGAGAATGTTTTCTCTCCATGTGACTCTCCTTAGGCACACTCTACGTCATCGATCACTTTCCTCTTTGGCCCCATAATCTCCTTGATCAGAAAATTTGGGACACTACCGAGTTACATGACGTTACAGTACAAGTTCTCATATGTCCTGAGTCTTAATTGACCTTGGAAGGCTAGGGCCAAAATGTTGGCTTTCCTTGTAGCCCTCCTTTTTCTCTAATTTTGGTCTGCAAACTTAGGTTGTTAACCATCCAGAAGCTCAGTATTTTAATGACCAATGATGTTGGAGTTTTTTTCATATAGTTGCTGTTTGTACTTCTTCCTCTTGAGGAGTGTGTGTTCATCTCAGATGTCTATTTTTGGATTGAGTCTTTAAATTTGAGGGTCTGGTTTCTTTGAGTTCTTTATATTTTCTAGATGATAATCTTTTGTCTCCGGAGCAGCTGGTAAAAATATTTTCCTACACTGTGGGTTGTCTCTTCACTCTGTTGGCGGTTTCTCTTGCTGCCCAAAAGCCTTTCAGGCTGGGTGTGATGGAGCACGCTTTTAATTCTAGTACCCTTTATTTTAATTTTAATTTAATTTTATTTTGCTTGGTACTGGGAGACAAACTCAGAAACCTGAAGATAGGGTAAAGTGGAAGCAAGGAAGGAAGAAAAGATAATTTATGCCAGAGACTTTTCTTGGTGGTGGTTGTGCTGTGGATTGAATCTAGGGCTTCACACTAGCTACATGCTGAGCCCTTTTTAATTTTCTTGCTGAGTTGCCCAGGCGAGGGCTTATGTACCCTTAGGGTTGTCCTGTCTCAGGCTCCCAGAATGCTGCCATTGCAGGTGTGCACGGTCATGCACGTGCACAGCAGCAGAAGGGTGAGTTGAGCTAATGCTAATGAGAAAATAAAGCAAACTGAGACAAAGGGTAGCTGGCTGCAGACCGCTCTCCACGGGGAGTGAAAAGAGGCTCCCCACGCAGGCGACCCTGCATGGGACAGGCTTGTTCACTGTGGGCCCCTAGCAGCTGCGCTGGCCCCCAGGCAGCAAGGTCAGCCAGGGAGCAGAGCAGGCGCAGGAGGGTGCGCGCAGCTCTCCTCATGGCTGCTCACCCTGGTTAGTGAGGCTGAGGAGCCCTGTGCCCTGAGGAAGGGCCAAAGGCCATCCTGGAGGCAGGCGTGTACGTGGCTGGGAGAGCTGTCAGCGTCACCTGCCCTGTGGTGTCCTTCGTCAGCAGTGGACTGTGCTTGAGAGGACTGGAGGGTTATGGAGTGCACACTGGCCTGCTGTGTGCAAGGCGCCAGGAACCCCATGAGACGTGAGCAGAAGTTGGGCCATGCAGCAGGTGAGGGGACCTGGGAGAGGAGCAGCCCGGAGGCTCACAGGGAGCCTGACTCCTGAGCCCAGGGTAGGGGGGTTTCTGTGTTAGGAAAGGAGCGGGCCGAGAGGACCGTGCAGTAGAAGGGCCATCAGGGGACATGTGGGTAAGGCGACAGCAGGAGATTGTCCCTGCTTGGTGTCAGCGTGCAGAGGGAAGCCCCGAGTGGTGGAGTACTACCCAGAGGCCTTGGTTCAGGCATCATGTGGGGCAGCCATGGGGGTTTCTTTGGGGTCAGGGCTGGTGAAACAAGGCCAGCCTTTGGGGAAGATCCATTCCCTGAGGGCTCGGCTGCCAGGAGCCAGAGCAGGGCCAGCGGGCTCAGATGGCTGGCTCAGGAGGAAGAGGGCGCAGGTAGGCAGATAGAGTGAGGAAGGTGGGAGCGGTGGGCTGCCCAGCAGAGTCTAGCGTGGAGAGGGTTGCTGGTGTGTGTTTCAGCGTTGAACAGGAGCAAGAGCGAGGTGTGTGTGCATCTCCCATCGCAGTCCTGCTCTCTGCTGCGCTCTGCAGAGGAGGAGGAAGTGGAGTTCGGGTCTCTGTTGGGCACTGCACAGGCCACGGTGTCCCTAGCACAGAGCTGGTCCCTCTTTCTGTGCTGAGCCACAGTGAGGGCTTTAATCTGTTGCCGTGGCCGAGGGACTAGGTTTCCTCTGGCCTGAGCTTGCATAGTGCGAGCCTGGGGGACCCGGGGCTTTTGCCGCCTACATGCGACTCTGTGGTGCTGGAAGGTTGTCTTCCTGCCAGTATCTGAGCCGTGTGAGTGAAGGACACCCGGCTCCAAGCACTCTGCCCGTGTCTTTGCTGCAGGCTTTTTGGGGTTCTGTCTTGGCGTGTCTGCTCACCATCTGCCCTTGGTCTATGTGGGACACGCTATGCCCTGCTGAGTGGCTGCGGGCTGGACATTCCTGTGTACACATGACGCTTGGCTTTCTTCTTTACTTTTTCTTTTTTTTAAATTAATGCAGGTTCTCTCATAGTGATCCTTCTGTCTCAGCCTCCCCAACCCTGGGATTACAGATGTGCACCACCATGCCCACTTCTGGGACCAGCACAGCATGTGGTACTGGGGATTGAACTCAGGACCTTGTGCTTGCCAGGCAGGTGCTTATGCCACTGAACTATCTTTCTAGCCTTCTTTTGTTTTTTCTGTAGTGTGGGGAACTGAACCCAGGGCCTTGTACTGCCAAGCACAAGTTCTGTACTCTGGGCTTCCAGTCTCTTGGGGAGTTCTGTGTGGGTTTATTTTTTATTTTATTTATTTATTTTTTTTGCAGAACCGGGGATTGAACTCAGACCCTTGCGCTTGCCAGGGAAGCACTTAATCCACTGAGCCATCTCCCTGGCCCCCTGTGTGGGTTTTTGTTTTTGTTTGTGTGTGTGTGTGTGTGTTTAGGGAAGAGTCTTCAGGGTACTCAGAGTCTCACTGCTAGATTGGATTTGTAGTGATCCACCTGTTTACAGCCAAGAGCTGGGATTACAGGTGGGTGCCACCACACCCAGTGTCAATCGCCATCTCGGTGTGCTCCAGGGGTGGGGCTTGCTCGCAGGCCTGGGGATTGAACCCCTGGCCCTTGCACCTGCTTGCAGGCACTTTAATCCACTGAGCTATTTGGCTGGCCTTTAAGATTGCTTTACTTTCCTCTATTTCATTGTAAGTGATTAAGAGGGTGGGTTTGTGTTGGGTTGACTACTGTCCCCCTGAATTCTGTTTACCTGGGGCCTCTGTAACTTTGTTTGGAAACACAGTCTTTGAGGATAAGAATAGGTTGGCCAGATTAGTGTGGGCTCTACTTGCACTCTGACTGTGTCTTTACAAGAGTAGAGAAGCCAGACTCAGTGACAAGCACCTGTGGTCTCAGTTATTGGGAAAGCTGAGGCAGGAGGATCTCTCAAGCCTAGTGACAAGGGCCAGTCTACGCAGTGTGAGACCCTGTCTTCTCATAAAAGAGTGGAAGGGAAGGAGGGAGCAGAGGAGAGACCAGAGACACGGCGAGAGAAGCTGGTTGTGTGGTGGGGGAGGCGGGGCTCAGGGTGCTGCACCGCACACCCAGCTCCCAGAACTGGCACACAAGCTGGCACCATGAAGACGTTGCGAGCCGCTCCCTGCTGTTGGCGGCTTTGGCTGCGGCCTGGTGCATTGTGAAGAAGAGGTCCGCTCCGCACCCGTGTTCTGAAGGGCCGTGGTGTGCGGGTCGCACTGGTGATGCCTTCTACCTGGCGCGTTGTCCCCGGGCAGCGCAGGGCACTGGCAGCAGGGCACGGGGAGCACAGGTGACTGTATCCCCCTCTCGTAGTCACTGGTGCTTCCATTATAGGGCTGGACCTTGTCTGATCCTGGTCGCCTCCTAAGCCTCCCCCAAAAACATGTCAGTGGGATTAAGTTTCCACCCTCTTTTAAAAAAAACACTGGGTAGGTGTCACGCGCCTGTGATCCTAGGCTGCGGCAGGAGGATCACCCAAAGCCAGCCTGGGCTGCAGCCCCCGCAGTGCGGCCTGTGCAGCTGGATGTTATCACTCCCGCGTAGTAGACAGGGAGAAGAACTCAGGGAGGAGGGAGGAGGCGGAATTTGAGACTGGGTCCAGCTCCTTCGTCTCCCCGCCTGCCAGGGGGAGCTTGGGTGCTGAAGCCCTGGGTGGCCTGTTCCCCACACCTTGCCTTCTGATAGCTCTCTCCCACCCGTTGCTTCCTGTGGGCTTTTTATCATGGGAATGAATTGCGTCGCTGTCCCTGTGTGCTGAGCGGAGAGGCTGAAGGGACCTAGAAGCTCCTGTCACTGCTGCTGCTACGAGAGGCTGTGGAGCCCTGTAGTGGGATGGCAATGTCTCTGTCACCTGAGAGAGCAGCTGTGGGTGCCTGCAGGAGCTTTTTGCTTCTCATTCAAACCCGAGGGCATTACTTCAGATGCTGTGGAAGCCAGGTGGGTCCTGGAGTGGAGCAGCGCAGGAGGCAGCAGGGAGAGGCCACAGGGCATGAGCCCTGCCTCGGTGGCAGCCACGTGGTCTTAGCCTGGAGTCCAGAGGTGCTGGATCTCAGGGTTTGTTCTGTTCTTTATTTTTTATTATTATTTTTTTTAATAGTGTATTCATTTATTTATTTTGTGTGTGTGGCCAGCTCAGCCCACCAGGGGGCGGGGCTGCTGGCATGTGGTGCTGGGGGATTGAACCGCGGTCCCTGTACTTTGCTTTGCTTAGCTTGTTCTAAGTAGGTGCTTTAGACCACTGAGCCATCTCACCCAGCCCTGTTCTTTATTTTTTGTGTTTGAGACAGGCTTCGATATGTAGCCCAGGCTGGCCTTGAGCTTGCAGTAATCCTCCTGCCTCAGCCTCCTGAGTGCTGCAATGATGGGTGTGCCACCACACCTGGCTGCACCTGGGTTCTTTTGGGTACCCAAAATTGAACTCCAGGGGCCGGGGAGATGGCTCAGTAGAATAAATGCTTCCCTGACAAGCGCAAGGGCCTGAGTTCAATCCCCGGTTCTGCAAAAAAAAAAAAAAAAAAAATTGAACTCCAGACTTCGTGCTTGCCAGGCAGGTGCTGCCCTGCGGAGCTTTATCCCTGGCCTTTCCACTGTTTTTAAAGTGAGGCAGAAAAGAGCTAAAAACACTGGTGTGAAATGTTGAGCTTTGGGAACATTTTCTCATGAGTCTTCTTGTTGAAGCTTTTCTTCCCTGCTCCTGGCAGTTGTCTCCAAGTGCCTGCACCCGCTTTCTGTGTAGCTGTCTCCTACACAGCCCTCGTGAGCAGCCCCCCACCGCCCACTCCCTTGCCTGCCCGAGTTGGTTGCTGAGGGCAGGGTCGTACCCTTGTCTTCTCAAGATGCAGATGTGTTAGTGCAGCAAGCCTCCAAGTCTCAACTTCTCCGAAAGCTCCCCAGGCCACCTGTTTGTACTGTCCCCACAATCACTGTGATCCGAGCCACCCTGCCCAAGAGTGAGCGAAGTTTGAAGTTATTAGGGCTGGTCACACTGCCCCGGCTCCCCGCGGAGCCCTTCCCTGGCTCTGTGCGCGCACAGCCCATGGGTCTTATCCTCGCCACCGCTGCCTGCGGCAGCTCTGGAGTACTCTTTCCTGAGGGTCTTCATGCGGTTAATCAGAAGAACAGGCACAGCCGCTGCCAAGTGCCCTCCTGCAGAAAGGCAGGCTTGCGAGGCCCCGTCCATCCCTTCACCAGATCTGCGGCTGTGCAACCTGTGTCTTCACCAGATCACCATGACCATGAAAGTAAATGCTTCCAATTGATACAGGACGTGGAGGCAGCCAGGGCTGTGCTAGCCGCGGAAGCTGCTGCAGGAGGCGTGGGAGGGGGCGGACCTGGCCTGAGGGTGACTGAGAGAGCTTGCTGCTGCTGCTAAGCCCAGGCAGCCCTGGGCAGACAAGAAAGCAGTGAAGACATTCAGACCAGACACATCTCCTTCTGTCTTGGTACCTGGGTCGGTTATCTCTGCGGTTTTTGACTTCAGACATTCCATCCAGATTTTTCAAGACTGAAATTCCAGTCCCAATCCAGGAATCTTCTCTGTTCTGTTTCCCCTACAGTAGCTGCTGCTCTCCCTCTGAGTTCAGCCTACTGCATGTGGAGAATTAAAATGAAAACCCATCTTCTCCACAGCCTTGGTCCCCCGGTGTCCGTATAGGTGTCACTGGTCCCTCCAGCCACCTGACAGCAGGGTGAAGGGAGGAAGTGAGGGGATGGATACCAATGTCTTTGGCTGTAATACATTTTAAATATTTTGGCCTTCGCCATGGCTTCCGTCAGCCCTCACTACTAGTATCCCAGAGTTATTCCAGGTCCCAGTTTGTCTGGGAGCTGGAGTGACCCTGAAAGCCAGAAAGAGCTGTGACATCACTGCCCTGGCTATGCCTCTGCGGTCCCTGTCCTCTTCGGAGGGACGAGAAGTCTCTGGCCAGCCAGCCCCTCGCCCATGCCTTGCCTCTTTCTTTGGTTTCTTGGTGTGCAGTGTGAGCAGGCTGAGGTTAGGCTGGTTGTTTTCCCCTGCAGAGCGCACCTAAGCCCCGGCCCTGGGCCTGCTTCTCCTCTGCAGCCAGACGTGGTGATGCAGTCAGCAGAAAGGTCAAGAAGGAGGAAGAGCGGAAGGGAGAGAAAGTATCCTATTACACGACCTGATGACGCAGAGCCCACAAGTGATGGGACAGAACAGGAAGCAGAGGACTTAATATGCAGGGGAGGTGACAGCATGCAGCCATGGAGATTAGGACAGACTGTGGTCAGCGTGACTGCCGCTCCCTGTGGAGTAGACGGGGTGGGGGAAGGGGCTGCTTCGTGCCTTCCATCCACAAAATTGCTTCCAAGTGTGAAACTGGAACTCCAGGGCTTTCTGAATATACCTGAAGGTTTTATAATCTTGGAATCTAACCTGTTTTTAAAGACATTTAAATGAATAGTACCTGGATTAGAAACTGACAGGCCTTTGAGGGGCTACAGCAGCAGGAGCCAAAGTTGGAGGCCAGCCTGGCTCCATAGTAAGACCCCAGCTCAACAGTGACTCAATTGCTGGGCTCCAGCATTTAAAAAGATTAACTTGTACAGCAAATAACCACTAGGAAGACACTATGCAATGTGTTAATTATTGAAACTGTCCTACCAATTTGATTTGAAACTGTCTCATTGCTTGTCAATAAAATTATGGAAAAAAATTAAAATTAAAAAAAAAAGCCAAGGGGAAATGTCCCCCTGGAGCCCCCCTCCCCCCCCAAAAAAAGATCTAACTTGACAGAAAGCATCACATGGGTTAGAAAAGATACAGCATACAAATCAAAGAGTAGTTAGCAAAATACATAAAGAATTTGCAAAAACACTCCAGTAGCAGCTGAATGTGATGGTGCACACCTGTAATCCCAGCACTCTGGGAGGCTGAGGCAGGAGGATCCTGAGTTTCAGCCTAGCCTCAGCAGTTTAATGATTTTGCAAGACCCTGTTTCAAAATAACAAGAGTTGGGGGTGCAGAGGCCCTGGGTTCAATCCCCAGTTACCCCCCCCCCATTCCAATAGGAAAATGAACATATTCAAAAGCTACTGAGAGGAAACAGCTGGCTGGTAGGTGGGCACTCGTTCCTGGAGATCTGGTTGGGGCAGGAAGTCTGACAGCGTCAAGGTTCGGTGCCGACATCTGGGGCAGGAGCCCGCAGGTGCCGTGGAGACCGACTTGACACCTTCCCCTCTTCCTTTTTCCGCCAGTACTAGGGATTGAACCCAGGTTTTCACACTCAGCTACATCCTGAGCTATTGACTGATTGATCGATTGATTGTATTTGGTACAGGTTCTCACTACACAACTTGGACTCAGCGATACTCCTGTTTTCAGCGCTGGAATTACAGGCGTGCACCACCTCGCCCAATCTTGTGGAACTTTTGGCTTTTGGGTTTATTTTTGTATATTTTTTGTTTTTGTTTCTTTTTTAGTTTTTGAGATGGAGTCTCACAATGTGGTTCAGGCTTTCCGCGAACTTGCTTTGTAGCTTGGTGTGGCTTGGAACTAGCAGTGACCCTTGTGCGTTAGCCTCCAGAGGGCTGGACTGACGGTGCCACGGGTCCAGGTAGCCCCTTCGTGTTTTATAGACTCCTACAACTTCACTGTAGGCGCACTACAAGTGTGGTTTGTCTTAGATGTTGTTTGCCTTTCTTTTTTTGAAACAGGGTCTTGTTTGCCATGTAGTTGAGGCTGGTAGCATTCAGCAAGCCAAGGCAGGAGGACCGCCTTGAGTTTGAGGCCAGCCTGGGAGACTTAGTGAGTTCAAGACCACCCTAAACAACATGAAGTCAGCCTAGGCTACATAGCAAGAGTCAATCTAAAAAAAAAAAAAAAAAAAAAAGATATACTATTTGTTTGGTTGTGAACAAAAAGTCTGAGGTGGGGCTGGGGAGATAGCTCAGTAGAATAAGCGCCTGCCTGGGAAGCTCAGAGTCCTGAGTTCAATCCTTGGTGCCACAAAATAAAAAAAGTCTGAGGTAATGAAAGCCTGGGTTTGGAGTTGAAGCCACCCAGAGTCACATTGCTAGTTCTACCCACTGCCAGCCTTAGGACTGTGATCCAGGTTTCCCAGTCTGAGGCCACTTCCTATCTGTCCCAGGAGTACAAGTCCTTAGGACACATGGCACCCTACAAAGCCCTGAGCTCCACTGCTGGCCTCCAGGGCTGCCCCTTGCAGAAATGTAGCCCTTGGGGCGGGGATTTAGCTCAGTGATAGAATGCTCGCCTAGCAAGCTGGGAGCCCTGGGTTCAGTCCTCAGCACTGAAACAGAAAGTAAACCTCAGCTAAGAGATGTAGCACTCACTAGAGGGACAATGGACAGGGCGCTGGTTGCTCCACTGCAGTATCTGACCAGGGCCGGATGCCGCAGCCTACAGAGGGCAGTGTCCGGCATAGCACAGGAACCCCAGGCTCTGTCGCCCCCACTTCTAGCCCTGCTGGGGGTCTTGGTGCTTGCAGCCTGGCTTCCACCCGAGCAAGAAGACTGGGTCTCCGTGGCCCTGCCCGGCGATGGTAGGGCCTGCAGATGCCCATGCTGGCTGTCACGGTGACCACTGGCTATCTTGGTGATGGAGAGACTTCTCACGTCTTGGGCCTCAGGTTTTATAAATGTCTATGTACATGTGGTGGAATAAAGTTGGATGAGGGATTTTTTTAATGCTGGAGGTGCAACACAGGGCCTTGGCCGTACTGCACTCCGTCTGCAGGCAGAACTAGCGGCTGGAGGATGTGTCTTTCCTGTCCTGCTGGCTTAGAGATGTGTGTGCCTCTGTGGTCTGCGTTAGAGGTGCACTCGGCAGTCGCTTGCTACGTGCGTGTGCTGTGTTTTGTGTTGTGTTGTGTTGTGGTTTTTTTTTTTTTTTTGCCAGGGATTGAACTTGGGACCTTGCGTTTGCCAGGCAGGTTCTTAAACTACTGAGCTATATCGCTGGCCCCCTGCCTGTGGTGTATTGATACAGTGGGGCTGTTTGGCTTGGGTGTGGTGGGGAGCATCTGTAATCCCAGCAGTCAGGAGGCTGAGGCAGGGGTCACTGAGAGTTCAAGGCCAGTTTGGGCCATATAATGAGACCCTGTCTCCAAAAAAAAAA
>NW_004524699.1:5826258-5834506 GCF_000260255.1 Octodon degus | reverse complement strand
TATTGCATTTGCCACTAGTATTTACAGGGTCCTTACCTGATCAAATATTTGTACTTTTTGGTTTGTTGTTTTGGTTGTAAGATTACAGGCATGTGCCACACCTGGCTTAAATGTCAATACTCTCTACAAAAATGGTGTTTGGTTTTTTCTACTTATAAATTGGTACATTAACACTTAGAAATTTAGAAAATACATAAAGTATAAACAAAACTATTCACAGATCTACTGTTCTAACCTTTTTATGGCTTACTGAATTCGAGCCTTTTATACTTAAACAAGTGTAGAGGCCTTCATTTTTTTAAAAAATTGTTTTGATGAACTCAGATCTGCTGGGGTGCAGTGTGCGCTCTGCTCTTTGCACTGTGCTGCCTTCCCACATTAGGAGGCCTCAGCGTGGAAGTAGCCAGTGGATGGGAAGTGCGGAATCCCAGCCCCAGCCCACTCCACCCCCTGCCTTTTTTTTGAGGCAGGGTTTCACTATGATGTTCAGGTTGGCCTTGAATTCACTTTACAGCTTAGGCTGGTCTCTAACTTGCAGCAGACCTCTTGCCTCAGCCTCCCGAGTGCTGGGATTACAGGAGTGTGCCACCACATCTGACTGATTATTTTAAACATTCATGAGAAACCTGTTCTTTTTTTTTTTTTGGTGGAACCGGGAATTGAACTCAGGCCCTTGCACTTGCCAGGGATGCCCTTATTCTACTGAGCCATCTCCCCGGCCCCAGAAACGTGTTCTTAATGGCTGAATATCATCAAATGGAGTGCAGGTGTAGGGTAGGAAGGCGTGGTTAGGAAATGCACCGTGAGTGTGGAATGAAATCTGGAAGGTGACAGCCGAAATGTTTTCCCCTAAATAACTAGAAAGCCTATGTGGAAAAAAAAAAAAAGCCTACGTGGTGGGGAACTCAGTGGGCTTGAGAAGTACCCAGGGGCTTGGTTCTGCCTTGGTACCCACAGGCAGCTACCCACTTGGTGAGCTAGAAGCAGCGTGGCAGCGTGGGAACTGGGGATCTCCCTGCAGTGGCTGTGCATGCTGAGGTCCTGCAGCTCCCTGCTCGGAGGACCAGGCCTGAGCCCTGCTGCCTGCCTTTGCGGCCAGGATGGCCGTGCACCTTTCTGGTGCGTGTGCAGCTGTTCCCAGCCGCATGCTTTCTCCCTCTTCTTTGGCCCTGCCTTGGAAGGCGCGGCTTTCTGGCCTCTGCCATGGAGGTGGCCAGGTGCTGCCCCTGGGAGAGGAGGTATCTCTGACGCTGCTTCTCCGACTTCTGCAGGCCGGGCCAGGCAGGAAGGGCTGAGCCTCAGCTCGCTCTCTGGGTTTTTTCCATTGAGTGGCTCCCTTAGCCTCCCGCATCCTGGCTGGCTGTGCTCCCTGCTCCTGCTGGAGCAGCGCTTTGCTCCAGGCTGCTGCTGTGTCCCTTGCGAAGTTGAGCGTAGCACTTGGTTTTAAATGCACAGCTCCAGTGCCCAAGAAAATAAGGGGAATTCTGAGGTCAGGGAGGAGAAAGGTAAGAGTTGAAACCAGCAGGTTAAGCAGGGGTGAAGTCGGGGCTGCCTGGAGGCATCTCGGAAACGTGGATCCTGGAGGTAGATTTTGAACAGGTGCCCAGGGCAGATGGGGGAAAGGTACTCAGAACTGTCCTTTCCTTCCGCCTGCAGCCTTCCCTTCCCTCCACCTGGCGGAAGTGGGACCCTGTGGCTAGTAGCAGGGGAGTGTGCTGTAGCTCTTTGGGGAATGTGGGCAGGGTTGCTGTGAGTTTGTTCTTGTTACAGGTCTGATCCATGACCTGAAAAAAAAATTTTTTTTAAATGTTTTTTGAGACAAGCTCGCTGTGGAATGCAGACTGACCTGGAGCTCACTTTGATCCTCTTGCCTCAGCCTCCTGAGTACCAGGATTACAGGCAGGCGTCATCACGTCCAGTTCTCAGGCTTTCATACTGGTTGTTGGTGTTTGCACTAGTCTACTTCTGATGTCTAGGAGGTTCCACATTTAGGAATAAAAAATTACAACTCAGGCAAGCTGCAGATTTATTGAAAGCACTGCAATTTAGGGGACTAGTTCTCTGTCATTGCCCAGAGTGCCAGGGGTCCCTGGGCAGGTGTGCTGCGCTGACAGCTCCACGCTCTGCTTCAGTTTCTCTGGAACTTAGCCTTTCCCCAGGTTGGCAGCTTCTGACTCCACTGCACTAGTCACTGGGATCCCCTCTGTGTCACTTTGTTTCCTGGAAACTCATCCTATACCATTTTCTTCAGGTGCAGTGAACTTCCCTAAGAGATTATAGGTTGTTAAATTCCTGTGTGGGCGCAGCCTTCCCCTGCAGTGGAAGCGCGCTCTCCGCCTGCCTTCCGCGTCTGCCAGATGCACCTTGGTGCCAGGAGGTGCAGCTTCTGCACCTTGGAGTCCCACTGACTGGCCGCGGGTGTGCCCCAGAGCCTGGGGTCACTGGGTTGAGCTGCACCTCCCGTGGGTTCCTCCCTAGACTGTCGCTGGTCGCCTTCAGCTTTTGGGGAGATGGGCTGCTCTGTGGCTCACGTAAGTGCTGGCCCTCAGGAGCCCGGGTGCTGAGCCTTTCCTGGCCAGTGAATGGGTGAAGTAGCAGGAAGTTGACTGCACCTCTGACCCACCACTGCCTGTCTCTTTAGGATGACGTGAGGCACAAGGTTCATCTGAACACCTTCGGGTTCTTCAGGGATGGCTACATGCAGGTGAAGGTCAGCAGCCTCTCCGTGAACGATCCTTCGGGGGCCACGGACAAGGACGCCACTGTAAGTATCCCTAAGTTCGTGGGTGCCCCTTCCCTTAGCTTCGGAAAAGCCCCACACCCAACACGAAGCACCAGACAGGCACTTATGAGGACCAGAATGTGTAGACATCAGCTGGTATTCCCCCTCCCCCCTTTTCTTTCCTTTGGTTTTCTAAGACAGGTTCTTGCTCCATAGTCCAGGCTTGACTTGAGCTTCCCATGCAGCCCAGACTGGCCTGGAACTCATGGCAGTCCTCCTGCCTCAGCCTCCTGAGTGTTGAGTGTGCCACCACACCTGGCTTTTTTAAAAATTAGTTTTAAGCCAGGGTATAACTTGAATAAATCTCGTAATTAGCGATTTTAATGGAGCAGCTGTTGCTGTGTTACAAGATGAATGCTAAGAACACTGGGAGGAAGACAGGCCCGGAGCACCCCCTTTATGCTCATTGAGCAAGAACGGTGGGGATGGTTGCGTAGGTGGGGATGGTTGTGTAGGTGTTTACCTCTCCCCTTCTCACCCACCCCCAGATCGGGTTCAGCCTGGACCGCACTAAGAACGACGGCTTTTCTTCTTACCTGGTAAGTGTTGGTGCCCTGGACCCGGGGTGGGCAAATGTTGAGGTGACCAACGACCTCTTCTCCCTTCTCAGGGGGAAGACTTGAATTACTGCATCTTAAAGAAGCAGTCTGCCTCTGTCACTCTCCTAATCCTAGACATCTCCAGAAGTGAGTAAGTAATTCCCATGTCCCTTTATGCCAGTCCTGAGCACAGTCAGGGTACTGCATGGTGTGTGGCTGCCCCTGGGTGCCTGTGAGGACCAGGGCTTGTGCTACGTGCTAGTGATGGGATGCCAGACGGAAGCCAAGGGGCTGTTCCCCAGAAGTCTGAGCACAAGCAGGACACAATAGCAGGCAGGGCTGGGTGGGGCGGGATGTACAGCTGTGAGGGGAGGCCCTGTCTTGGGAAGGGAGCGCAGTGACAACAGCTGGGTTCAGTGCTCAGAGGCAGCTTGGTGTGCGGCAGCAGGCCCGTCCTCCCTGCCTCAGGGCCATGGGAGCCCCATATGGGACCCAGCCTTCGAAGGGAGGCCCAGGCTTCACCGGGGCTCTGCAGCAAAGGAGGGAGAGAAGGGAACACCTTGCTGAAGACCCTGCGGTGCGGCCCTCAAGCACCCTGCACTGGAGGAGCGGGGGTTTGGTGTGAAGCCTAGCACGCCTCCACCCTCAGGCTGTGTGCAGCTGCAGGCACCTTTGGGGGCGTCCAGGGAGCTGCTTGCGGACCGGAACGGGCTGTGCTGCCTCCTTCCTTATAGTCTCCTCTTGTTTCCATCTAAGAAAGCTGAGTGTGGCGTTCTGCGCTGCCCAGGGACTGTTGGCAGTCAGCGTGAGCGTCTGGATTTGGGTGGATGGGCAGCTGCAGGGAGCGGGGCTTTGTGCTCTGCCCTCCTCTGCAACGCCATCATCCTCAGGCAGGTGTCCCCAGGCAGGGGCAGACAGCCCTGCTTCCCCTTTCCTGTGCAGCCATTCTGCCTGCAGATGACAGAACCTGCCCCTTTGGAGGGGGAGCCCAGCCCGACAGTGCTGAGTGCCACTTTGGCTGGGGGCTGTCACCGCTCTGCTGTAGCCCAGGCTGCAGCAGCAGTGGCTTGTGCTGAGGGAAGGGCGGAATGGCCCTTGGCTCCCCAATGTCACCGTGATGACTCTCTCTGTTCCCTTGTGCAGTTTGTTGAGCAGATTAGGGTATTTGGGTGAGGTGGGCCCAGCAGTTGTGTGCTGGCGAAGAGCCCTGGCTGTAGGGGAGATTCCGAGATGCCCACCAGCTCTTTCCTAGTGGCGCAGCCAGGCTGTGACCCTGCCCACGGTGAGCTCCAACCCTCCGGCCGGGTCTCAGCATCTGTAGAAGAGAGAGTAGACTGGTCCACGGCACTAAGGGATGGTATCTGAGGGTGCCGCCAGCCCTTGCTGGAGCACTGCTTTGAGCTTTCTTGCTGTCTCACTTGACTGCAGAGTGAGGATCAAGTCCCCGCCGGAAGCTGGTACCCAGCTGCCCAAGATCATCTTAGACAAGGAGGAGAAGGTCCTGGGGCAGAACCATGGGCCTGATGTGAGCGCTGCACCCACGTCCGTGTCCGAGCCCAGCGGCAACCAGTCTCGGAAAGCGCAAGGTGAGCACAGGCGTGGCTGCCACTCCCCGCCTGCTGATGGGTGTCCTGTTCTGAGTCTCAGTGAAGCGGACCTGTGGGCTTTTGGAGGTTACACAGAAATGCATGATCCTCGCAGAAGGATGTGGAGAATATGGAGTGCAGGCCTCTGTAATTCCCAGTGAGTTGCAGTGATTCCTGTTCAGCCTATGCCCTGTATCTAGAAGTTTACCTTTTTTTTGTGGTATGGCGGATTGAACTCAGGATTGCGCATGCCAGGCGAGTGCTTATTCTGCTGAGCTATCTTCCCCAGCCCTGAAATTTACTTTTTAAAACCCATAGTCATGTTTAGTTTTTCTGTGTGTGTTCATGTCATTCTAACATGCTTCATACGTATTGAATATCCCATCAACATGTTCATGACGGGCCATGATTCCTGTCACTGCTGTGAGGCTCTGAACTACCAGTGGCACGTGTGTGACTGTCCCATGGGGCTTGTACTGCCCAATGGCACTGTCCCGTACCACCTGATGGGACAGGTGTGTGTGTATGCCACCCACGGTCCCAGCCGGCAGGGCAGCTTCAGCCATTCGCTCATGCTGTGCCCTGGGGAGGCGTGTTTCCATCCGCGGGGCGCTGCCAGCACTGCCACACTGTGCTTTTTCTTTTCCTTCCTTCCCTCCATCCCTCCTTTCTCTTCTGTCTTTTGCTGGGAATTGAACTCAGGGCCTGCAGGTTAAGCTGTATCCGTGGCCCTTTTGTTATTTTTTGCTTTGATACTGAAGTCACCAAGTGTGCAGATTGGGCAGTCCTCCTGCCTCTGCCTCTGCGGGTGCCGGCACGACCGGGCATGTGCTGCCACACCTGGCTTAGATGTTTCATAGACACAGATTTGTACACGTGTGAGACTTTCCTTAGGATTGGTTATTTGAACTGGAATTTCTGGTTGAAAGCCTATGAATGCTTTCGAGGACGTTACAGATGTTTTCAGAATTCCTTTACCAATGACTTGGGTGAATTCGTACCTCTATCAGAAATACCTAGGCATAGCGCACACATTGCTGTCTCTTAAGCAGTAAGTGCTGAGCGTGCTGGTGGCTGCCATTCCTGCCAGCCGCTCAGCAGGCTGAGGCAGGAGGATTACTTGAGCGCAGGTTGGGCAACACAAGGAGGCCCCCTTTCAGGAAGAAAAGGGACATGGCCGGGACTGTATCATAGGGACTACTCAGTCCTGTTTAATATAGGACTGTTAATTCCTGTACTAACCATCCGCCTAATGATGGTTGTATCTGCCTTCAGTGTTTGGTGTTTTTGTAGGAGAGGCAGAAGGTCTGAAGCCCTAAAGCTGCAGTAGTTACGTGTGTGTCATTGGACAAGATTATAACTAGTCGTACTGGATTTTGCTTCTTCTAACGTGACGGGGCATCAGGACCATCAGTGAAAAAGAAACTAAGCTGAACAATGGGCCTTACATGATGGGAACGTACAAGTAGCTGACTTGTGTGTGTGTGAGCCACTCTTGGGTTCTTGTTACATATTTTTGTTCATACTGTCACAAGTAAACCAAGGTGATACAGCATTGTTCATTGAAAAGCATAGAGCAGGACTGAATTGCTCATCATTCTGGAAGTTTCTGTGAGTGGCTATGCAGTGTGGAAAGTGAGAAAAGCCCCCACTGTGGTGAGAATACTAGAGTCTTTTGTCCTTGTTCCCATTAAATCAGCTAAAAGTGGATTTGACCAAAACAGTTATTATGCCTTTCTCGCTCCTCG
The DNA here is from genome assembly GCF_000260255.1 of Octodon degus. NCBI lineage: Eukaryota > Metazoa > Chordata > Mammalia > Rodentia > Octodontidae > Octodon > Octodon degus. The sequence continues at coordinate 5,827,851 of NW_004524699.1, read as the reverse complement.
GCCGTCTTGGCGGCTACTCCTGGTTGAGGGCTGTCCGTGCCTAAGGCAGGAAGATGGTGGCCACAAAGAAGACGAAAAAATCTCTGGAGTCCATCAACTCTAGGCTCCAACTTGTTATAAGAAGTGGAAAATACGTGCTAGGGTACAAGCAGACGCTGAAGATGATCAGACAGGGCAAAGCGAAATTGGTCAACCCTGCCAACAACTGCCCAGCCTTGAGGAAATCTGAAAGAGCGTACCATGCCGTGTTGGCCAAAACGTGTCCACTACTATGGAGGCCATAATATCGAACTGCGCACGGCATGTGGAAAAGACTGCGGAGTGTGCACACTGGCAGCCATGGACCAGGTGATTCTGGTATCATTAGAAGCCTACCAGAACAGACTGGTGAAAAATAAACAAGGCAGAATTTTTCATTAATAAAACCTACCAGAGCTTGTAAAAAAAAACAAAACAAAAAACCAGTTATTACTTAAATTTGTAGAAAAGAGCTGAGCATGGTGGTACACACCTGGAATCCCAGCACTCAGGAGGCTGAGACAGGAGCATCGTCGCGAGTTGGAGACCAGCCTGGGCTACAGAGTGAGCTCAAGACCAGCCTGAGCTGCATAATGAGACTGTGTCTCAAGAAGATACTAAAAATAGAGCTGTGCAGAGAAGCCCATTTGGTGCTGTAGTCAGACCTGCGCGCTGTCCCTTCTGTCAGCTCCTCGTTGCCTGCACGAACAAGAGAGTGCTCCAGCCCCTGCCCCCTTCCCACACAGAGCTTGTTAGGAAGTGGGGCCCCACTGGGGTTGACGGTGAGGCTGTTCCTCCCGTCCTCGCCAGGGGTTTTCTCCATGAAATGAGACCCAGGCCTGGGTTGTCCCTGAGCCCTGACCCGCCCAGCATACTTGCTGTGGGAAGGAAGAGCACGGGGCGCGCCTTGCAGGGGGCATTTGCCCAGCGTTCACCAGGCCTGGTGCCACAGACCGTACCACATGCTGGTATTACTGGTGTCCCACTTTCCACAGTGCAAGTAAATCTCATGGAAGGCTCATGTGTTCTTTAGACGTTCATCTGTTTGCAAACCTGGTCCCATAGAAAGTAAGGATTTCTTGTGCAGTCTTGTCTGGAACACGCCCTGAACCATTTGCAAAGCAGCTTCCTGCTGGTTCTCGAGGTTGTGATTGGTTTGATGATGTCAGAACACTTGCAAGGGCTGCTTTTGCAGCTCAGGAATTGTTGGTGCCCTAGGAGCTGGCAGCTACGCAGTTTGTTTACATGTTTGTTTGAACATGTTCTCAGCAGGACCAAGCTGCCAGGGGGCTCTGAGCCTCTGAGGGGGACAGGCATGACAGTTCCCTCAGGCGCCCTCGGGTGCCCCCCGAGGCTAGAGGCTAGAAAAACTAGTGTTTGTCACCGGTGACCCATGGCAGACTTCACAGTAGCCAAGCTGGAGCCTCGTCAGCTGAGCCGTGCGGTGATTTTTACTGTTTGTGCTTGCAGGTGGCGAGAAGCCTAAGAGAAGTGCAGCAGACCCACAGGTAAGGATGCACTGGCCACCTTTGCCCGGCATATGTGTTCCTGGGTATGCGTGTGTGCTGCGGGCGT
>NW_004524699.1:5806157-5825328 GCF_000260255.1 Octodon degus | reverse complement strand
TTTTTTTTTTCCTTTGCTCTGGTAGTGCTGATTCCCTGCACAGTTTTGTGCTGGCAGTCACCATGGTGGACAGGCCCTGACAGCCACCACTGGTCATGGTGCATACGTAGGTGGATTTGCTGAGCCTGGTGTCCGTGAACTTGCACAGTGCACTCGGGGCTCTTCTGCCCCGTCAGCAGGGTCCCTAGGGTGTGTCTGTGTCTTTCCACTGTTTGGCCTGAGTCTGCACTGTCTGCATAAGTGGCAGACTAGTGGCATATCTGGTCCCACTATAGCCAGAAGGCCAGGCCGGCCGGAAGCCAAGGAGGAAGAGCTGGGGAAAAGGACTTCAGGTATAGCTCAGAAGGCAGGCAGTTTTTTGGAGTAATCACAGGCTTTTGGATGAATGGGGCTTTGGTGGGTGTGGCAGTGCACATCTGTAATCCCAGCACTCAGGAGGCCAAGGCTCGCAGGTCTCTTTGAGTTCCAGCCCAACCTGGGCTACATAAGTGAGTTTAAGGCCAGCCTGCATAGCAATATCCTTTCTCACATGCACAAAAAAGATTGTGGCTTTCAAGTTTAATTGTAAAGGCCAGGGATAGCTCAGAGGCATGGTGCCTGCCTGGCAAGCTCAGAGTCCTGAGTTCAATTCCTGGTATTCCCTCCCCCCAACCAAAAAAAAAAAGGTTTGATTGTAGCAAGTGTACTTTTTCTGTTCCCCAGAACCACCCTAAAGCAGATTGTTATTTTTTAGGCACCAGGAGAGAAATCCTTCTCCATTCATAACAATGCTGGAGCAGTGTCATTTCAGGTATGTGTTTCCTAGAGGCAAGTTGCATACTTTCCTGAGTTTCTGAACAGGGGGCAGCTCCCTCTTGCACCCATCCCCTGATAACCAGCAGCAGGGTGGGCCTGCATTGTCATGCCCTGCTCATCCCAGTGCCATTTCCAGTGTCCAGGTTTTGGGCCAGCTCTGGTGGCCATACAGCCCTCCGCCCTGGGTGATGTACACAGTTGTTCCCTCAAAAGGACTTCAGGCTGATGGGATGCTATAGCTTAAAGGGTTCGCAGAACCCTGAGCTGGCACAGTAACTGTGCTGTCCTTGCGGGACTGGCACAAGTCTGGGCTATGGGGTGGTCTCTACTCCTGCGTAGGTGACACTTGGCCACACAGTGTTGCACCTCACAGTGGGGAGCCATGGGGCTGTTAGTTAGAGCTGTATGTGGAGGCCTGGCCACATCGCTGTGTATCCTTAACGTGGGACAGTGACAGGCTCTTCCTCTGAGATTTCCTGAGGTGGCCCTGTAAGGACACAGTGTTTCTCCTTGGAAAGCCCCACTCGCGACAGCCCTGTTGTTTCAGCATAGATTAGCTTGCTCACTTAACACTGTTCATGTTGGTTAACTTCCATGGCCACCATTTCGGTCACTGTCACCATCGGGGAGAACACCCAGCAGTGCTCAGGGCTCATGGTGTGCTCTGGCTGAGTCCCAGCAGCTCCCCGCTGAGCCCGCCCCTGGTGCCTACGGAGCCTGGCCCCTAGTGTCTCCCTGCCCCCAGCTCCTAGCTTCCCTGCCCGCTGTGCTTCCGCCGCACCGAGCCCTTCCTGCTGTGCGCCTGGCCACTGTCATGCAGTCTTGCCAGCTGGCTCTGCCCTCCCACCTACTACTCAAAATCTGGCTCACCCTTCACCGAAGCATCTTAGGTCTTTGTGTCACTGTGGACATCCTCTGGGTCTGACTTTTAGAATAAAAGTTAATTATTTAGAAAAGTTTCTTTTTTTCTAACCAAGATGACAGAAATACATGCTGTCACATTTACAAGCATGAGTTTGGGGCATAGCTTAATGGATTAATAGTTTCAGCCCAGTACCTGGTCTTTTATTTGTTTTCTTGTCAGGAATCTCTTATCCTTTTCTCTCTTTCCTTGTAAGATATATACAGCTTCCACTTGAAAGAGTAGGTAGCACTTCTGTGGCTAGAATAGGCCATTACGAGAAATCATCCCGTAGCCACGCGCGGGTGCGGGGCAGCGCTGCCAGCAACGCACAGCCCCCCCCCGGGCTGCTGTAACCCCTCACAAAGAACACCACCGTGCCATGCGCCTGGTGCTGGGGGCTGAGGCAGGAGGAGCAGAGGGCAGGGCCAGCCAGCCTGCGAAGCTAGTGAGGCCAGTCTCAGCTTCTGCAGCGAGACCCTGTCACGAAACAAAGCAGCCATCATTATTTTCAGGCTTTTCCTTTTAGTTTATTGAGTGTGCTCTTCAAGCTCTGAACAGTGTAAGACATTTTTTTTTTATTGCTAGAACTTTTTGCTGATAGTAAAATGGTCTTAGATTGACCAAGGAGTTGTATTCTGTGAGCATGTATGCTTATTGTTTTAGTTTACATTAAACTTCATTTGATCCCATGAAATGTATGAAAAACAAAAAAAGATAAAATTATAGCTTTTGTTACTTTTTTTTTTTTTTTTTGGCGGCACCGGGGATTGAACTCAGGCCCTTGCGCTTATTCCACTGAGCCATCTCCTGGCCCCTAACTTTTGTTACTGTTGTCTAATGTGATAAGTGCACATTTTAATGAGAGGATATTGGTCTTTTTCAGCAGTAAGATGAGTGTTCTTTTTCTTTTTTCTTTTTTTTTCACTTGAAACTTGCTTTTTAAACAACACGTCAAAGACAAAAACCAAAAAATGCTGAAATACAATTCTTTGCCAGCTTTGGACTTGTAGTGATCTTTCCGCCTCAGCCTCTGGGAGCGCTGAGGTCCCAGGCACAGGCCACCACACCTTTCACGGACAGCTTTTACCCGCTTTCTCATGACATTGTGGTGAGATCCTTTTCCAGCTGCAGAGCAGTTTCCTTGAGGGCTGGATCCGCTGCCCAGTTGACATGAGGTTCTGGAACACATGCTGAATAACAGTAGTGATGTCCATCTCCGTCTGTGTGCTTCGCTGCATGGTCTTTATTTTGTCCGAATTTTCCATACTGTCCAACTCCTTGTTTTTTCTTCTCAGCTTGTGTTTCTAAAAGTTTAGTTTCTGAAGCATGTTTGAGTTGTGATCTCTTCTTTCTAACATCAAGTAGTTTTTCTTCTAATTCCCAAGATTCCTTCTGTAATCTCATTACTGATTTATTTAGCTTCAATACTTCTTTCAGAGTAGCCATGAGTACACTGCTCTTGGTGTTAACATTTTCCAGGTCATTTTTAAGTGCAGCTAAAAGTTGCATCCTGCTCAAAGCAAGACTTTTCATTTCAAATGCAACTTTTACCTCTTCAGTTTCATTTTCCAGGTCTTCAGCTTTAGCTTCCATTTGTTGTTCTTGTATGATCTGCTCTGGAGTGTTGTCTTCATTCGCATCAATCGTCCACTTATATTCTAAGAGCAGCAGCAAGTGGCAGTCCTCGGTGCATGCCTCCCGGGCGCCAGCCCCTCCAGAGTCTGCGGTGGTCTCCGCCTGCCACTCCATCGCGGCTGGGCAGCGCCTCGGGATAACTAGGGTCTGCCCTATTTTTTAATTTTTTAAATCATTTATTTATGTATTTGATACAGAATCTAGCTACACAGCTTGGACTCATAGTAATCCTGCTTCAGCCTCTCAGTGCTGGGATTATAGGTGTGCACCCTCATGCCCAATCTCTTGTGGCCAGCACAGTGTGCCCTGCAGTACGGGGGATAGAACCTGGGTTCGTGGCTTGCTCGGCAGGCCCTGAGACCACCCCCGTCTCCCATGCCCAAACATCCCTTCTCGGTGGTGGTGAGACAGGGTCTCACTCTGCAGGTCAGACTGGCCTTGGACTCTGTGGCACAGGCTGGTCTGGAACTCCACAGCGCTCCTCCTGCCTCAGCCTGCCGAGTGCTGGGATTACAGGCGTGCTCCACCACACCCAGCTCCTTCTTTCTTCTTGAAGAGTGTTTTTTATCTAAAGAACAAAATAATATATTTGCTAGAAAACTACATAGCTGCATCTCAAATCATTTGGCAGACTTCCCCAGAAAGCCATTGCTGATGTGTTCAGCTGTGATAAAGCAAGCGTGGGGCAGTGGTGACTGTGGACTCCAGGTGTGAGGGGAAGGTGTTCCATGTGCAGTTTCATTGGCTCGCTCACCTGGGTGCTTGAACACTGTTATAAAATATGGGAGGGGGTCATAGAGTAAGGGAACATCCATTTAAACTCAGCAGTGGTGCTGGCCCTGCCCGTCTGGAACCATGTCCTTAGCACATCCTCCCAGCTCTTGGGAGGCTGGAAACAGGCAGATCACTACGAGTCTGATCTAGTAGTGAAACCCTGAACACCCTGTAGACCCTTCCCTAAAAAAAACCAAAAAAAAAAAAAAACCTCTGCAATGGGGGAATTTGATTAAATAGTCTCTTCTTCTGTTCATTAATATAACATTTCTAAGTTTTAAAAACTAGTAGAGGTAGAACTGGGCATGGTGGTACATGCTTGTAATGCCAGCACTCAGGAGGCTGAGGCAGGAGGGTTGCAGTGAATTGGAGCCCTGGGCTGCGTAGTGAGTTCAAGACCGACGAGGGTGAAAAGGCTGGGGAGATAGCTCAGTGGTTTAAGCGCCTGCCTAACAAGTGCAAAGACCCAGGTTCAATCCCTGGCACCACATGCCAGTCTGGCCCCGCCCCCAGGTGTGCTGAGCCAGCCACCGAGTCTGGGCATCGTGGTGCGCACCAGTAATCCCAGCATTGGGGTGGCTGAGACAGGAAGATCACTATGAAGTCCAAGCTGCATAGGGAGACCCTGTATAAAATAAATCAAAGATTTTTTTTTTTTAAAAAGACAGGGCTGAGCTACATATCAGACCTGTCTCAAAAAAAGAAAAGAAGAAGAAATCAGAGGATTTGCGTACCCTTAAATTGTTTTCTTCACTTTCAGTTTTCCTTTAACATCAGCACTGATGATCAAGAGGGACTTTACAGTCTCTATTTCCACAAGTGCCCAGGCAGTGAGTGGCAGTCGGGTGACAAGTTTTCATTCAGCCTTGACGTAAGTACCACATGGGGCAGATAAAGGAGGGATTTTGCCAGCTTAAGATTCAGAGCATCTGTTCTTCTATAAGAATAGTTGTGGGCAACGAATTTGGAACCCTTTCTTCTCTCAAGAGCTATTCCTACCTCTCTTTCTATTTTCTGTTACTTTTCACCAATAAATTTTCATATTTAAAAGTAGGGAGGGGGGTCAGGGAGATGGCTCAGTGGAATAAGCGCTTCTCTGGCAAGCGCAAGTTCAATCCCCTATTACCGCCAAAAAAAAAGTAGGGAGGGCATCAGCAGACCAGGCATCTGTGCAGCACGGGGGAACCCCAGCACCATGTGCTGTGCCGGCCCCCCCTCAGGCGTGCAGAGCGGGTGGTGGCACACGCCTGTAATCTCAGTACTGGGGAGGCTGAAAACAGGAGGATCACTACGAGTCTGAGCTGCATGGTGAGACCCTGGACCAAAGACATTAAAACAAAACAAAACAGAAAATAGGGGGACAGTTGTTTTAGCTACGTGTGAGGGTACACACTTGTAATCCCAACACTCTGGGAGGATGAGGCAGGAAGGTCTTAAACTCAAGCCCAGCCCAGGCAAGTTAGATTTAGCAGGACCCTATCTTACAATAAAAAGGGAAGGGATATAGCTTAGGGCATAGGCCCTTGAGCACCACCACAAAAACAAAAACAAAAGTCGTTGTTTCCTGGAACTTGGCATTGAACGCAGGGCTTTGGCCTAGACAAGCACCGCAGTAGCTCAGCTACGTTCCCACCCACCAAGAAGGGGTTTTAGAAACACTTTGGGAAGGGAAAAATGGGGCCGGGGGCCCACTGGGCCAGTGGGCAGGACACCTGGGCAGAGGCCCCACGTGCAGGAAAGTCTGGAGCCTTCTGGGCCCTATTTCCCTTCTGCCTGTCTGTGGAGGCCGTGGTTTTTCCCACTGGTCCCGCTCTCTGGGCTGGAGTCAGGCCGGTGGAGCGTAAAGCTCCCACTCCGTTGCTTTCAGATCGAGATCACCGAGAAGAACCCCGACAGTTTCCTCTCAGCCGGTGAGATCCCACTCCCCAAGCTGTACATCTCCATGGCCTTCTTTTTCTTCCTGTCCGGGACCGTCTGGATCCATGTCCTTAGGAAACGACGGTGAGTAGCCTTCCTCCCCATTCACTACCTGGAGGGGCTGACCTGGAGCAGCCCTGCTGTCCTTGGGGCAGGGACACCTTCCCAGAAGCCTCTGCCTGTGGACGCCAAGAGGCTAAAGGTCTCACCGAAGGCCCAGCCCCAGTGAGTGCCTGGTCCTTTTCAGGGCTGACCCTTCCAAGAGGAGGCCAGGGTTGTACACGAGGACAGTGTATTTGGGTGGCAGCTCCCGCCCCTTTGTACCTCAGCTTTGTGTCATTTCTAGTGTGCTGGTGGCTTTTCACCCAAGTGGTGACAGCTTGGTGAGAACAGACGGTTAATGACTTGAACTGTAGTGACTTGCACTTCCTAAACTCAGCGGGTTAGGTATCTTGGAAGTTGGTATTTGTAAGAGAAACTTGGTGCCTTGTTGATTGCTTTTTACCAAAACTTACAACTTTGTTTTCCCGAGAATGGCGGTGAGCTGGGATCTACTCTGAGCTTGGCTGCCATGCTCTCCCACCTCCAGATGCCTGTCTCCGGGCCTTGGTTCAAAGCCCCGAGGCTGTGACTTCCTGTACAACTTGAGGAAGTGTGGCTTGTAGGCTGTAACGCTCAGGGAGGGAGGGCGTTGTGTACCTGTGAGTTCAGAGGACAGTGGCCCAGGGCCCGGGAGTGCCGCGTGGGTCGGGGATCAGATGACTCAGTCCACGTGCACTGCTGGAGTGGGGCCAGATCTGGGGGCTGGCGCTCACAGTCAGCCGTGGTCGTGCGTGGTACCTGGGTGTCGTGATGACCTTCGCATCGGCCCTCAGGAAGGGCAGACGCGTGGACAAGGTGGTCAGACAGCTGCTCCATGGGAAGGAAGAATCGCACACATTAAGGTCATAAAGGATGGGGTGCTTTGAGAGAAAAGTCTGCTTTTTTAACTGTGCTAGGAACATGGGGCGCCAGGCGTGGTGGTGCACACCTGTAATCCCAGCACTCGAAAGGCTGAGGTAGGAGAGTCCTTGCAACTTCGAGATCAGCCTGGGCTACAGAGTGAGCTCAAGGCCAGCCTGAACTGCGTAGCAAAACCCTGTCTCAGGAAGATCCCCCAAAAAAGAAAAAGAAAGGTAAGAACCACGAGTCAGAAGTGTGAACTTCGTGGCTTCCTGTCTGCCTTGCGTCATGGCCTTTTCCTTCAGCCACAGACTGGAAGAGTAACAAATGCTCTGCCTCCTCCTCCTCAGCGCCTTTTCTTTTCTCTCTTTTTTTTTCCCCTTTTTTAATGTATTTGGTCCAGGGTCTCATTATGCAGCTCAGACTCCTAGTTCCCTCCTGTTTTCAGCCTCCCCAACGCTGGGATCGCAGGCAGGTGCCCCCACGCCCAGTTTAGCTGGTGGTCTGTACAGCATGTGAACCTGGGTCCTTGCCCTTGCCAGGCAGGCACTTAGGTTGCCGAGCCATCTCCCAGACTTCTTTTTTATTTTTAATTTTTTAATCTTCGCTAAGCACTTTAGATCCTTGAATCTGTGTGGTTCCCCCAGCTGAGAGAGCCTTGCAAATCGGGATGTTACGCAAATAACACAGCTTACCTCAGGTGTTGAGGGCTATTTTAATCTCGCACTTGGTGATGGCAGAGTCATTGTCGCTGGTTCCCCGGAAGGAAATTGTGGCAACAGTTTCAAGTGGTGGTTAAGTGAGGCTGCCTGTTTTTTGTGTACATCCGGCTTTAGCTTCGTAGTGATGGGTTCTCAGTGGCACAGTCGAAGCACCCAAGCTTTGCCAAGTACCTGGGAGTCGGTCCTTAGGTTGGGGACTCTTGGGCCGTATGGACTCAGGACCCCTCGGTGGCCAAGCACATCCCCGAGGATGATGGTCCCTCAGGGCTGGAAGGAGCCAGGGGCATTTGTCACATAAGCTTATGGAGGCTGAGGACTGGGAGGTGAGATGTGCGGGCAGCATCTCTCAACAGCTAGGGCTTGTGGGTGGGCGCCTGTCAGGCACTTTTCAGCCCTGAGTGTGGTGGCCAGAGCGAGACATAGGGACTGTGCAGCTAGATGGAGGAAGGAGGCTGATGGCTTTGCAGTCCTGCTCTGTGTGTGCTTAGCTCAGCTCCTGTTCTGGTGGCACGTTGGGGTGGGCCGCATCATGTCCCGCCACAGCAAGAGGTTTCCAACCTAGGCCACAAATCTGCATTGTCTGATGTGTGAGCGAGAGAGCATGGGTCCTATAGTAGGTGGTTTGCACTCTGGGTATATTGACCTGGCGTGCAGTAGTGACACACTGCCCGGCCTTGACTTCCATTTGGACCTGCAAGTCATGGGCACGGGGACAGGGAGGTGCCAGAGCCATCGGCCCAGAAGCCCAGTGTGCGTCACTAGCAGGTATGGCCTGGAGAGGCACTCAACAGACAGCCTGGGTGTGTAAGTACTTCCACGTGTGTTTTGAGTTGATGAGACCTGTGCCCCCTGTGGACATTGTTCACTCAGTAGCGTGCTGTTTCCATGCAGCCGCCCTGTCACCCATCGTGGGCACCCCAGCTTCCCCCTCACCTTCCCAAAGCCCTAGGTCCTTGGGAGCAGGGCTGAAGGGGTGTGCTGGTCATGGTCTTCCCTCAGCCCTGCATTTCCGTAAGGCCACCAGAGGACCCATTTGTCTCTCGGGCCCACATTGGGCTCTGCAGGCCACCCGGGCCTTGCTATCTCTGGTGGCTGTGTGCACTTGCTAGCTAAGCACTCACACCTGCCTGTGTGCCTCAAGCAGTGCCCGCCAGGTCTTTGTCCTCCTCTTGTGGCCCTGTAGGGTGCCCACCTCATACCCCCTTACACCTTGCGGGTTTTCCAGTGTTAGACTTAGCTGTAATGGCCACTGCCAAAAAGAAGCCTTTCATTTTAATGGAGTGGAGCTACCTGTCTTCGCATCTATAGGCAGAGCCTTGCACGTAGGCCTTTTCTGCTCCAAGGTCACCACGGAGACAGTGTCAGGAGGCTCTGTGGAGGCTCTGCCTTGTCTGGAGGCTCCAGCTGGGGTTCCCCAGGCAGCTGTTCAGCAGTCTGCCCCCCCCCCCATTTGCTTTGCTTTCCTCACGCATCCGTGTTGTCACTGCTGCACATTGCAGAATCCTCCGTGTCTGAGAGTGCCTGTCCCAGCTTTCACTCCAGGCCCTCTGGCCCCCTCACCCCCAATCTTGGGCACATTTTCTATCTTTCTCCATAATAGGCTTGGAGAAAGTCAGATGCTGGTTGCTCTGCCTACAGGGTGTGGTGGGAGGGGTGAGGAGAAAGGCGACCAGCGCCCCCCCACTAGCTGCACCTCCGAGGCCCACTCCCTGGGGCCACCACAGCAGGTTATATATACATATGTCCACGGAGCATCGAGTCTTCAAACTGACTGCATTTGGTTGCTTGTCAGAGATGCCTGAGGACAGCATCTGAGACCAAGGTTGCCACAGAAAGTGCTGGGCCTATGGCACACGCCTGTGATCCCGGCACCCAGGATCCTGAGGCAGGAGGCAGCTGGGATACACAGTGTGCCGTAGTGCCACCCTAGAGCACGCAGCAGGAGCTCCATGCTCTGTACACGGCGCTTGGGCATTTCGTGTCTGGCTTGCTTCGTCCTGCCTGCTTATAAGTACATCTGTCCCTGTAGGAGTGAGGTGTTTAAGATCCACTGGCTGATGGCGGCCCTGCCCTTCACCAAGTCTCTCTCCCTGGTGTTCCACGCGGTACGTAAGGGCGGCCCGGGCGCAGCGTGCTTGGGGCGGGAGGGGGAGGCAGAGAAGCAGCCTTGGGAGATGGCCACAGCCTCCCCGGTGTTGACGGCCTCGTGCTGCCTGGAGCCTGGGAGTTCTTCTACACCGGCTTTTCCTTCCTCTCTTCCATTGTTATTTGAGATGAACGTGCTGCCTGCTCAAGTGTTTCCAGGGCAGCCTTCAGGTCTGCAGGATCCCTGCACGGTCCTGCTGCGCTTAAGGTTTAGTAGTAGCACGCTGCCGCAAGTACATTGATTCCCTAAGGGTGGAAGCCCAGGGATTGAGCCTCCGGGCATGCCGAGGCCCATGGCTGTCATCCCAGCTACCTGTGAGGCTGAGGCAGGAGAACTGCAGGTTCAAGCCCAGCCTGGGCAGTTGAGATACTATCTCAGTAAAATGTTAAAAAGGGGCTGGTAAAGTAGCATAGTGGAGAATGCTGCCCAGCACAGAGACCCAGAGATCCAGTCCCAAAACCACCAGAAGAGAGCACAGTTGAGCTTCAGCTTGAGTTCGCAGTGCCTGCTACAGGCGGTGGACCCTCCCCACCTGTGGGCGCAAGGTGTGCCTCGGCCCCCCTCGCTACACTTGCTGCTGTGGGTAAGACGGTGTCAGGGAGGAAGCACGTATGAATCTGGTCACGAAGTCAGGAAGGGACAGTTTCTAGGATGGTCCCACATAGGTAGTGAATGGTAGGATCTTCATGTCAGTTTAGTACCTTTTTTGGGGGGGGGGCATTGAAAACCCAAGGCCCTCAGCCCTTTTTATTTTTTACATTGAGACAGGATTTGGTTAAGTTGTCCAGGTGGGACTCAAACTTGTGATCCTCCTGCTTCAGCTTCCGTGCTGGGATTACTGCTTAGCAGCATACAGTTGAGAGAGAACGAAAGGTGCATGTGTTGCTGTCTCTCTGGGGTTCACTGGGAAGAATTTGGAGGTGTACTACTAAATCTCGCCACTTCAGTAAAAATGCATTAGTGGCCTCTGAATGTACAGTGGTGGGTTATAGCTTTGTGCCACCACGCCCAGTGAACCTTGGAGGTTTTAAAGGCAGCCATTTGCCAGTGTCATGATTTTGCCCAGATGGCTCCTTTCTGGGCCTTGGAAGCTCGTGTCATTGTCCGAAGCTACCCGGTGCTTGCTAGCGTTCATGCTTCCTAGAGTACTGCCAAGTGAGGGGTCAGCCGGGGCTGGGCCACAGCCATCCCAGGCCCTCCCAGGCCCTGCTCACTTGTCTCTGCCCTCAGGTGAAGGGCAGATCCCTTCTGACCCACATCTGTCCTTTCAGATTGACTACCACTACATCTCCTCCCAGGGCTTCCCAATTGAAGGCTGGGCTGTGGTGTACTACATAACCCACCTGTGAGTAGCGGGTGCCAGGTGACATGTGGAAGGGGGTGGAACACGGTGGGACTCACTGCCAGAGCTTTGGCTGCACTTGCACAGAGGCCTAGATTCTGTCTCCAGCACCAGAAATAGTCAGAGAAGAAATCAGGGAGCTGAGGTGGTAGGGATTGCCAGGCCTGGGCTCCTGCACCCCCGCTGTCCTGAGTGTGACCCGGGAGCTGGCAGAATTTGGGGACTCAACTGTGGCTTGCTCCTTCCTTCTTCCCCACAGCCATGAGTGGCTCGGGGTGGGGTGCGTGCTGCCCTTGCGCCTCGCGAGAAGTGCCGCTCACATGAGATGCGCTTCCTGAGCTTGGCCGCAGTGAGTCCCATGCTGCCTTCGAACTGTTTCCTCTTCCAGGTTGAAAGGGGCGCTGCTGTTCATCACCATTGCCCTCATCGGCACAGGCTGGGCATTCATCAAGCACATCCTGTCCGACAAAGACAAGAAGATCTTCATGATCGTCATCCCCCTGCAGGTAAAGGGCCGCTGCTGCGGGCTGGCAGGCCCTGTTGGCTTTTGGGGGCCGAGGATCGGACCTACCCCTTTGGGTTGGGCTAGACCCGGTATTCAGGTCACTGCTGAGGCACCTGACTGCCGTTGTCTTAGAACCCTGGGTAGGGGCTGGTGAGATGGCTCAGTGGTCTAAAGCACCTACTTGGAACAAGCTTGGCAAAGCACAGGGACCGCGGTTCGATCCCCCAGCACCACATGCCAGCCAGCCCCGCCCCCTGGTGGGCTGAGCTGGCCACACACACACACACACACACACACACACACACACATAAAAAAATTAAAAAAAAAAAGAACCCTGGGTATATGGTAATCTCAGGACAATACTTCAGAGTGATGGACACCAAGGAATTTCGGCGAGGTGGACAGGACACAATGAGACCATGGGACACATGGAGAAAGCCATTCCTGGCATGCCTTCACCAGGTTGTGTTTTTGTTGTTGTTTGAGGCAGGGTCTCACTGTGTAGTCCAGGCTGGCCTTGAACTCACTATGCAGTTCAGGTTGGCCTCAACCTCACGGCAGTCCTCTGCCTCGGCCTCCCAGGTGCTGGGATAACACCAGCCGGCACCAGATTCTGAGTCCCCAGAGAGGAGCCGAGTGCCCGCTCATGCCAGCAGAACCTGCACGCATGCAGAGCCATAGCCGAGTTGCTCTGGCTGAGCTCACAACTAGGAGCCTGGTGAGGGTACTAGGACAGCTCCTTGGGCACCAGAGCAGCCTCGTGGGCACAGGGTGGCAGCAGAGGTGCCCGACACCATCCGTTAGCGTAGTATTCCACCGCAGGACCAGGGTAGACTGGAGGTGGCTTCCTATCCACAAGGAGGGTCTGGCAGGCTCTGTGGCTGGGACAGGACGGATCAGTCTAGGCAGACAGTGCGATCTCTGAGCCAGCTGCTACAGAGCATGCACCTTTGTGGAGTCTGAGCCACAGTGAGCTCCTCAGCCTGCTGGGCTTCAGAGCCTGGGGGTAGGGCACAGAACCAGATCCTCCTCTCACTCTGTCCCTGGCTGAGTTGAGGCTTCCTCCCCCACCTGAACTGGGACGTGGTGGGTCACGGCCTTTCCTGCTTCCCTGCTTCGCTTCCTGAAGGAATGCACAAAGTTCCTGGTAGCATCAGTAAGGAGCTCGAACTTTGAACCTAGCATGAGGTTCTGAGCCTGCAGACGCTGGGACCAGTCTAGGAAGCCTTCAGCATCAGCCTACGGCATCCAGAGTCTCACTACGTAGTTCAGGCTGGCCTTAAACTCACTTTGTAGCCCAGAGTGGCCTCACAGTGATCCTCTTGCCTCAGCCTCCCAAGTGCTGGGTTTACAGCAGTGCGTCACCACTCCTAACCGGAAGTTGCTTTCTTGTTGGGGGATTATTCCCAGTGCCGAGGGTGGAGCCCAGAGCCCACCCCTGCGCACACTGCAGGCCCACACTGAAAGTTTCTGAGGAAGGAGAGAGCCAGGTCTATGCTGAGCAGTGCCAGGGGAGCGCTACTGATGCACAGGCCCGCCGCGTTCCCCCGGGGCCGGCTGCCTCTGTGGGAAGCCCTTGAATGAAGGACTGCAGAAACACCCTGAGCACAGGGCAGCGATCCGGAAGTCAGAAGCTGTGTGGTGGGGAGACCACGACGGCAGAATAACTCCTGTCTTGTATTGTGTCACTTCTCTGATCACTGACCTGGAAGTCCTACACAGAAGGAGAAACTGCATCTGAGCCTCGCAGAGCCTGAGTCGTCGTCTCTGCACCCACGCCTAGCGGTGACCGTGTGCAGAGCACACCCTGAACTGGGGCTTTCCATAACCAGAGCCTTTTCATCCCCTGTGTAGAGCTGAATTTCAGCGCTCAGTGAGGCACACCTGGAGGAGTAAGGACCGGACCGGGTTGGTCCTACACAGAGTAGCTGGCCACGGGGGCAGAAAGGGGGCTTGAGGGGACACAGAGCAGAGCCCCTCCCTGACCTGCTGCTGCATCAGTGTCGTGCTTTGGGATTTTGCATGAGAAGCAGTATAATAATACGTATTTTATCAATATTGTATAATGAGTCACCCAAAGAATCGTATACCGAGAGTGCAGGAAGGGCCGGCCAGAAGCTCAGCAGATTAAAGCGCCTGCGTAGGCAGACACGGACTGGGTGTTCCATCTAGCCTGCTGTGTCCGACCAGCCCCGGGGCGTGCTGAGATGTGACTGAGACTGGGCGTAGTGGTGCACACCTGTAATCCCAGCGCTTGGGAGGCTGAAAAAAAAGGATCACTGAGTCCGATCTGTGTGGTGAGACCCTGTAGACCCTGTACTAAATGCATTTTAGAAAAAAGTGCAGAAAATTTCCACACACTGTAAATAGTAAGAATCCAGCCGAAGACCTAGAGCCCACGACAGTGCCCCCCAGCCCAGTCCACCTGGAGGCCTAAAGCCGGGACAGTGCGTCGTGCAGGCCTGTTTCACAGATCTGCACTGGGAAGGCCCAAAGGTGAGTGGTGGAAGCCAGCGAGATGACGGATCTGTGCCAGCAGGCTGAGGGGTCTGCGCTGGGGCAGGACTCAGTGCTCAAAGTAAGCTCCGGAGCTCCTCCGGGAAGTACCACAGCCGTCCTCAGCCACACTTGAGGTCCCGGGCTCCTCCAGGATGAGGAAAGCCCATGTGACGAGCTTCTCCAGGACGCTGAGCACTGCACCATCTCCCCCGTCCAGAGCCAGGAAGCGATGCTCAGGTGAGGATCAGCGCTCTCCCAAAGTGAACTGCAGCAATTCTCAGTGGCAGGTTCTGAGCTCCTCCCGCTGCGAGCACAGCTAAGCCCACCAGGAAAGCCGGCACACCAAGGTCCTGCGCAGGGTAGCCCAAGAGAACCAGCAACTTCCAGCAGCGTCTGCAAGCAGCTTCCCTCACTCTCGGCTGCTGGCAGCAGCCCTCAGGTGGGCCTCCCACACCCAGCGCTGCGCTGGTTCAGTTCAGCTGGGTGTAGCAGTCCACCTTCATCACAAACCACCCCATACTCGGTAACTGAAAACACAAGCAGCTACCAAGCTTGCTCTGCTTCTGTGGGTGAGAGACTGGGGGCCTGATGGGGTGGGGTTCAGCCGCCATCTCATGTGGTCCAGTGGAGCAGTGCTGGGCCCAGGGCCTCCTCGAACCTTCGCTGGGCTCTGTCCAGGACTGGAGCAGGTGAGCGGAAGGGGGTGGAAACAGCAGTGTCTGGATGTGTCTTCTGTCTGTACAGTTTCCCCAGCTTGGCCGTTGTAACTACAAGCAGCTCAGAGCCCGGATGCAGAGGTGCAGGGAGGCTGAGGCAGGAGGAAAGCATGTGTAAGGTTGGCGTGGGCAGCTTAGAGACTTAGCTCAGAGCCCATCTCCTAATTAAAAAAACCAGGGAGCTGGGCATGGTGATGCACACCTGTGATCCCAGCACTCTGGGAGGCTGAGGCAGGTGGGTCCCTAGTTCAAGCCCAGCTTGGGCAACCTGGTGAAACCCTGTTTGAAAAATAAAAAAGGGGTGGGGATGGAGCTCAGCGTGAATGCTCTGGGTTCAGTGCTGAGCACTGCATGTGTGTGCTCACACACAGCCCCCAGGAGGGTGGAGGGGAAGCTGTGTTTCCTTGGGTGTTATGGGGGGCATACCCACCTCACCAGGCAGGTGAGAGTGGCAGAGTCGTGGCTGAGCCTGGACCAAGGCAACGCTGACTGTCCCGGTGGCTCTCCTCGGCCACTTTGGAACCGCCCACGTGTGGGCCCTCAGCCACCTCTCCCACCCACAGGTCCTGGCGAACGTGGCTTACATCATCATCGAGTCCACCGAGGAGGGCACGACAGAGTACAGCCTGTGGAAGGACTCGCTCTTCCTGGTGGACCTGCTGTGCTGTGGTGCCATCCTCTTCCCTGTGGTGTGGTGAGTGGCCCAGCCCCTGCGGCTGTCTGTTGGACCTTTCTCATGGGGAAGCTGCTGAGGGGCCATAGCTTTGCAGGGTCCCTGTGGCCAGGGCCTGGGCCTCAGGGATGGGCTGGGGCAGGACAGGCTGCAATCTGCGGAGGTCGACAGTCCTGTTTCCCTGTGCTCCTGCCAGACTCGCTGCCGTGTGGCGAGTGGCCTATGTGACGCAGGGGGACTACTGGGCAGGGTGCTCCAGAGGGCTCTTGCCCAGGAATTTCAGTCTGCCACCTAGAGCTGGAAACAGAAGCACGCAGATTTCCCTGCAAACCTTTGTTCTCCAAATTTTGTTTTTAGGTCCATCAGACATTTACAGGAAGCATCGGCCACAGATGGAAAAGGCAAGTTCCTGACACTGCTGGGCCATGATGGGATAAGCGGCCACCATGGTCAGGTGACAAGGGGTGTGGACAGTTGGAGACTTCTGCCAAGGAGGTGCGGCTGGCCAGGGAGGAGGTACACGCATTTCACTGCCGCCCACCGCTGCTACTCTCACCTCCGGCATTCAGGAAGCAGGGCTAGTCCTGGAAGCGGGGGAGACGCATCTCGCTGGCTGCTCTGAGCACTGCAGGCCTACCGTTAGGTGACCAGGCCAGAAGGAGCCTTCACAGTGACCTGATGTCCTCGCACTGTGACCTTAGGGCCTGGTGCCTCCTGAGTCTCAGCAGAGCTTTTGTGTGCTCCAGGCTGGGTACTTGAGCCCTTCGGGGAGAGCACCGAGGGCTGTCTAAGGCAGGTGATTTCCTATCATGGACCCAGATCCGCAGGCATGTAGTGCCAAAGTAAAGTGGTGTTCTCATTAGAACAATAAGGGCATTCACACACACCCATTTCTCAGACTCAGTACCACGTGGTGGCCTATGTGGTCATGCAGTGCTGCTGGGAGGAAGTGCCACAGAAGTGGTGGCCTCATCACATGTCCAGGACTGGCCCCACCTGCCACCGTGCTCCTGGGGGCCAGGGAGGCAGGGCCTCAGGGTCAGCACCACATTCTGATTCTTTCCATTGACCACAGACAAACAGGAACAGCTGTTCAGGACTCTGCAGTAGCATCTCTCTATTGGGAACTATGTATGTACCTCTCTCCCCTACCCCCTCGGCCCTTTCCGCTCTGCCCTGGGGCTGGGCTGGGCTGGGCTGGGCTGGCATATGTGCAGGGCTCTGGGGCTGTTTCCCATGTGTCCACCAGGGGGCAGCATGGGCTTCCTCAGTGGAGAGCAAATGCAGAAGCCAACGCTGCTGAGGGAGCTCCCACTCCTTTCTCCTTAGTGGATACCACAGATGGAGGGGGACAAAATAGAATGGACAAAATAGAATGGAGAATCCTCTCGATGGAGGGCTTTTGAGCACACCCTCAGCGATCTCTTCATGCCATGATCTGAAAACAGTTGTGCTGACCTCGGTGTGGTGCTAAGGCATATCATCCTAGTACTCGGAGGCTGAGGCAGGAGGATGAAGTTCAGGGCTAGCCTGGGCTGCATAGTATGTTCAAGGCCAGCCTGAACTGCACGGTGAAACCCTGTCTCTAAATAAATAAATGACAAAGAAAATGGTGGTGTTTCTGCCACTTCCATGGTGGCCATCTCTAGAAGAAAACACTGTGTCCTGCTGGCTGACTTTGGGGGCAGTCATGCTGTGACTGCTGATGGATCAGAGGAACACTTCCCTGGTCTGTGCTAGCTGCTGGCTCCACGCGCTTGGCCCTCTGCACCTCAGTTTACCCTCTAGGCCCACCTGTCCTGGAGCGGCTGCTCGAGGAGGCCTCAGCCACGGAGCCACTGTTGGGTCTGGGTGCCGTGAGTGGATGGTGCTGCCTCCTGGTTTCCCAGGCCCATTCTCTGTAGACTCGCTGTGCTGCGTGACCGAGCCGTGGGCTACAAGGTCTTATTTCCATTGGGGTGGGCGCGGTGGCCTGGGACAGAGACAGCTTCCTGCGGGGATACTTGTGCCTCGTTTATGCATCTGCCTCTGGAATCTTCCCTGATGTTGGGCTTGCAGAGGAAAAAGTGAAGGCTGCCATGTTGCGCCTTAGAGGGAACTGCCTCCTATCACCCAGTGTGCTGTCGCTGGGACACGCAGCTGCCTGTGAGTGGGGCCTGCTGCCCGCTGCGGCTCCCAGCGCCTGCCTTAGGGCAAATGAGGCAGGGGTTCAGGAGCGCCCCCTTTCGCAGAGAGCTCTGAGTGACTACCCGTTGGCCTGGGCTTGGAGGACTGGCTTAGCTGAGTTTCCCAGCTGGGAGCACAGCCTAGAGGGCAATTCTGGGCAGTGCATGTCCCAGGGATCCTGGGCTGGGCCAGGGTACAGTGCCACCTCGTGCTGTGAACTCCAGGTCAGTGGGTAAAAGAGCTGGGCAGGGGCACAACCCTGGGTGGTGGCACCAGGCTGTCTGTAGCATTGCTGCTTCACTGCCACCTGCCTGCAGGGAGGAAGGGCTCGAGTGATCTGAGGTGGCCTTCGCAGTACTGGGGACCTGCTGCTGTCCTCACCGTGCTCAGCTCCGTGGAGTGTCCATGCTCTGCGGCCCAGCGTGGGGGGCAGGCCGGCGGCTGCATCGAGCATGACAGCCACGCACTGCCCCGGGCAGAGCTCTCGGTGAACATTTCCTTGCAGGGAATGCAGTGAACGAGGCACCTCGAGCAGAACAGGGCCACTGACTGCCAGTGATAGACGCGTGCTTCCGAGTGACACGTCGACTCCAGGGAAACTTGCAGGCATCTCCAGTCCTTAACCACTTCCGCTGTGACCAGAGACAGCTGTCAACAGTGTGGTCTGGGCACTGACATAAGAGCTGCTGTGGTGTTTGGGAGGGAGAAACAGGAGGATGGCCTCTGTGAAAGCTGCAAGCGCACATTCTCGGCGTGCGATGGGACCTGCCTTCTCGCGCTGCACCCAGAGCGCGCTGCGCGGCGCAGGGCACGCAGCAGGCAGGCACCCTCCGCTGAAGTCTCACCAGAAAGTAGTTCCACTCTTCATTCTTTTTTAAAAATATAAGAAAACATTGCCAGGTGTGTGGGTGCAAGTGTGGAATCTCAGAATCTAGGCGGCTGAGGCATTAGCACGGCACCAGTTCCAGGCCAGCTTGGGCCACTTCATTTGTGCCCCGAGGGCTTGTAGGGCTGGGCTGGCAGCCCGCAGACTGGTTCCCTTGGCTGAGCCTTGAGGAGAGCAACTGTCCACTGCCCTCACCCCCCCATGCCGCACCCCATGCGGGGATGCTGCCCTCTGCAGCAAAGCAGCACTCCTGTGAGGTGCGTAGCCTGGGGCAGCGCCAGTGCTCTGGCCCTGAGCATCACAGTGGGGCAGAACGCTGGTGGTTTTGGGTGTGTGTGACATCATCTAACATGCTCAATAAAGCAGGCTCTGTCCTTGGGAGAGGGAGCGGAGGCCCCATGCCAGTGCTCCTGCAGCAGTGCCCCACTTGGGTCCCCGCTTGTGGACCGTGAGTTGAGCCCTGGGAACCCGCTCGGGCTGTCATCGGTACTGCTCCCAGGCGCCAGGGATAGAGCTAGGTCACTGAAGGAGAAGCCAAGCACTTGCTGG
>NW_004524699.1:5785645-5805655 GCF_000260255.1 Octodon degus | reverse complement strand
ACTGTTGCTCTTGTTGCTGTGTGACTGGAGGGGCAGTGGTCCTCCCTGTCCAGGGGATAGCATCTCAGCAGGTGCTGGGTCCCTGGGCCAGACCCATATCCCTCATGGCATAAGTTGGCATCTGTGAGACCTGAGGGCCATCGGCCCTGCGTGCAGCCCCCACGTGAGTGTGGCCAGCCCAGCCAATCGGTGCCCTCTGCACGGCCTCTGAGTGCCTTATGAGGCTCAGGAGCTGGCAGTCTGGGCACAGCACTGCTCAGAGGCTCTGTGCCCCTTGGGTAAGTTCAGGTCACTGCAAGGATACTTGAGGACAGGCACCCAGAAAGGACATTCTACTAGGACCAACTTTTACAGGGATAATTCCATTTCTTTTAATTCCCAAAACCTGTTCTCATTGCTTTCCTCAGTGTATCCACTGCCTAGTCACCGCTTCCTTTTACCTTTTGGGGTCAGTGCTGGGGGTCCAGGCAGAAAGGTGTGAGATGCTGGCCGTGCCACCTTGAGCTCGCAGAGGTGGGAGGCGGAGATTTCGAGGCGCGGCACTGTCATGGGGCCTGTTGCTGTTGCTGTTGTCCTTTTCGTCCTGTCTTTCCAGCACGGAACCGCAGATGCTTGGCTACCGTCTGCCCACACTGCCAGCTCCGTGCTGGTGCTGTGCGTGCACCTCGGGCCACGCTCCTGCCTGGCTGCTTGGCACACAGCTCAGCCACCAGCTCTCCTCAGCAGTCCCTGTGGTGTCCTGGGACACGCAGGCCTCCCATTACCTAGGCAGGGTCACCAGCAACCGTAAGTCTGACCTTCATCCTCGGCTGCTGACAAGTGAGAGGGCTGTGCGAGCGGGCCTGGCCATGCCCGGCCCTGCACCGGGACATTTGGCTGTGGAGCGCCCAGGCATGCCGAGTAGGAAGATTCTGCCTGTTGCGGCCTCAGTCCACCTCCTCCTCCTCTGTTCTGTCGTGCATTGCGGGATAAATCTGCGACCTCCACGCTGAGCTACAACTCCAGCCCTTTTTTATTTTGAGGTGGGGACCCCCTCCTGAGTTGCTGAGTCACCCAGGCTGAGCTCCAGTTTGGAACTCTCCTGTCTTGGCCTCCCAGAATTCTGGGATTACAGGTGTGTACCACTGTCTGTTTTTATTGTTGTGAGGCCCAGTCTGGGTGGCGTGTGTGTGGCCAGGCAGGCCTCATCCCTCTCACTTTCCCCTCCTGAGGTGCTGGGGCCCCAGTGCCGCCTCTGTGCCGAGCTAGGCCATGTGGATCAGCAGTGTGTCATCTTCGATGCTTTGCCTTGTCTGCTCTGATTTAATTTGTGATAAGAGGCAAGACCCTCAGCAGTTCCGTCTGGGACGCTGATGTCCTCTCTGGGATCGTTGCTCTGGATGTGTGCCTGGGGATGTTACTTGCAATCGTTTTCCAGGTGACCCTGAGCGGTGGGTGTGAGGATGAAGGAGCTCGTTTCGTGGGGGGGGCTGCTGGGCTCACTGCAGCCTTCCCCACTCTTGGTCCTCGGTGCAGTTCTGAGGTGGATGAGCGGGTCACTTCGTGGGGCAGAGTGCATCTGTGAGTGCCTTCAGGTTGATGCGCCAAGGCGTGCAGCCTCATGGAATCCTTGTCCCTGTGGGTGGGGCCTCTGAGCTTAGGGAGAGCAGCCCTGAGGCTACCAGCCAGCATGCGCGCTTCCGCTTCTTCCTTTGTCACTGTGTTTGACTCACAATTTTCTCCGAATCCCCTGGGCAGGGAGGAGAGGAGAAGGGGACCATGGGGCACTTTTGAGCCTGATGCTCTCTTGGGCTCAAAAAAGCATCATTGGAAGTAGCCCCACACTTTAAGGGGCTGCCTCGGGGCCCTGCGCCCAGGTCCCCCAGGTGGCACCGCGCCAGCTCCTGGGGACGGAGCACTGGCTGCTTCCCCATGGACAGCTCTCCCTGGTGTCGGGTGAGGCTGAGAGCCGGGTCCTTGGAGTAAGGTGCCTGGGGCCTGAGGCTGGCTCTCTGCCGGCCAGCCCCAGGCCTTTCGTACCAGTCTGACAGGGGTCCCTCATCTGCATGTCTGGTACAATGCTGGCACCCTCGTGGGAGAGGGGTGGTCCCTGTGAGCTCCCCTTGCTGATCTGTTTGGAGAAAAGTGGTGACATCTGGAGAGGGCAGCACCTCCTGTGCGCGTGGCTTGGGATATGGCTGTGCGCTGTGCAGGGCAGGGCCTGGCTGTGGGTGCACAGCCCACTTCCCTCGTGGGCTCCTGGGCATGGCTGGAGGAAAGTGGTCTGCAGGCCTTGCGTACCCTGTCCTCCTGGGGTGCCAACAGCCTTGGCCTCCTCCACACCCTTCCCAGGTGACTGTGACACTCCTGAGTGCCAGCGCCATCCATGACCTCTCACTTTTACCCAGAAATCCCTGCTGTGAAGAGAGAGAGGGCTGCAGGTTGAGTTCTGCCCCAGGCCGCCTGCCCAGCCCCTTCCCTCTCCCCAGCGCATTCTGCTGCAGCTTGTGCTGGGTCAGAAATAGCGCGGGCTGGCCTGCTCCTCCTGCACCTCCAGCCCACCTCAGCCTCAGCCCGGCCTGGGGCTGCGCTGCCCCATGGCCCTGCGGCCCTGCCTCATTGTTCAGCCTGGCTGCTGCAGCACAGAGGTGCCACTTGGTTCCAAGGAAGCTCTGTGATCTCGCTGGGTCACGTGCCGTCACCCCATGCCTAGGTGGGCACTGTGAGCTTGCGCATGCAGCCTCCATCCTGGCAGCCCTAAGGTGGGGTCACCCTAGCAGGTGGAGAAGCAGAGGCTCAGAGAGGTTGGTGAGAGATCCAAGGCCACACAGTGGGCAAGAACAGAGCTGGCGTTTGCCCCCCACACCCAGATGCACAGGGCCTGTTTTGCCTGTTCAGGGAGCCTCTTTCCACTCCCCACCACCCAGCTTTGTTGCCCCAAGCACCGGGGTGTGAGCAGGGCTCTAGGCCGATTGGACCACTGGGGACAACAGCGCAGTGATAGCCTGAGCTCTGTGTGTTGTGGCTGTGTTTCAGGGACAGCACTGGCCATTCCTAAGGGCCTGGGTGATGTGGCCCCTGGGCCTGGTGACATCTCACCGCTGTATGTGTTGTGTCACTGTTAGTGTGCAGCCGGTCACAGCTGCCTGCATCAGTCCCTTCTGCCCAGTGTGCAGTGCCCTGGCCTTCAGGCCCAGCCACTCCTCTTCTCCATCTCCACCAGAGTGAAGGAGCCTGTGGTTCTGGCTCTATCCATACCTCGAGAGCATTGCACCCACCTTCTGGGTCATACTCCTGGTCCTCATCCTTCGGCGAGCTCCATCAGAAGTGTAGATCTGAGTGGTGAGCACTTGCCTAGCCTGCACAAAACCTTGGTTCATTCCCCAGCAGTGCTAAGCTAGTGATTTAGAACGAGAAGTAGAGATCTGACCTGACCTTGTGCTGTGCAGAGCCTGGCCCTGAGCACCAGCAGAGGACTAGCTCGGGATCCCACTGGGACCTAGTGCAGGGCCTGCGTGGGCCCAGCTCCCTGCCAGTCTCGCAAGGCCTGGCAGCAGCCCGCTGCTCTCAGAGCCTTCGTGCCTACTCCTGTTGCTGTAGTCACGGCAGCCTTCCTGGTCCCTGTCCTGCAGTGTGACCAGGTAGCAGTGCTGCTCCACTTGGCCGCTGGCGCTGCGTGAGGCACAGTAGGGTTCCTCTGCCCGGACAGCAGGCAGCATTCAGAGGTTACGTACACAATGGTGAACAGTTCTTCTCAGGCCCTCCCGAGAAGAGTGTTTGGGGCTTGAGCTCCACACAGCCCCAGTGTGGGCCACAGGCTTGTATGCAGGGCTGCCAGTCCTGCTTGGCCACTGAAGCCCATGCCAGCAGAGACAGAAGCTCACACAAAGTGGCTCAAGTCAGGCCTCTGGTGGTTTGCACCAATTATATGACAAAATGGCGAGAAGCACAGGGAGGGGCTGTCTCAACAGTAAGGAGACTGCCTGGGATGTGGTGTAGCGGTGGGCGCGCACCTAGTAGGCCAAGGCCCTGGCTTCCACCCGGTGCTGGCTCCAAGGTTGTCCGATGGTATGTGGGGCCCTGCATCAGAGACTCCTGTGAGCTGTACGTGACTGCAGCTCCTTCTTGGCTCTGGGGGTGTGGGTGCCTTGTCCTGTGTTCAGTCTCAGGATCCCCCATCCGCATAGGGTCTTTTTTCCCTGATCATTCCCATGAAGGGAATTTAAGGTTCCCGGAAATTTTTCTGGAGTCATAAGCTTTGACACCACCCCCACCTAAGAATCAGGAGCCAAGGAGAAAGGAAGTTTGAACCCCTGCCACCTGCAGTCTCATTCTCCACCTGAGTCAGTAATTCAATGCTACTAAGCAAAATTAATTTGCCTCCTATAGGAAAGTTCATGATGAATGGTAGGGTGCTCATGGGGAGGGAGCCGGGCTACCATCATGGTCATCCATATTTCTTAGCCCTCAGCAGTGTCAGGAAGTTGGCTGGCCTGGCTGGGGACCTCGACTGCCCACGCAAGTGGGATGGAGCCAGGGCAGTTGAATGTGAAGGACTCCTTATGAGGCCTGAAATGAAAATGGAAGTGCAATTGGCCACATGTCCCTGGGATTACAGCGCTTGCATCCTTGACTGGTGAAAGTCCAGGTGCCCCCAGTGCCAGGATGCCGTGAGTCCCAGGGAGGGTCGTTCCTGCAGCTGTACCAGCTTCCTGGGCCCTGCTGTGCCACTCGCCCACCTGCCCCTATTCCTGCTGCTGGAGGGGGCCTGACCTGCAGTCTCCTCCTGGAAGTGTGACTTCGCTTGGACCTCAGACCCACCTCTTGATGTCCAGGGCCTGGGCATGCAGTGCTCAGCAGTAGGAAAGCTAAGCTGGGTGGTCCACACCTGCAGCCCTGGCTGCTCAGAGGCTGAGGCAGGAGGACTGCTGGAGCCCAGAGCGTGGGGTCAACCTGGACAACAACGTGAGACTCTTGTCACAGTTATGTAGGAAGTGGGGACACATAGTCATGAGCTTTTCTTTTGTTCTTTTTTTCTCTAGCTGCCATTAACTTAGCAAAGCTGAAGCTTTTCAGACACTACTACGTCTTGGTGAGTAAAGCAGCGCTAAGCCTTGGAAATAAAGTGAGTTCAAGGATCAGAACAGATAAACTTTAAAAGATGAGGGGGGCAGCAAGATAGCTCAGCGGTCTAAAATGCCTGCTTAGGCAAGCTTAGGCAGGCACAGGGACCATGGTTCAATTCCTGGCACCATGTGCTGTGCCAGCCCTGTCCCCAGGGCAGCCTGAGCTGACCACAGGGGGTGGGGGGGAGATGTGGGGAAGCAGAAGGGGTCAAGCTGTCTGGCTCTGCTTGAGTTCTACATTTTAGCATCAGGTTGTGTTTCTTAAAGTGAAAATTAAATATCTGGGCCTCTTCTTCCTAATTTTGGATTTGATTTAAAATACATGGGAAGGGGCTGGGGAGATGGCTCAGTGGAATAAGCGCTTCCCTGGCAAGCGCAAGGGCCTGAGTTCGATCCCTGGTTCCGCAAAAAAATAAATAAAATAAATTTAAAAAAATAAAATAAAATACATGGGAAGGGGCTGGGGAGATAGCTCAGTAAAATAAGTGCTTCCCTAGCAAGCGCAAGGGCCTGAGTTCAATCCCTGGTTCTGCAAGAAATAAAATACATGGGAAGGACCAGCCAAATAGCTCAGTGGATTAAATCACTCACCCGCTTAGGCAGGTGCAGCAGCCGGGTTTTATCCCCGGCGTGCAGTGCCAGCCCCACGCCCAGGGCACGCTGAGACTGGTGATTGGGACTGGGTGGGATGGTGCATGCCTGTAAGCCCAGCTCTTTGGGAGGCTGGACCCAGGCGGATCACTAAGAGTCTGATCTGTGTAGTGAGACCCTGTAGACCTTTACTAAAATACAAAAATAAATAAAAATAAATACATGATGATGATGATAAAATACATGAGAAAGTAGCTGGGAATAGTAGTGTACACCTATACTCCCAGAACTTGAGAGGCTGAGGCCTTGAGGAGGATTGCCCAGGTTTGAGGTTGGTCTGGGATACACAGTGAAAGCTTGTCTTGGAAAAAAAAACCAGGGGCCGGGGAGATGGCTCAGTGGAATAAGCGCTTCCCTGGCAGGCGCAAGGGTCTGAGTTCAAACCCCGGTTCTGCAAGAAAAATAAATAAAAAACAACAAAAACCAACTTAGAAAAGTAATGCATGTTTGATGTGAAAGCAGAACCATGCGTCCTAGCAACCTGCGGGGCCCTGCAGGAGCCCCTCCCTGCGGTGACGGGCCTAGCTAGGATCTTGTCCCCTCCGCTCTGACCCTGTTGCTGTGCCTCTGCTTCACTATTTTATTTCTTTAGGAAAGTGGGACTGCACTGCAACACTCTCTCACAGCCTTTTTCTCACGTAAAATTCCTGTAGTCCCCAGCTCCCTCTTGGGTACCCTCTCTCCTCTCAGCTCTGAAGTAATGGTACTGCCTTTGTATCCTGGAGAGTGCTTGGTCTTCTTTGGGAGGTGAGCACCAGGGATTGAACTCTGGACCTTGCACGTGCCAAGCAGGCTCTTAGGCCTCTGAGCCGTCCCCCACCCCGCCCCTCAGATTCCCCTGTAGGAAGCTAGTCCTGTGTGTGGTCGGGGCCCACAGTGTGGGTTTTCCAAGCTTTGCCTCTGCTGTGCTGGCGGTTTAGCATCAGCTATCCAGTGCGACAGTACCCAGGTCTGAGCAGACATTTAAAGTGTCAGTGGAGCAGCAGGGACAGGGGACCCACTCTGGCTGTGGTTTTAGTGAGGGATAATGTCATCCCCCAAAAGGAGAGCCTCTTCTGGGGCACTGCACCTCCATGGCTGAGTCCCGGCCTGTCCTGGGAGTGGGCTGTGTAGTGGGTGGAACACCAAGTGCTCCAAGCTGATGTCCTCAGCATAGACCCCTCCCAGCATCTGCTGACAGAGACCACAAGTCCTGGTTCCCCCTGGCGATAGGTAGCTGTTTTCTGAACCTGAGAATGGCAAGATGGTCCCCTGGTGACAAGCCCAGGTATGTGTGTGTGTGTGTGGCCAGGTGAGGAAAGGTATGTCTTCCTAGGACACTGGGGGTGACCATGCTGTGTCTTGGTCACCTGAAGACTGGAAGAACACCATAGTGCAGCCGGCAGGAGTCATCTCTGTGCTTGTAGTGCTGTAGTTAGCAAGGGGTGTGCGTGTGTGTGTGCACAGCATGTGGCCCTCGGCTCGGTGTAGGCGTTCCTCTCACCTCCCTGCTGGCTCTCCTCTCCTGTTGTCTGCAGATCGTGTGTTACATATACTTCACCAGGATCATCGCGTTCCTCCTCAAGTTGGCTGTCCCCTTCCAGTGGAAGTGGCTTTACCAGGTACGCTGGCCTCAGATACCAGGGCGCTGAGGATGTGGGGGGAGACAGTCTTGGGCATAGGCTCCTGTTTGCTCTGCTTTACCTGGGAACCTGGGGGCAGCCACTAAGACCCTCCACCTCTTCTAGACACTTAGCTTTCTCTTTGTCAGAGTAAACTGCTGCATTACCAGAGCCATCTAGGAAGAATTGCATCGTTGATTTTGGTTTTTAATTCAGAAATTCTTTTGGAGAGGAGAGCCTCGGGCAGAGAGTATGATTTAAATTCACAGAGCCTGGAGTGGTTCTGGGCCCAGGCTGGGCCCTCCGCTCTTACAGGGCATCTCTTTGGGGCCTAGAAGCATCTTCCTGCGAGCCAGCCAAGTGATCTCAGCACCATTTTTCTTGAAGAATTCACACTGTAGGAAAATGTGGTATGAAATGAGTTCTTCAGGCCAGGGATATAGCTCAGCTGCCCAGTGCCTGCCTGGCAAGCATGAGGTCCTGAGTTCAGTTCCCAGTACTAGAAAATAGAAATGAATTTTTCTAATGTACCAGAGACGTGGGCCTGGGGGCACCTGCCTCTAAGGCCAGTGCTCTGAGGGGCTAAGGCAGGAGGATCACAAGTTCAAGCCCAAGCTGGGCAATTTAGTGACTTAGGCCCCATCTCGAAATTAAAAGGTCCAGGAATGTAGCTCAGTGAAGGCCTTGGGTTTGATCCTCCCTGCTGCAAAAACAAAAAATAAGGTAGCCTTGGAAGGGCTGAGACGGGGCTCGGGTAGCACATGTGTCCCATATGCAAGGGCCCTGGGCTCCACGCCCTGTACCTTGCCTCCCATGTCAAAAACTGTCCCCTGAGGCCTGGTGGCAGCAGCCCCTCTGCAGTGCGGTCCAGGCGAGGCCCCTGCTGCAGCCTCTGGATTTGAGGAGACAGACACTCAGGGCAGGAGCGGCTGGGGCCCTCGGCTTGTTCAGCACCTCTGCTTTCCTGGGAGAGGTGTCACTGATCCTTTACCTTGGTGTTGTGTAATACGCAGCTCCTGGATGAAATGGCCACACTGGTGTTTTTTGTACTGACGGGGTACAAATTCCAACCAGCCTCGGACAACCCGTACCTGCAGCTGTCTCAGGAGGATGATGACCTGGAAATGGAAGCGGTGTAAGCTGCCTCCCTCTCCACTTCCGCCTTCTTGCCCTCCCCCTCTCCCCTCCTCCCTCCCCTCCCTTGCTTTTCTCCCCTCCTTCCCCTCCCTTCCTGTTTCCTCCCTCCTTCCCTTCCCTCATCCCTCCTTCCTTACCTCCCCTCATCCTTCCTTCCCCTATCCTCCCTTCCCTCTTCCTCTCCTCTCCCCTCCCTCCTCTCCCCCTCCCATAGCTCTCCCCTCCTCTCTTCCTTGGCCCCAACCCCTCTACTCAAAACATGCAGCACAGTGCCCCGGGGGTGGCCTCTGTTCTTAGCAGGACTGGCACTCCTAGACTCCTGGACCCCAGGCCTTTGAAGCGCAGTGTCGGCCAGCTGTTGCACTTTGTCAGGAAATGGAAGGGGCTGCATGGTAGGAGCCTGGGCGCATCCTCCAGCAGTTGAGAGCCCAGGCATTGTGGGCTCTCATCCCTTCCCCATCAGGCCTGCTGCTAGCAGCTTAGGTCTGAGAGTGCCGTCTTTGGGGTCACCTGCAGGGCTGCCATGAGCCCTATCGCTCCTCTGTCTGAGATGCAGGCTGAGAGGCTGGCTGTCCACAGCTGCACCTGGCTGGCTTGTGGCTGAGCTGCTGTGGGCCCTCCACATTGTGGACCATGACCTTGGGCTGCATTTCCTACTCACTTGCTATGATTTTGAACCTTCAGGGCCAGCTCAGCCACGCATGGCGATTGGGCTTGGCAAGCTCTTCCCTTGTCCTTTCTCCGGGTTCCGCCTGCCATTCACGATCCAGAGCTCAGACTGCCTTTGTGTGGCAGAGCTGGGTTTGTCCCGTGCAGAGGAGGGCACGGGGCTCTGTTCAGGCAGCAGGAGGAGGCCAGGCTGAGCTGTGCTGCTCACAGGTGGCTGCTGGCTGGAGAGGCACAATGCCAGCCAGCTGGTGACAGCTGCCCCGACCAGGGAACCCTGGCCGGCTGCCCCAGTCTCAGCGGGGACCCACAGCTTGTCCGCAGCCTCATGCAGCTCCCTGGGCTGCACTGAGGAACTGGAGGGCTCAGCCAGTGTTCCCAGCACTGCTGAGCTGAACCCTGAGAGTGGCTGGCGGGAATGCCTTCTCTTCGTCCCTCTCTCAGCTGCTGTGTCTTACAAGGAGGATCCGTTTGTATCATAACCCCTCAAAATTGTTTTTTGTTTCGGCCTAAGCTTTTTTCTCTAGATAAAGATTCTGGGGTGTGCGTGTGTGTGTGTGTGTGTGTGTGTGTGTGTGTGTGTGTGTGTGGTTTTTGGTTTTTGCTCTTTTTACACAATCATTTTATTAGTGTATTTTTAGATACACACAGTGATCACATTCACATAGAGAATTTGCATCTGTCTGTGGCATAGCTTGATTTTTTTTCCATTTTCCTCCCATCCAAAGACTCCTCCTTCCCCTCCCCTTTTACAAAAGTTTTGTTTCTAGTTTCCTTCCATTCTCTTTTCCTTTTCCCTCCCTCCTTCCTTCCTGCCTCCCTCGTCCCCCTCCCCGTGTGAACATGTCCTTCCTACTTCCCCATATCTGCCTCCATTCTGCTCCTTGAACCCTTTTGGGTTTTCACATGAGAAGCTCAGGTGCGAACTTGAGTGTCACATTATTCCACGCACGATCCCGGTCCCGAGGTGCATGCATTTCCTGCAGATGACTGCTTTGTAGCAGAGTAGCCCTGCGTAGTACAGAAATGCGTTTTCTTGTTCTGTTCAGCTGTTGATGGACATGTGGGCGCTTTCCAGACCGTGCTGCTGTGAGCATGGGTGTGCGTGCATCCCTGTGGTGTGGTGCTTTTAACTCGAGAGAGCTAGGACGGCGTAGCTGGCTCAGATGGAACCTCTTAATTTTAGTTCTTGAGGAATCTCCACTGTGATTTCCACAGTGGTTGCACCAGTCTACACTGCCACCAGCAGTAGAAAAGGGTCCTTTTCCCATGCCCCCCGCATTTCTTGATAATAGCCGTTCTTTCCCCAGTGAGGTAGAATCTCAGCGTTCTAATTTGCAGTTCTCAAATCATCAGTGATGTTGAGCATTTTTTCATATATTTGTCATTTGTACTTCTTCATCTGAGAAATGTGTATTTAGCTCAGATTCCTATTCTTAAATATGAGTCTGATTTTTGAGTTCTTTATATATTCTAGATACTAATCCTTTGTCTGAAGGATAGCTGATAAATTCTTTCCCATTCTGCAGATTGTCCCTGCACTCTGTTAGTGCTTTCTTCTGCTGTGCAAAAGCTTTTTTTTTGTTTTTTGCAGAACCAGGGATTGAACTCAGACCCTTGTGCTTGTCAGGCAAGTGCTTATTCTGCTGAGCCATCTCCCCGGCCCCTGAAAAGCTTTTTGATAGGATGTGATCCCAGCGGCGAGTTCTTTGTGGTATTTACTGTGTGATCAAGGTTTTGTTCCTAAAGTGTTTGCCTGCATCTGTGTCTTCAAGAATTCTGCCTCTTCTATCTTCTCTTCCAGTGGATTTGGTGTTTCTGTTTTACTATTTAGATCTTTGATCCATTTTGGTCTTAGTTGAGTGCATCCTGATTGACTTGTGTGTGGAGTTTTAGTCTTCCACATGTGGGAAGACAGTTTTCCTGGCACCATTTGTGAAACAGGCTTCCAGTGAAGGGGTTTGGCCCCTTTGTCAAAGAGAAGGTGGCTAATGTGCCTGGAGCTGTTTCTGTATCTTCTAATCTTCTCCATTAATCCTCCAATAGTGTATTTTACTCTTTTCTTTCCTCCCCTCCCCTTCCCTCCTCTCTCTCTCTCTTTCTTTCTTTGCCAGTACTGTAGCTTTGTAGATGACTTCAACTTGGGGAAGTAATGTCCCTGCCTTGCCTTTGTTTCCCAGAATTGTTTTTGCTATTCTAGGTTTTTTCTAGTTCCATATGAATTTCAGGAATGTGTTTTCTGGTTCTGTAAAGTATGCTGTTGGTAATTTGACTAGTCCTGGATTAAATCTATGTAAAAATTTTGAAAGTATGTTGGCCCCACATTTTTAAAAATTTCGTTTTGCTGTCAGTCTCACTGTGAGTGTATTTGATGTTGGCTGTGAGTGTTCCAACAAGCAGTTCTCCGGAGTGTTGAAATCAGGCAGAGCAGAAGGTGTCAGCCCACAGACCACAGGGGTGGAGAGAGAACGCACTGAGGAGGTGGGATTGCAGGGCTGAGGTGTCCGTGGAGGCCCTTGTGAGAGTCCTGGGACAATGGGAGAGGCAGCGGGGCTGCGGAAGAGTGGACTTAGTCCCACTGCAGAGGCGTCCTCGTGTGAGGCTGCAGAGGAGAGAGCCGCGTCCAAGTGGGCGCCGGCCCTGGGAGCTGACCGATTGGGGATTTCTCTGCTAACACGAACTTTGTCCCTTTTCAGGGTGACGACGTCAGGGGTGATGGAGAACATGAAGAAGGTCAAGAAGGTGACTAACGGCTCGGTGGAGCCCCAGGGTGACTGGGAAGGCACCGCATGAGGCGCTGGCCCTGCGGACGATGCTGTCAGAGGAGATGTCGCTCACGGTCCTATCCGGCATCAGGAGTGGCTCCGGCAGCCGCCCGCAGAGCACCGCACACGGACCCCACTTCTCTTCGCTTAGGGGAACCAGGACCAGCGTGGTGATGGCAGCCCGGACGCCCTTCAGGTGGGGGTGCGGGGAGGAGGACGATTTGCCTCTAGTTTACTCTCTTCAATGCGGAGCTCTAGGTACAGGCAGCCGTGACCCCGAGTGTGCGGAGCGCAGGTGTGGGTGGCCCTGGAGGTCAGGCGCTGCTTCTGGACATGGCCAGATGGCCGCCACGGACACCGGGGGAAAAGGGGACGGGCATGGCATCCTTCGGGGACAAAAGGGAACGACATTGTAGAAGGCGAAGCAGAAGCCCGGCGTAGGACGAAGATCCCATCCTGGGGCTCCCCCCGAGTGTGGACCCTGTGGGCCAAGAGGCCGCCATCGCGCTCTGCTTTCCAGAAAGGCTCAGTCCTCCGAGGCCGCCGCTGGCTCAGAGTCGCAGCCCTGGGCCACGCCTGCTGTGGGAAGCAGGTTCCTCCATTTGTTTCTGCGTTGAGGCGGCAGGAATGAGCTGGAAAGGTATTCTCCAGCTGGACTTCTGGACTCCCCAGCTCTCCTGGGCCGGCTTCCTCTGTGGCTTACATCTGCTTTAGGATCAGATTTGGGAGCATTTGGGGAGGAATCTTCCTCGAGGGGCAGCGGCGCTTAAGGGCAGCCGCATTATTAAAGCTTTTCTGGGCTTCTCACTGGAGCATGCGCAGAAGTGCCCTGAGCGCCAAAGTAAGTGGGGCGAAAAGAGTGCGGTTTAGCCAAAGTTTGGCTCTGCGCTGCGGTGGGGGCTCGGGGTGGTGCGCTCTCTCCAGGACGCTCCCTCCGCCCCTTCAGTCCCCCTGAGCGTGCTGTGCTCCTTGAGGTGCCTGTGAGGGGGGGGTAGCAGGGATCTGAACTGGCCGCAATCGGCTTCAGCGGGTATAGGGCCTCTGCAGCGGAAGGGTCTGCTAAGCTGCGGCTGGCTGGGCTGCATTCCTTGTCCTAAGTTTGGGAACACGAAGGTCTCCAGCCAGAAAGCAGACTCCTCTGTACCGTCCCCATCGTCCCCATCCCGAATGATAGCAAGGGCACCACTGGTCCTTTCTGTCCTGGATTAGCACCCTGACTCCCGACCTCCTTCCCCAGGGTGGTGGCGAACGTGGCTCACCCTTGAACAGCTGGGCAGGGCTGATGGAATGTCGTTACTGCCGGGGCCTGCAGGGGAAGGTGATGGGGCTTAGGGAGCCCGCTGAGGAACCTTAACTCTCCATTATTGTGGGGGCGTGACCGAGGGCGTGGCTGGAGGCTGGGGTACTGCTAAGGCTTCGTTTTTCTGTGCATAAGTAGCATCAACACGTGGAAGTGCAGCTCCTGCTGGCCACCAAAACCTGCCCGCCGCACCCCTCCCTGAAGTGAGCATTTGTGTCTCTCCGACCGAGGCCTCTTCTCCTCAGGAAGGGCCTGGTGAAGCCTCACCTGTTTACTCACGGTGTTGTGGTGTTTGGGTTTTAGTGGTTCTGGGGCTCTAACCAGGACCTCCATCCGCTGGGCGAGTATCTCCGCCCCCACCCACACGCTGGCTTCTGAAGGCAGGGTGTCACAAGATGTGCCCTGCGTGGCTCCGGGCACTCCACCGGGAGCTGATGGCCATCTCTGGCCAACCCGACTGGGGGAGCAGACACGCACAGACCAGAGGCTCGGGCAGCTTCTCCCTGCGTCCAGTTGTGGGCTACCAGTGTGGGAGGCAAGACGGAGAGCGTGGGCCTCAGGCCTGTTCCTCACTCTGAACCCATCCTCCACCCCGAATAGCTGGCCCTGCGCCCCACTCTGCCCTCGGACTGATGCCAGGCCCTGCCAAGCACCCCTCCGCGGTGCCCTCCTCCAGTATCACACTCCACCAGCAGCGTGGCCCAGCCGCTCCCCCAGAGCTCTTCCTCTGCCTGCCACATCTGCCCACGTGAGTGTCCACGTTTCGTTTGAGAGCCTACTGGGGCCTGCAGGCACTGCTGGCTGAGACTTAATAAAGGTGTATTTTGCTAGAAAATTATTTCTTAGACAACAAGAGCAATCTCTGCTCTCAATCATGGCTCTGAGCAGCAGTCGAGGCTCCATCCGCCTGCTTGGTCCTGCGAAGCTTTAAACGATAGTGTGGGGCCCTTCCCAGCCTTTGATATGACCGTGGCAAATTGGCAGTTTGCTTTCCTGCAAAGAGCAGCTGCTTCAGCGCGATGTTTCCTCAGACTCTGGCCTAAGTCCCCTCGGTTTTCTTCCAGGAAGTCCCTATAGAGTAAAATGCCTGCATTTGGCCAGCGGGCACAACGTGCAGCCTCCAAATCCTCTGGCCAGTGAGGTCGCAGCCTCTCCCTGTGGTCTCAGGCATCTCTGCCCTTGATCCATGAATCCCAACGCCACCCGGCCCGTGGACCCCAAGGCTGGCGCTGGGCCGGCTCCGCTGAAGGCCTGGGTGTATCCAGCGTTCCCTCCAGGCAGCCCTGTGGAGGCTGCATTTCTAGAGTGTAGGGGAGTTTGATGTCTCTACTTCAGATCGAGTCCTTCCTGCACTGACTGGCATCTCTTGCAGGACGGTGGGGCCAGTCCTTAGAGCCCGAGCAGTCATGTCCCTAAGCATTTCCTCTGACCAGGCCTAAGAGCAGTGGGGGTGTTGAGCTGCTGGGCAGCACCATACCCAGAACAGCAGCCGCTGTGCCTGGAGCTGCTGGCTGCTGGAGGAAGCTGCCACCGCCGCCCCAGCCCTGGGTCCTCGCTGCTCTCCCCCCCCTGCCTCGGCCTGCCCCGCCTTGCGTCCACCCAGTACCAGTGTCCCCAGGCCGAGGCACCCTGCTTTGTTCCTCGTTGGGCTCGTTGGACCTTGACTGGCTATCTCCTGGTGTGTGGGAGAGGTGGCATCTAGAACACACCAGTGTCCCTCCCGACCTCCGCCCGCATGTCCTGGCAGCCCCTGCAGGACACAGCTTGTGCTTAGCAGGCTGGATGCGCTGAGAACCCCCAGGCCCTCCTAGCCAGCTGCTGCAGCTGTGGCTCCGCTTGGCTGGGCACCTGGTAGTGCTCTGAGCTGGGCATGGGAACACCCCCTGCAGTACAGGGTAGAGAAAGTACCCAGCTGAGGGGTGGGAGCAAAGACTCGGTCACAGCGCATCAGCGACCAGGCGCAAGTCTGCAGGAGAGGAATTCCAGATGCAGGCAGGAAAGCACCTGGCGGCCTGGGAGCTGACGCGAGATGTAAGCAACCCTGAGGCCCAGGTGGAGGCTCTCGTGGGAGAAGAGGGACGCGTCCTGGTGTTAGAGCTGCTCTTACCTGCCTGGCCCCACGGGGACCCTGCTCACGGGGACCCTGCTCGCGGGGACCCTGCTCGTGGCCCAGGGCTGCGGATGGAAGGTGCCAGAGTGCTCACTCCACCGGGTGGGGGCAGGGCTCTTGGTATTTTCCTAACACTGACCATCGAGGGAGTGTTCTGGGCCGTGAGACTGGCAGGGGTGGGGTCCGCGGCTCTCAGGGAGGGGCTTGCTGTGCTGCAGTTGTGCCCGAAGGAGACGCCACAGCGGAAGCAATGGCTGCCGTCCCAACAGGCCTAACACCTGGGTGCTTCCTCCCATCCACCTCCTCCTTGCCATTTTTCCTTTGTGTTTTTTGTTCATTAAATTAATTGTTGCTCACCTGCTCTCATGGACAACAGTGACATCTACCAGAGCAGCTTGGTGGCAGCCCTGACAGATGCTGTATGCTGCCAAGACTGGGGACACCAACGATGTCTCAGGCCCTGGGCCCTGCCCCGGGGTGCACTGTGCCAGCCACAGGGACCAGACGTGGTAGCACATGCCTATAACCCCAACCCTGGGGATGCTGAAAACGGGAGGATCACTGTGAGTCTGAGCTGCGTAGTGAGGCCCTGTACCAAATATATATAAATATATATAAGAGGAAAAAAAAAAAAAAGATCAGGCCCTGGGCACTGCTGCCGCCACCTGAGGGCAGAGGGCCAGCTGTCAGGTAGCAGTCAGCTTCCCCACCCAAATCAGAAGTCCAAGCACCTTGAAGTCATCCAGCCCCAAACCCTGTGCTTCACTAGGCCTCACCGTTTTTTGTTTCTTTTTTGGTGGAACCAGGGATTGAACTCAGACCCTTGTGCTTGCCAGGCAAGCGCTTATTCTACTGAGCTATCTCCCCGGCCCCTAGGCCTCACCTTTGTAAAAGTGCGCAGCAGGATGAGTTCTGACAGATGTGTGTGCAGTCGTAGCCCCACGACAGACAGTCCAGACAGAATCTTCCTCTAGGCCGTAAAGCCCCCGACTCCAGAGTTGCCGCCACCCAGGTCCTGTGTATGTGTCAGGCAGGGAACTGAGGCATGATTTCAGTCATCCTGAGCCCCCCTTGAGAAATACATGAGGTACAGCCAGCTGCCTCCACCTGAGCCAGCAAGCGTCGGGGCTGGGACAAGAACCTGGGTCTCTCGGACTGGGCCCTGGCAGGAGAGGGCTGTGGTAATGGTAGGGTCCTCCCAGCTTCAGAGTCCTAAGAGTGCAGGAGGAAAAGAGTCCTGAGATGTGTCACCCCTGGGGTTTTGCCAGTAGGGACTGTGTCTCAGGCTGGCTCTAATCCCTGCCAGGGTCCTGGGTACCACAGGGTGCCAGCAGCCAGGGGACGGAGGGGAGGCTCTGCCATGTAGGTTGGGGTACGGAGGCAGCTCAGAAGCAACAGCTGGGAACAGACAGGGACAGGACCTTGGGGACCATCTCATCTCAAGGGTTCTCAGACTTTGGTGAGCACCAGATCCCTAGGGCAGTGCTGGTGGGACACTGCTGTCCCAGTGTCTGTCCTGGGCCCCACTTTGAGAGAAGTTCCAGCCAGCTCCCTTCACAGGCCCCAGGTCATGGACAGTGTCACCTTGATGGGGGCTCCCATGGGCCTGCATCAGCCCCAGACCTGCCTGGGGGTCCTGTGGCCAAGGGGGCCAGATGGCAGGCAGGCGGCTGGCAGGGGTGACCGTAAGGTTTCCCAAGCCTATTGGAACAGGGTCACCTGGGGCCTCCCTGCCTTCTCTGACAGCTGCAGGTGAGCAGACCGCTCCTGGTGTGTGTGACTGCCAGCCTCAGGCTCGCCTGGAGGAGCCTCTGGCACACAGCCTGGCACACAGCCTGGCACATGACAGCTGGGCCTCCAGCAGGGTCATCCTCGAGATCACCCTGCTGTCCCCCCTAGCTGCAGTTGGTAGTGGACTGTCAGATACTGACCAGAGGCATCATGTCACCAGGGAGTGGAGCCAGCTGTGGCAGTGGCCTGGGCACAGAAGCTGCTGGCCAGGCACTGGGGTCTCCACAGGACCCGGAGGAAGGCCGGGCAGCAGCAAGCGGAAGTCAGCTCTGGGGGCTGCGGGCAGACAGGCGGGCAGGGAGGGCGCTGGACCAGTCCAGCCAATTTCAAGTAGAGTAGAAACTTCCCTGGTGGTCTAGCTGTTAGGATTCAGCACTCTCAAGTAGAATAGAGAAAATTTTCAGGGAAGACAAAAAGCTCGCTCTCGCTCTCGCTCTCTCTCTCTCCCCCTCCCTCCCTTTCTCTCCCCCCTCCCTCCCTCCCTCCCTCCCTCCCTCCCTCCCTTCCTTCCTCTCTTTCCAGTGTTCCACATTGAACCCAGGTTTTTTGTTTTTGTTTTTGTTTTTGTTTCTTGTGGAACTGGGGATTGAACTCAGGCCCTTGTGCTTGCCAGAGAAGCGCTTATTCCACTGAGCCATCACCCTGGCCCCAAACCCAGGTTTCTTAAGTGTCCAGGCTGACCAAAAACTTGGAATCCTCCCGCCTCAGTCTCCAGAGAAGCTGGGATTATGGACATGTGCCACTGCACCCTGCTCAGCCGAGAGCTTTGAAGGCCAAGGAAAAACCTTCCCAGGATCCTGAGTAGCAACAAGCTGGGGGGTGGGTGTCGGGGATTCATGGATTCCGTGCTCTGCTGAAGCAGGCGGCACTCAGAAGCAGGTGTCTCACCTGAGTGCCTTCAGGGTCTTCCTGCATGGCTCCTGGTTGTCCTGCAGCCTTTGGGTGGTATCACCGGGAATCTACGAGGGTACAGTGGACAGCTACACCCCGCCCCTGCTAAGCAGCAGCATTGGGGAGCTGCTGGCCTGCAGTGTCACTGCCACACTGGGTTTCCAGGAATCTGTCCCCAACCCAGCTCTGGCCCCCAGCTGCCTCCTGTGGAGAGATGCTGGGCACCTGGCTCTGAGGGGTCAGGCGACCCACTTAGGAACTGTGCCTGCATCTTGTGTGGGTTTGCTGGGGACCTGCTGACCTCTGCACTGAGCATTCTGCTCAGCAAGACAGGTCAGGCAGAGAAGCCAAGCCTGGGGACAGCTGATGGTGTCTCAGGGTGGTGACTCTAGTCGGCTTGGAAACCACCCTCAGAGCTGATAGGCGCTGGACCTGGGCCAGGGCAGAGGATCAGCAGCACATCAGGCTACTGCTGCGCCCCTGGAGGACAGGCTGGGGCACGCTAGGGACAGCTAGCTGAGCAGGTGGCAGGGGCATGTGCTCCATCCCCTGGTCCCTGAGCTGTGTCTGGTTTGCCCCTCCCCCTCCCCCTCACAGTGACCTTGCTGTCACTTCCTGTCCTCCTTGATCTTCACTCTTCCCTTCCTTTCATGGCATCATCAGCAACAGCATTTCTGCAGATCTTTCCTCTAAGAAAAGATGGCTGTAATCCCAGCCCTCTGGAAGGCTGAGGCAGGAGGACCACAGGTTCACTTAGCAATTTAGTGACTCTGGTTCAATCTAAAAAATAAAAAGGGGCTGGGGAAGTAGTGGTGTGAAGGCTGAGGGTTCAATCCCCAGTACCTCGAAAATTTTAATTTATAGCAGCAGCAAAAAGAAAGTACCAATGGTTGAAAAAGACGTATTTTTACACAATGGAGTATTACTCAGCTATTAAGAATGATAAACTCGAAGCCTTTATATTGAAATGGATGCCACTTGAGGATATACTTGTAAATGAAATAAGCCAGACACACGTGTAAATATCGTACAGTTTCCCTACTGTAAGAACTCAAAAGAAGAAATACAAATAGAAAGGTATAAGTAAAAGGAAAGCAGGAACTCGAGGACTGACTAAGAGCGAGAAAGGAGAAGAGCTAGGAAACATGACAGTGACAAGCCAGATGGGCAAGGCAATGACCCTGAGAATCTTCAGAAGATTTTTGGATCTAGCAGTTAATTGGAAGGATTCTCACCCTGACTAACTATATGTCCTGATACCTGTGAACTAAGCAACTGCACTGAAGATGGCAATTTGTAATCGTAGGTTCATGCTTGGAGTGCCTGTCCTTCTGGCCTTCTGAATAAGGGCTGCTTGTCATGACATGCCAGTTGGTGCCGTGCTGTCTCTCGGGTAGATGATTGTTCAAAAAGAAGGGGGTGGGGAATGAAGGCAAGAGACAGGAAAAGGAATGTTGTGGGAATGTCCTGCTTCAAGGTTGTATATGGTTATTAGATTTTTGGACTTATGTGTAAACATCAGAATTATATAATTATGCCTATTTTTAAAACATATTCTAGTTTTTAAATGTTTTTTCATCATATTCTGTAGGGACTTAAAGTTCAACATATCAATACTTGATGAAAAATACCTTTTCCATGTTATACCCAAGATGTTTGATATACAGACAGATAGTGAGGTTAAGCTTAACAGCCTAGCTTGTATGGTAATAACAATAAGCTTCTCTTCTGGAGGGTTAACAACCTAAGTACATTCTCTCAGGCATTCACAGAGAGCACATTGGCCAAGCAATGGCCGTGACTCATCCATGTGGCTGACACTGACAAAGGTTCTGCAATCTGAGGTACAGGATCTCAGGATAAATCCTGAGTGGATTTCACTGACCTTATCGGACCCAAAAGCTACAACTCTTGTTGCATAGATCCTGCTTTACCTTGGTCTTAACCATCCAGCAGAAAAGCATAAAAACAAAGCATAAGAAGTAAAGCCATG
>NW_004524699.1:5764423-5769576 GCF_000260255.1 Octodon degus | reverse complement strand
CTTCCCTGGCAAGCTCAAGGGCCTGAGTTCAATCCTCGGTTCTGCCAAAAAAACAAACAAAAAAAGGACAGGATCTTGCTGAATTGCCCAGGTTTGGCTTGCATTTAGAATCCTCCTGATTCAGCCTCCCAGAACAGTGGGATTATAGGTGTGCACACTACCCCTGGCTTTTAAAAGCTCTGACTATATTACAGATAATAACTCATTTTTGTTTCACGGTTTTGTGGCACTGGGATTGAACCCAGGGCCTTGTTCATGGAAGGCAATTGCTCTAAAGATAGTGACCATGTCAGGTGCTTTTTGAAAACTTCAATTGATACAAAACACTGTAGACACCAATGAGATACAGTGTGACAATTTTGTATGTGCATAAGTTGGATCATGAAGTCTGGGTGGTTGACATTTCTAACTCTTTGTGTATCATTTTCTTGCTGGGAAACCTAGGAGCTGCGCTTCTGGTTCTTTATAAGGTGCGTAATAAATTATAAACAACAGCCTGCTGCGCTGTCCAGTTCTCCCCACCTAACTGCATGCTTGTTTGTTTACCTATTTGTGTAGTGTTGGGCACGGAACCGAGGCGCTCAAGGGTCGTATGTCGCAGGCACTCTGCCCCTTGGCCATCTGCCGAGCCCTAACTCTGCTCCGGCCCGGTTACCCATCCTCCCTCCACCCCTGCCCCTCCCCTCCCTCCAGGGACCACGATTCTGTACCCTTTCTATGAATGCAGCTTCTTTCTTTCTTTCTTTCTTTTGAGACAGGGTCTCACTGTGTAGCCCAGGCTGGCCTTGAACTCTCAGCGATCCTCCTTCCTCAGCCTCCAGCTGCTGGGATCACCAGCGTGTGTCACCACACCTGGCTGCTTCAACTTCGTCAGCTTCTCAGATGAGCAAAGCCACACGCAGCAGCCATTTCATCTTTCTGCACCTGTCTGTTTCAGGCGATGCCCCCAGCCTGACCCTGTCGCCCCCAACAAGACTTCGTTATTTTAGGACCAAATATGTGTGCTACACGCGCCTAACCCTCATATCCCTGGACACGCAGGTGGTGAACCATGCCCCCACAACACGACAGACAGAACGCATTCCCAAGCTTGCGCACCCCTCCCCTGAGAGCTCAGAGTTAGCAATGAGAAGCCACTTGCCTAAAGCCACATAGTGCATGGGGACAGACGGGACCAGGACTAACGCTCCCAGCTGAGCCACATCCTCACCCCCACCCTGCGCAGCCGCCGTCCACCCTGGCCCCTGCACCTCTACCTGACCGACCCAGGTCAGGGAATTCTCAAGGCGGCCACCACCCCCTCTCCCTGCATTACTTGATGCAGCTACCTAGAGCCACGTCTGTGCTGGACCCGCCCTGTGCAGTGTCTGTCCCTTCGGGAGCTCCTAGAGACCTTATACAATAAAGCAGGGTGGGGCACACCTGTAAGCCCAGCATTCTGCGAGGCTGAGGCAGGAGGACCCCAAGTTTGAGTGCAGCCCAGGCAATGTAGCAACTGAGTGAGACCTTGTCTTAAAAAAGTGAAGGGCTGGGATGTCACGTTGAGGCCCTGGGTTCAGCCTCCAGGACAGCACAAGAGCAGAAATGGCCCTCTCTTTGAAGAGAGGTGGAGGGGCAGACCAGGGGCAGAAGGGGCCCAGGCCACCCCACATGCCCACTAGTCACCTCCACAGAGCCCGGAAACCTGGGCTCCTCGCCCAGCCGTCCACAGATGTGCAGAGTGACTTGACAGTGGTTTCTCTTACTCCGAAGCAGTGTCTCTAACTGTGGGAAACAGCTTGCACGAAATACAGATGAGGCTCCCGAAATCGGTACGGCCACAGGGCTGCAGAGCGGGGCTGACGCGTGAGCACGGCTGAACAGGGCACTT
The DNA here is from genome assembly GCF_000260255.1 of Octodon degus. NCBI lineage: Eukaryota > Metazoa > Chordata > Mammalia > Rodentia > Octodontidae > Octodon > Octodon degus. The sequence continues at coordinate 5,767,706 of NW_004524699.1, read as the reverse complement.
TGAAGGGCAGGGGCTCAGGCTAGATGAAGCCTATCTCGAGAGAGAGAAAAAAAATGCAGACGAGAGGAGAAAAGAAAAACAACTGTAATCCCACTGTGTAGCCCAGGCTGGCTTTGAACTTGCAGGGATCCTCCTGCCTCAGTGTCCTGATCATACTGGCCAATAGCCTGTTGTACTGATTCATTCATTTTTCCAGGGCTAGGGAGGGATCCCAGGCCTCACACATGCTAGGCCAGCTGCACCCCGAGTCCGCAAACATAAAACTCAGCAACAAACAGTTTGGGAGTCCCCAGGTCTCTTTTTCCAGCTGCCCCTCCCCAGGGGCTGCCAGCTTTGGAAGTGCAGCGCCCCACCCTTGCCCTGGCCCACCCCCACCATCCTGCACAGCAGTGGGGAGGCTCTGTCCCTCCATCCCCCAGGGCCCGAGACACCCTAGCTGTTAGCTCCTTGCTCCTCAGACCGGTCTCTCTACCGCTTCCAGGAGCTCTGTAAGTCTCTGCGCCTGGCCTGGCAGCCTTGCTCCCCCCTCACTTTCCTGAGCCCCACTGGGCTCCTTGGTAACCCCGGGTCAGGCTGAGTCCAGTCTGCACTCTTCCTGTCCCTTCCACAATGCCCAGCTGAAGCCAGCAGGACCCGGCACGCACGAGTCTCCATCCTCACCCTTACCTGCCTGAGGGACCAGGGACACACAGATCCCACCTCCCAGCTCCGGCCGTGCAGCCTTGCCCTGGTCTTAGTGTCCCCAAGCATTGTGTGTTGGAATTCACTGCCTCTGGGAGTTGCTAAGAGGGGGAAACTGAGTCCAGGTAAGGTTTAAGGGAGTTTTGGTGAGATGATTAGGATCAGGCAAGGTCAAGGGTTGAGGCCCTAGGATGGAATTCAGTGGCTTTAGAAGGGAGGAAGAGGGGGGCTGGGCATGGAGGTGTGCACTTGTAGTCCCAGCTACCTGCGAGGCTGAGGCAGGACAAATCACTAGAATCTACCAGTTTGGGACCAGCTTGCCGGGACAACACAGCCAATAGAGTCAGACTGTGTCTCTGAAAGAAAAAAAAGGCAAGGAAGAAAGTCACAGGTCAGACTCACAGACGGACAGGCACATCTATGCACACTTCCTGTCAAGGATTCCAGACCCAGCAACTCATTCCCAGATGCGTCCCGGACTCCCAGAGCCTCAAGTCCAAATCAGCCTCTTTTCTTTCTAACCCTCCCAGCCAGAAGAACTGTGTTACTAGCAATAGAACATGCAGCCTCTAACAAACAAGCGAGCAACAGAAGAAAGAAAATGCACCTCCTAAAACCTACCTCCTAGTGCCCTGGGGCTCCCCCTGGCCTGGCTAACCAACCCCTTGCCTCCTCCCTCACCTTCTTGGGGTCACCAAGGCCCCTTTCTGTTAGACCTCTCAGTGCATCTTCCCAGGCCCTAAACCTAATTCTGACTCTGAACCTAACCCTGATCTTAAGCCCAGTCCTGACCTTGATCCCACCCTGACCCTGACCCTGACCCCTCCCCCTTTAGGTTTACCTTTGCCCTAAGAGGAAGAGTAACCACGAACTTTCCTGGGCCCCTGCTCAGGGTCTCACCTACTCTCTCTCTATATTTTTTTTTATTTTTTAAAAACATTTATTTATTTATTTATTGTGTGTGTGTGTTTGTGTGACCAGCTCAGCCCACCAGGGGGCGGGGCTGGCTGGAATGTGGTGCTGGGGGATGGAACCGCGGTCCCTGTGCTTTCCCAAGCTTGTTCCAAGTAGGTGCTTTAGACCACTGAGCCATCTCACCAGCCCCTCACCTACTCTATATTTACACACTGTCTGTTTTGTGCTGTGGCTGTTGACTGTTTATGCAGCCCTATGATGGCAGGACTTGGTCACTACTGTCCCAGGTGGCAGGCATGTGGTGGGTCTCTGCGAAGCTCTGGGACTTCCCAATTCCCTGGCCGGCTGCCTGCATGTCTGCTCCTTTCCCCAGGGTTCATTCCCTGGCCTGTGACGTGTTTGTCACCAGTGACTGTCTGATGGGATTGGCAGGACAGGCCGGGGCAGATCTGTGAGTGCCAGGGCTGGTGGCAGCGGTGCCTGCAACCAGGGCTTCTAGAGGGTTTGAGTCGCAGTCCCTACACAGCCACACCAGCCAGGTCCTGGTCCTGTGTCTCCTGTTGGGCAGGGTGCTCGGCCCCCACCCCAGAATAAGGCCCTCAGCCAGACCTCGGGAGGAAGCAGGGGGTCTGGGGGTCCAAGGTGGCATCAGCACTCAGGGTTCTATGGGCCTTGCTCTAGGTCCCCTGAGGAAGCGGGGACCCCAAGACCCCAGTTATGCTTCATCCCGCTGAGAGGGGGCGCTCTAGCTGCTCCAGGGCTCTACCCTGTCTTTTCCGGTTTGTCCTCCTTCCTCAGAGCCCCTCACTACAGGTGGCCCGCTGGGTGCTGGCTGCACAGTATCTCAGCCTAGGGACTCGTGTGTCAGCTGAGGAGGGGAGTCCTGGGTGTGCCTCGTGGGGAGACAGCCACCGGATGCCACGCACTCCTACCCGAGTCCACAGCCCAAGAAACCAAAGGCAGCCCTGGCCCTGGCCCTCTGCCAGGGGCCCTCCCAGCGCTGGGGACCCGCCGGCTCCTGGGCAGAGGCCTCTCCCTGCTTGCCAGGTGGCCCTGCTCTCAGGGCTCCGTCAGCCCCGATGGTGTGGCACCTTCTGGGGATCAGGCCTGCTTCCCCGAAGGTCTGGTCCCAGGCCCCTCCTTTCCTCAGTTTAGGCTTGGAGGTCACGGTCACCAGGCTGGATGGGTGTCCCTCACCGCGGCCCGTGCCAGCCATGCCATGTTGGTCGTAGGCCCGTGCGGAATGAATGAATGAACAACCCGCTCGAGCTGGGGACTCGGCCTCCTTCAGTCCCCAGGGGGCTCGGTGGGGTCGGTCCCTCCCCGCCCCGCCCCGCCCCTCGCCCACCCCTCCCCCGCCCGAGACGCAGGACTGGGGGCGCCGGGCGCAGGGGCGGGGGGTGGCGCCGACGCTGAGTGGCGGCTGCGGGTCCAGCCCCGGCGGCGCGCGGGGAGCGGGGGAGGGAGCAGGGAGGGAGCAGGGGAGGAGGGAGCAGGGGAGGAGGGAGCGAGGGAGGAGGGAGCAGGGGAGGAGGGAGCGAGGGAGGAGGGAGCAGGGGAGGAGGGAGCAGGGGAGGAGGGAGCGAGGGAGGCGGGGTGCGCAGGGCGGCGGCGCAGCAGCAAGCGTGTGCCGCGCGGCCCAGTAACTAGGGACGACCGCGCGGGCCGCGCACCCCGGCCTCCCCGA
>NW_004524699.1:5762023-5764302 GCF_000260255.1 Octodon degus | reverse complement strand
CCGCTCCCGGGGGCGCCCTGCCCGGTCCGGCCCGGGGGCGGGGGCGCGGCTGCCGAGGATGGGGAAATCCAACAGCAAGTTGAAGCCCGAAGTTGTGGAGGAGCTGACCAGGAAAACGTACTGTGAGTGAGCGGGGTCCCTGCCCCCGCCCCCTACGGTCACCCCCAAGTCCGCCCGCAACCTCCCCGCACCGGGGCTCGCCTGGACCCAGGAGGCCCGGCCGCGCCCCACCCGCACCTGGCCCTATTGTTCTAGGCCCCCTCCCCGCCCCCAGCCCGGCCCGTGTCGCCTGTCACCGTACGCCGGCCACCCCAGCCCACCCGCGACGCTCTCCCAAGAACAGTCTGGAGGGGCGAGGGGGGGAGTGCGAGGGTGGGGGAGGGGGCCCGGGAGGTGCCCCCAGTGCGGTGACTCGGCTCTGGGTGATTCACGCATCACGCTGCCGCCGCCGTTGGTGCTGCTGCTGCTGCTGCCGTTGCTGTTGCTGCGAGGTCGCTTGTCGCCCCCATCCTGTCCCCCCCCAATTCTCCCATCGTGTGTAGAGGGGCCAGAGATGATGCTCCTGACAGCGACAGGAAGGGTCCTGTTCCTCAGTGTTTGCCGCATTCCTAGGCTTAATCTACCCCCCATCTCAGCTCAGGGATTCATTCCACAGCAGAGGCTGACCAGGAGGGTTCCCAGCGGAACCCTCTGGGGCAGCCCCCAGAAGGAAGAATGGCGCTTGGGACTTCTGTGTGACCATCCCATCAGGTACATGGCTACCTGCCAACTTCACAGCTATGTACCCAGCTTCCCTGCCCTGCAGCCCTTCTAGAAGTGGCCTGGCTTGGCAAGGGTTAATGTCTCTGGTCGTTTTTCAGAGATGGAGACAGGGACCAAGGCTGGCTGGTGGAAGGGGGCAGTGGCCCTGGGCTTGTTGGAGCTGAGCTGCCGCACCTAGGCCACCGTGCACCTAGGCCACTGTGTGCGTCAGCCCCTCTGCGCTGCTGGGGTAGGGGTAGCAGGTCAGCCGGCCTAGCACGGATGGAGCCCGCTAGGGCAGCCCCGGCTCCCTTCCCCCACCAGTTGGCCTTTCAGGCACATCCGCAGGTCTGGCTCAGTCCATGCTCCTCGCCCGAATGCGCATGAAACCAAGGTGGTGCTTCATGGCTGGGCACTGGTGCTGCTGGACCACCGAGCCAGGAGAGCGCAGCCAGGGGCTGCCACCTCTGCCATCCCAAGGTGTCTGGGTGGCCCCTTCTGGTCTGGCTTTGTTCTGTGAGATGCTCTGACCCTTTTGTAAGTTCAACCCAGATGTGGCCCACAGCTGTCAGTGGGAACGCTGCAGGTGGGACCTGTGGCCCCAGGAAGGAGGGTGCCCCATGCTTCCTCGTGTGGGGCAGGGGTTGGCATGCACTGAGAGAGGCTAAGTGTTCTGACTACTGAGCGTTGTCAGTGCGCATCCGCTCTGTGCTGGCTGCGCTGGCTGCGCGCGTGGGGAGGGTAGCTATCTGCATCTCCAGTGAGGGAGCTGAGGCCGGGGCAAAGAGGCGGGCCCAGGAGGAGACTGTGTTGGTGCTGAATGCACTCCTCCCCAGCTGTGCCCGGGGAGAGGCCTCAGAGCTCATCCCCAGGGTTCCCCTGTGTCCCCTTCCGGTTAAGCCTGCAGGCGTGTTTGCTCTGAATACAAAGGGACCAGGGGAGCAGGTCCTTGGGACCAGCCTCCTGTGGGGTGGACCTGTCAACTTTGGCAGAAGTTGGGCCAAGGAGCTGGGTGGGCTACTTTTAAATCCTGTACAGAGCTGCAACAGTTCTGGCCAGGGACAGGGGTAGCCTGAGTGCTGTTCATCTGCAGAAGCCTGACGAGGAATGGGGATGCCCTGACTTGGCCATGTTCCTGCTAAAACCGCCTCCCCCAGGCACTGTGATGGAGGCTGGCTGCTGTTACCTTAGGGCTGGCACTCAGTAGGAATGTACCTGTGTGCCGAGTGAAACCCCTACCAGCAGGTGTGCAGGGGAAGCCTGTGAGGTTAGGCCTCCAGGTGGCCCTCCTGGGGCAGCGGTGCCATCTGCCTTTTGTTCTGGGGAATCTGTGGGCGAGGTCCAGGACTCTCAAATTCAAAAGTCCTAGTGTCCTGGAGAGTTTGGTAAGTCCCAAGATTCCTGGATGTCCCTTGCTCCCAGATTTCCAATCCCACATGTAGGTCTGGGCCAGGAATTTGTATCCCCCCCCCCCCCGGGTCTTGTGTAGTTTAGGTTGGCCTTGGACTCACTGTGTAGCTCAGGCTGGTCTCAAACTC
>NW_004524699.1:5734912-5761748 GCF_000260255.1 Octodon degus | reverse complement strand
ATCCTCAGTGGGAGTCACTGTGAAGAAGCTGGGGGGTGTGGGTGCATATGGGGGGCTCCAGCTGTGTGGTCCTGCCTGGATACATCTGGATTCAGCCTTACCAGAACCCTTGTCTTTGAGCTGAATACCCCGAGCAGACTTTTGTTTCATTTCACCTTTGTGGATAAGATTAAAACATTAGAGTAGCCGGGGAGATGGCTCAGTAGAATAAGCGCTTGCCTGGCAAGCACAAAGGCCTGAGTTCAATCCCTGGTTCCGGCAAAAACAAGCAAACATGAGAGCCTAGCACTTTGCGCTCCTTACCCTGCCCTGCAGCTCCTGTCCCCGAGTGGCTGCTGGGCAGAGGCAGAGCAGATGGAGGAGGAGGAAAAATCCCGTCCTGCCTCTAAGCCGCTCCACCCCGGACTCACTGTCAGGTTTCTTTGAGGCCTGTCTCACTCCATCTCTTGCGGCTTAGAGGTGAGGCTGCTGCCTTCCTGTGTACCTAGGCTGAGCGGCAGGCCAGCCGCCGTCCCAGGAGCCTGTTTCCCCATCTGAAAAATAGGTGTGCTGGGCTGGGGGGTGTGGGCACCTGTGGGCTGATGTGCAGTGGGCAGTGGTCAGCCAGTGGTCAGCCGGCGGTTAGCGCTGTAACATTGTTTCCTTGTGGTGGTTTTGGGGCTGACCTTTGTGCCTGTCTGGGTGGGGTCTGTGAAGAGTTCCTAAAGCTCACCAGGTAGCCCATGAGGCAGAGGCCTGGCTTGGCCTGGCTCTTTCTGCCAGGTGCCAGGCAGTCCCCAGGGGTGGTCACTTCCTCCTTGTCATTCTCAGTGAGCCCTGGCTCTGTGTTGACCTTGCTGCTGACCTTGAGTCTCTTCTGCTGCCGCCCAGATGCCCGGGATGGAGCCTGGCTCGCAGCAGCCATGTGGGGAGCAGCCGAGACCCAGTGCCTAGGGGTGCTGGGTGTCACCAGGAGGTTCCTGGGCCTCAGTTCAGAGTTGTCCTAAGACCGGCTTGGGACCTTCCTACAGGATAGAGGCTTGTTTGATCGGTGAGCTCGCTGGGCTCTATGGCCCAGCAGGCAAGAGCTGCCTGGGAGCCAGAAGAACCAAGGGAGGGAGAGATTCAGGGGCCGGGAAATCTGGCTGGGCTCTATGACCTCAGGCAAGCTGCTCAATGTCTCTGCGGACCCAGGTACTCAGGGGCCCACAGGCAGCAGGTCCCTGGGAGGAATAGGGCTGGGGGGCCATTCTGAGGTTTCCGCCCTGTGCTACCTGTTCTCTAGAAGCCTGGCTACATGGGAGGCCTTGGAGTTCTCCGGGATTCAGAGCAGCTCGGGCTCTTTTATGTGCCCCCCCCCCCTGCAGTGTTGGGAATGGAACCCAAGGCTTCATATAGGCTGGGCGAGCATGCTAACACTGAGCTACATCCCAGCCCTCTAGTTTTTTTTATTTTGAGACAGGGTCTCACTAAATTGCCTAAGCTAAACTGGAACTTTTGATCCTCCTGCCTCAGCCTTCCAGAGTGCTGAGATTACACGCGTTGGCCACCACAGCCAATATCAGATGGGTCTGGTCTGGTGCCTGCATCCAAGGGGGCCTCCCAGCTGCTCCTGGTAGCCATCTGCCCCACCAGAGGGACCCCTCCCTGCCGACCACAGAGCCCAGCTCCTTGCCACAGCCTGTCCCTGCTCCCTGCCACCCAGCTTCTGACATCCTGCTGGGTCAGGTGCCAGCCTTCCCCCTCCTTGGGGCAAACACACTGCTAAGTGAGGCCCAGGGCTGGGCGGCAGCCAGGCCGTCTCACCCGCAGGGGGCCCAGAAAGGAATTTGGATGCATCCCAAGTGGGCGGCTGCTCTGCAAGGAGGTGACTGGTCCCATCGACTTCGGTTTGGAAAGATCATTCCTGGCAAGGGCTCAAGAAGCCATGAGGGGCAGTGGTGGAGCCCACAGGTAATCACAGGAGTGGACCCTGGGATGACAGGCAGGACAGGCAGGTTCCAGATGTACTGGGAGGAAGACTCAGAGGGCAGGTTTCAGTATCTCCTAAGCTTGGGATTATCTATTGTTTATTTTCAAGCTTTCAAAAATCTAATGAGAATATTTGTCCTTGTCATTAACCATTCTTCTAAAACTTTTTTTTTTTTTTTTTTTTTTTTTGTAAAGTAGTGCATCACAGGAATGTAACTGTTTTGTTTCCATTTTTTTGAGACAGGGTCTCACCATGTAGCCCAGGCTGGCCTTGGACTCACAGTGACCCTCCTGCTTTAGCCTCCTGAGGGCTGGCCACCATACACAGCTAAATAGATAACATATTTTACTGAATCCCTGGTCGTTGGACAGCCAGGTTTCGTCCTCCCCCTCCGCAGTGCAGTGACAGACATCTCTGCATGGAATCGTCATGGGTATTTCTCCTTTTTTTTTTTTTTGCGGAACGAGGGATTGAACTCAGGCCCTTGCACTTGCCACGGAAGCACCCATTCCACTGAGCCATCTCTCCGGTCCCGATAGTTCTCCTTAAAGATAAGAGACCAAACAGGTTGAGGGATTAAAAGCTGAGGACTTTTCAAAAGGCTTTTTGACTCGGAATTGTCAATTGCTGTCCAGAAGGATGCTCTGATTTACATTTTTGGACAGAGTAGAAGAGAGGGCCGCTGGGCTGTGTTTGCGCCGACCCTGGGCATTCTTGTTTTTCTTCACTGTTGCCAGCATTATGGAAGAGAGGTGGAAGTTCATGGTCGAAAGTTCATTTCTTTGATTACCGCTAAATAGAACCCTATTAAAAAATGCCCCCCACAGACTGAGGGATGGGAATGTGAGGCCCACAGGGGGACATGTCCTCAAGGGCATGTGGCTGGCAGTTGTGGGAACCGGACCGCGGTGCCCTGTGGGCGCCGACAGCTGTGCTGGGGGTTCCTGCGGGTTCTGGATGGGGCGCCCTGCACTGCTCACGGCCAGAGTCTGACACTTGGCCTTCATCTGCCAGCAATGGGTGGAGAAGAGGTTGGTGTCAGTGCAGAGGCTGCCCGGTCAGTGTCGCCTGGGATGGGGACAGTTTGCACAGCCCGGGAGTGTTGCCCACGAGACAGGCTGGACAGCAGCTCGTTCCCAGTGTGGGCACAGGGACTGGCACCAAATAGGTGCTCACCAAATGCTTTCCCAGGAAGGTGGCCACGTCAGGGGACAGAAGTCCTTGGCGACTCTGCTGGCCTTGCTGGGAGCCATGGACATGGATGACCTCTGCCTTGCTCCTTGGGGTTGTGGCTTAGCCCTCTATGTCTGCTCCCGGCTGGACTTCTGACTTCCTTCCTTCCTTCCTTCCTTCCTTCCTTCCTTCCTTCCTTCTTTCGAGATGGGGTCTTTCTGTGTAGTTCAGTCTGGCAGTCTGGCCTTGAACTCACTGTGGAGCTCAGGCTGGCCTCTTACTTCCGGCGAACCTCTTGCCTCAGCCTGTGAAGTGCTGGGAGTGTGCCACCATGCCCAGGTGGCCTCTCATCTGTGTGCGGGTGGGCAGTGGCCTCCCAGGGATCATCTCAGAATGATGGTGTCTGTCCCAGGGACTATGGAGTCACCAGTCATCTCTGGTACTACACATGTCTCCTCTGACCCAGGCCCCTGCCCTGTGTTCACTGCATCTGTCACTAGGGTCCCCAAGTGTCGCTCTTTTACATATGAGGCCCAGGAGGCTGGGAACTGGCTCCTGGCCACACAGCTGGGGCGAGTGGTACTGCCTGCCCAGCCACCCCCAGAGCCTGCACCCTGAACCCCACCACTTGGCGGCTGCGGGGAGGCTCCCTGGAGGTGTGAGCGATCATGGTTGTTGCGGGCAGGGTGGGTGCCGGGATCACGTGTGCACGCTGCCAGCGTGAGTGACGGGGTCATGGCGCATGTCAGGAGTGGGTGAGCCAGTGCGCAGGCACATGTGTTTGTGGAGGTTGTGAGTGTAGCGGTGTCTGGGGGCAGGGCAACGGCAGGAGACAGCCAGGCCGCAACTGGATCAGAGGGCGTGGAGCTTGGCTGCTGACTCTGGGACGGGTGCTTTGGCTGCCACTTTTTTGTCCCCTCCTGCCATGGCCCTGGTGGGCTGTGGGAGCCTGGCTGCCCACGGGCATGGGGTCCATACCATCGGGAGTAACGATGCATTGACGAGCACAGTAATCAAGTTTTTGACACTGGAAGTACCGAATATAGTTGTTAGTGGCTAGGGTACCCCACTCCCGTGCTCAGGTTATAGACAGGGAAAAAGAAACATCGGCATTTCCAGCCCTGGGCCAAGTCTCCCAGCCAGCCAGTGGCCATCCTGTGCCTTGGGTCTGCCCACCATACGCCTTCCTGCTGTGGTCTCTGTGACTCTTTAGAGTTGTCTGGGTAGGGTAGTGAGCTCCCCATCGCTGGAGACATCCAAGGTGTTGCTGAAGCTTCAGACACGTCCGGTCCCTGGGCTGGGTGTGTGGTAGGTCGGTGGGTAGGATCCGAACAGCTGGGAACACAGGGCTCTGCTGCTTCCAGATGTTTTGTCTCCTAGGAGGATTTGGGGGCAACTTCTGCCTTGGTTCCTTAGGAAAGAGGCCGCAGGGGAAAGTTTGGGAGGTGGGTGAGGCAGCCAGGACCTGAGGAAGTCTCAATCTCTTGGGCTCAGGGTTTCAGACCATGGTCAGGCGTGGTGGGAGGGGTGGTGGGAGGGCGTGGGGGAGCAGAGCTGCTCAGGCCATGGCCGACCAGCCAGACGCAAAGAGCAAGGGGAGGAGGGGGTGGTGGGGGTGGTGGTGGTGGTGGAGAGAGCTGCTTCCACTAAGGGACTCACGACGGACTACACCCCGTGATGAGGCCACGCCCATCGACCCGCCTCTCCCACCAGGCCCCGCCCCCATCAGCAAGCCTGCTTAAAGCCCCACTATGCACCCAGAAGCCCTGAGGCCATAAGCCTTGCAGAACCTAAGAAGGCGTTGGCAGGGAGTCCCTGACTGGAGCCTCCTGGGTGAGCTCTGAGCTCCAACAGCGCCCCATTTCAGTGTTGGCTCTGGCCGTGCAGCTGGGCCCGGAGATGGATTCCCCTGGGCAGGTCAGGCTGCCACCTTGTCCAGCACCAGCACTGGCACTTTCCAGGCGGCCTGGGTAGCATCTGTTGGACAGGAAGAGACTGAGACTGTGAGGCTGCAAGGACGCAGGGACAAGAGGACCCCGGTGGCCGTGCTCAGCCCCCCGCTACGGCGTGGAGGAATGCAGCTTTGAGGAATGTTTAACCAGGCAGAAATAGCTCGCTGCTCTTTATGTCAGGCGGTGGCTCCAGAGCGCCTGCGCGGAGGGGGGGGGGCTCGTGCTCTGCCTCTGTCGTGGCCACTCTGCTCCAGCCTTTGGGGACAGGAAGTGGCCTCGTTTCTCTCTTTCTCAGCCCAGAAGCTGCTGAAGGGACCAGAAAGAGCTTGGGATTTGGAGCCAGACGCCTCTGTGGCTGCTCCTGGCTGGAACCTCTGCTTTCTCTTTGCAGCTGAGGGAGGGCGGGCGGTGGGATGCCTAGCCAGCCCCTGCAAGCCTGGGTTCAAATACAGCTCCTCTGCTTCTTCAGGCCAGGACCTTGGCTGTTTCTTTACCCACCAGGTCCCCCTTACTCCCTCTGTGAAAGGGGCAGATGATGGCTGGGATCAGGGAGAACGTTGGCAAAAGGTCCTCACACATCCCAAGTTTAGAATTGGTCCTTTGCTTCTGGCGGCTTCATAATCGACTGGGTAAACAGTCTTGGGGGCTGGATGCCAGGGTGGGTGACCTCTGAACTGGGCCTCTGGCAGCGCAGAGGCAGCTTTACCTCCAGCCCTTGCATGTGCCTCCCCCCTCCCTGACCCTGAGTGGGCCCTCCTCTTTGCCTTCACAGTTGGGCATGAGTGCCTTCGGCTGGGGCTGGCTCTCTTCTGGTTCCCGGGCTCCAGCTGACTTGCTGGAATGAATGAAAATAAACACCAAACTGAGGAGCTGGTGAATGGGTAGTTTCTTCTGGGCCTTTGTTTTCTGGCCCTCGGGGGTCGGAGCTGGGGCCGTGGGCCTGCGTGGGGCCCTAATGGATACCCAGGCCCTCTCCCATCCCGGGCCAGGAGAGGGCGGGGTCCTAGCCCCAGCTGGCGGCCACCCCCCCCCCCTTCCCCCCCCCCCCCCCTTCCCCGTGCCTGCTCTGTAGGAGCCTGAGTGCGGTTGGCTCCAGGCAGCCATCCGGGCTATTTTCGGCTCCGCGGGGGAAAGCCAACATTTCCTCTGTTCCCAAACCCAGGGTTCCTGTTCCTCAGCATCCCTGAATGTGACTTTCTCTGGGGCTCTGCAGGGTACCCCACACACACACCCCAGCCACTCAAGCGACTGGGCCGAGGCCCTCGTTGGGCCCAGCTGTGCAGTATTTCGTTAACACCAAGAGCAGCCAGCCATTCTGGCCTGGTCCCTGCATGCTCAGCGCCCAAGCCTGGGCGTCCCCTAGGAGGGCTCAGGGCACAAAAGGAGAAGGCCCTGGCGCTAGAACGCTGTGCTGGGGGCTGGGGACCTGGGTCCCACACCCCCTAATCAGCTGCTGCAGGATCCCAAAGCTGGGACCCCAGCCCATGGCTGTTGGGGTTCTGGCACCCCTGGAATTCATAGTTCCCTGGAGTGCTCCTGGACACCTGAAGGTACAGTGGCCAGGATTCCCTAAGGACTTGGCTGTTGTGTAGCTGAAATTGCAGTTTAAAGGCCACCTTGCGTTCTTGTTTGCCAACCTTGGTAGCTGCGCTTTGGGAGGATTGGGAGCTAAGAAATCAGGAAGAGGCTAAGGCAGGAGGGTTTTTGGGAAAGCGGGATGTATCAGACAGAAAGAATGGCATCTTCTAGGTGTGCAGGCACCAAGGCAGGGCCATTCTGAGGACAGGGACATGGTGGTGGCTCCTGCAGGTCAGGAGGTGGTGGCTGGCACATGCCTGTAATCCCAGGTTTTAGGAGGCTGAGGCAGGAGGATTGTAACTTCAAGGCCAGGCTGGGCAGTTGAGAACTGTATCAAAATAAAATTTTAAAAAAGGCCAGAGTAGCACAGCACACACTTCCATGTGTGATGTCTTGGGTCAGTCCCTGACACGTTAGTTAATACAAAGAAGATGGGGCTAGGATTGGGATTTTAAGGCCCAGAGCACCCCACTCCCCCCATGCACCCAGAGGGCCTAGCTCCTTCCAGGACCGCAGGCGGAAAGCTTCCTGTCTCAGCCTCTCCCACTGCCACCTGCATCTCCCCTCCGGAGGCAGCGAGCCCCCCTGACGTGCTCTCTTTGCACCACCCTCATCACCAGCATGGGCATCATGGCTTCTGATGTCCAGGGCTGCCCAGTGCCTGGCTGTGAGTGTCCATGTGCCCTCTGCAGCGCTATGGCAGGGGAGGAAGCCAGCTGCCCTGGTGGCCTCAGCCTGGGGCTCTTCTTGAGGGATGGGTGACACCCTGCACTTCTGAGATCCTGGTGACTCCTGGGCAGAGGGGCCAGTGCAGGGCAGACCATACACAGCCGCGGTGACTGCAGCTCTGTCCGTCAGTGGCAGTTGGATGGCCTGAGGCCGGAGGTGGGGGCTGGAAGGCACACAGGGGGCATGGTGGGCCCTGCAGAGCCCTGGGTGTTGCACTCAGGGAGGATCTCCTCCCCCAGTCAGCCGGGCTCCTTTGTGGGTGCCCCCAGGAGCCACTGCCCACCTAGTGCAGCCCCCTGGCCAGTTGAGATCTGCTGTGAGCCACCTCCCGTCACACATGGGGAAACTGAGGCCAGACAGGAGACTAGAGTGCAGGCCCCTGGATCCCAGGTCCCATGGATGTCCTAAGGGAGACTGACACTGTGTTCCTCATGGGCAGTGCCCCCACTTGGATTGGCTGGGGGCTACAAGGTATGTGGGTTCCCTTTCCCTGGAGAAGCTCTGCTGTTGGCACCCCAGGAATGGAGAATGAAGAGTCCTCTCCCCCAAGAAGTGTGGCCCTGCTGACCTTTGACCCCAAGCCTAGTATGTAGGGGTGGGGCACAAGTGACCACATAGGGCTGTTGACACCTGCTTGGGAGGGATACAGGTAGGGCCCAGATGAGGCACGGGAGGGAGCTGGATTGAGGGGAGCAGGATATCCACCCAGGGGCACTGTGCAGGGCAGGGTCTGGGCATGAGGTGTGTCTGCTTCGAGCTACCTGGCTGGAGGGAGGACGCAGTGGTCAGTGCCATCTGGAGGGACGGGACTGTCTGAGTTAGAGGAGTCACTTGGAGTGCTAACACACCTGTAATCCCAGCACTCAGGAGGCTGAGGCAGGAGGATCACTGAATTGGAGGCCAGTCTGGTTTACATAGCAAGAACCTGTCTCAGAAAAAAATAAAATAAAATCAGAGGGGTCACTGGTGGCCAGGCCCCTGCTTTCTCCCCTGGGCCAATGGCTGGACTGCCCAGGAGGGGCGGCTGCTGGGATCTCTTCCCGTGCTCCTGCCCCACCAGGGTGGGGAGCCGCCAACCCGGACCCCTTCTGGCGCTGTTGCTGAGCTTCGGCAGGGATTCACTTTAAGGAAGTGAAAACCAGGCCCTGCCTTCATCCAGGGCTCCTGGGAGGCTCTGGAGCGGGCTCCTGGCAGGCAGGAGGTGGGGGCTGGGGGGCTGGGAGGGTGGGGGAGGGGCCTGGGCTCTGGGGCACCTGCGCCTGCGGCTTGGGGGCGGGGCCTGGGTCAGAGCCTCTGCCCCTGCAGCCCCTGCTGGGGGAATACTCAGCCCTGCTCTGTCCTGTGTCTTCCCGATTTGAGCTGCCAAATTCTCTGTCCACTTCTCACGAGCCCAGCAAAGTGCGGACTGCGATGGCACAGGGGACAGGCCTGTAATCCTTGCTCCTTTGAGAGGCTGAGGCAGGTGGATGGCAAGTTCAAGGCTAGCCTAGGCACTTTAGCAAGATCCTGTCTCAAAATTAAAAGGGGTCGGGGATGTAGCTCAGCTGCACAAGCGCAACATCCTGAGTTTGACTTCCAGTTAAAAAAAAAAAAAAAAAAAAAAAAAAAAAGCCTGGAGATACATCAGTGGCAGAGCGCTTGCCTAGCGTGCATGAGGCACTGCAAAAAGAAAAAACCTAGGTGCCATGGTGCCCAGCTGCCACTCCAGCACTCGGAAGGCGGAAGCAGGTGGATCGCAAGCTCCTGCCCAGCCTGGGCAGTTTACTCATCCCATCTCCAAATAAAAATTACAAAAGGGCTGGAAATGGAGCTCAGTGCCAAGCCCAGGTTCAGTCAGTACCGGAAAGCAAGGGCCTCCAGGACCGCTGTACCCTGATTTAGAGATGATGGCTGGGAGTGTCAGAGCCGTTAAGTAACTTGTCCAGAGGAACCCAGTCTGTAAGCCCCCACAGCAGCCTGGGACACGCGCGGAACCCCCAGGTCTGCCCACTTTGGTCTAGGTCTGCAGCTGTATGTGTGTGTGTGTGCACGCGTGTGCTTGTGCCAGCGAATGAGTCCGTGTGAAATTCCTCCGATGGCCAAGGCTGGACCGGCAGGCTTTGTTCTCTGGGCTGGGGGTTGGGGGAGCGTCCACCATGAATCAGGGCTGTGCAGTTGGACAGCCCCAGGCTCAGATATGGGGCCATTTATCCAGCCCCCATCCCCGGACCAGACACGGCAGGGAGCCTGGGGACCCTACGAATCCCACTCCTATTCCCCTTGGTCACCCCTACTGGTCAGTAGGGTGCGTGTGGCTGGGGTCACCCACTACCAAGCAGGGGGGCAGGACCAGCCAAGGAGTACGGTGCTGTGCTGGGCCCAGTGTCAGCAGGGAACTCCTGATGCAGATGTGGGGGGCTGCGGAGGCTGGGGGGCTGCTCTGCCTCCTTGGGCCCTGAGCCCTGTGCCCGGGAGGTGGAGGCAGGGCCTGCAGGCTGGGTGAATTTCACGCTTGGCTGCTGCTGGGGCAGTGGGGGATGGGAGTGTACTGTCTCGGTCAGGTCACCCCTGTACCTGGGCAGAGCAGGGGGGAGGCTGCAGTGATGTTGGCCCTGGGGGAGGGCAGGCCCCTGGCAGACTACTCAGCCCCAGCGCTTCTGGCCACACAGGTTGTGTTGGGCCAAAGAGGGCCAGCATCTCTGCCCTTCCATGCCACCGGAAGCCACAGCGCCCTGTGCACCCCATCTGGAGTCCAGAGAAGTGCCCTGTTGTCCTTTTCTCGCCCCACACCCTGAGTTTTGTTTGGTGGCCTCAGCTTTTTGCTCTTTCTGAAACGTTCATCCAACCTGACCCGGCCTTGCATGATGCTGGCTTCCCGAGGTGCCCATCTGGCCAGCTGGGAGCCTGTCTCTCCCCTTGTGCTGGGTCTCTGTGTGCCTCCTGCTAATCTGACTCTGGGCAGGAGTGCTTGCCCAGGGATGAGATGACCCTCCTTGCAGTGCTGTGGCGTTGCCATGTCTTGTGACTGCACAGGCTGGTGGGGCCAAGGTCAGTCACCTTTTCTCTTAATAGTTGCATGCTTGGGGCCGGGGAGATGGCTCAGTAGGATAAGCGCTTGACTGGCAAACGCAAAGATCTGAGTTCAATCCCCGGTTCCGCCAAAAGAAAAAAAAAAAGTTGCATGTTTGTTTTGGTTTTATTTTTTATTTTTACAAGTGTATTTATTTATTTGGTACACAGTCTCGCTAAGCAGCTTGAACTCATTGTGATCCTCCTGTCTCACCCTCCCCAGCGCTGGGATTACAGGCATGCACCACCATGCCCAGTTTCAATGACCCGCATAGTGAGGGGCCAGCAGAGCTTGTGGTACCAGGGATCAAACCCATGTCCTTGTGCTTGCCAAGCAGGTGCTTAGACCACTGAGCTATCTCCCTGGCCCTGGTTTTATTTTTTGAGACGGGGTCTCACTGTGTGGTTCAGGCTGTTCTTGAGCTCATCGCGTAGCCTGGCCTCGAGCTTGTGGTGACTCTCCTGTCTTGACCTCCTGAGTGCTGGGGTGACCAGTGTGAGCTGCCGCACCCGGTTTATCCTTTTGTCTCTTAGAGCGTGCTGCACTGCTCCCGGGATGGGCATTATTCCTCTCACTGAGGCCGGCTCAGGCAAATCCATGAGGATAAAGTGGGCAGGAGCTTGGGGAGGCTGGGTTTGGGGCCCCCCAAGAGAACCCGAGCAGGGGCTGGGCCTCGGGTTCCTTCCAGGGACAGTGGGGACCTGCCTGCCTGTGGGGCTCCTGTGCAGTTGCTGAGTAGTGAATGCATTGTCCTCCCCACAGGCCCATTCTACAGATGAGGAAACCGAGGTGCAGAGAGGGAAGTGGTTTTTCTGAGGACTCACAGCTGCTAAGCACAGGCTGGGTCTGAGCCAGGTGGCCTAGGGCAGCCCCAGAGCCGAGGGCCCTAAGCTCCTGTCTGTGCTGTCATTATCAGCAGTGTACTATGACTGGTTTTGAGACAGGGTCCTGCTGTGTCTCCCAGGATGCCTTGACCTCACTGTGTAGCTCAGGCTGGCTACCCCAGCCTGGTGGCTCGTCCACCACCCAGGTCCCTCCATGCTGCCTTGGGATTTGGACTCTGGTCCTGCGGGCACTGGATGTCCCAAGCTATGACAAGTTTTGCAGTGTGGCCCCCCATGTGTGTGTCCACACCCACTACTGGGACCCCTCTGCTTCCCACCATGCCCCCAGAACAGATTCCAGCTTGCCTGGTACCTGGCCGCCCCCATCCTGGGGACCCAGAAGCTTCTAATTCTGTTGTGATTGAATTCTGGGGACAGGTCTATATGGCAGGTACTGTTCTTCCCACCTTACAGACAGGAAAACTGAGGCACAGGGAAGCGCTCCCTCTAGGTTGCACAAAGGGGAGATGGGCGATGGTGGCCATGGAGGTGGTTTGAGAGGGAGCCATCATCTGGTTGGCCCGATTCGATGCTTGGTGGCTGGAAGAGGCTGTTTGGATGCCGCTCCAGTGCGGGCTGTTCGGTCCAGGTTTTGGGTCTCTGCTGTCACAAAGGCCTGGAGTGCAGGGTGAGGGCGGGGGCCGTGGGGCAGAGAGTGGTGCCCATGCAGCCTGGAACCCACTCATAGGTGGTGGCAGCTGAGTGCCAGGGACCCAGCACCACCACGGACCCTCCTGTCTCAGGGGCAGAGAGGACAGAGAATGTCTCGTGCTAGGAAAGTGAACCCCGAGGGACCAGGGTGCTGCAGGGACAGCGGGAAGACTCGGCCAGTGCTGTCTCATGCCAGGGTGTCTGGCACAGAGCTTGTGTCTGGGACTGTTCACCAGGGCACATGGTCCCATTTGCCCACGGCTGGGTGGGCAAGCCTTGGGGTGAGAGGGCAGGGGGGACACTGGGGTCATCTCTCAAACTAAAGACCACTCTTGTTTTTTCTCTTGCAGTTACCGAGAAGGAGGTGCAGCAGTGGTAAGTAGCTGCCTTCTCCATGTGGGGGCTGGGGGGGCTCCGTGCTGGCCGTGGGGTGGGCTGGCCGGGTGCCTGTGATAGGGACCCTCATCTCGGTGCCCTCAGCCTCTGCTTCAGTGGAGCTAGTTGGGGGCTGGGGATGCTTCCTCTTGTGACCTTGAAAAATCTGCCTCAGTTGCTTCTTTTGTAAAATGATCGCTTATACTGGATCAAGGCTGACAGGAAGGTTTTCTCTGGATGCCAGCTCTGATCATTGGCAGTGGCTGCCTGGCCGCTGTGTTAGGAAGGATTCTGAGGTTAGATGGATGAGCTCTGTGATGGATTAATGATGCCTGCTTCTGGCAGGGTCAGATGGGGTAGCTTGTGTGTCACTGTGACTTGGGCAGTAGGGGAGACCTGGCCTCCTCTTCCAAGAAGCCTTCCTAGATTTCTACCCAGGTGTTTTCTCCTCCCCACGCATTGAGCAGCCATGGGGGTCTTTGCCCGGCTTCTGTGAGGCCCCACCCTAGACAACGGGTGAAGTCTTCACCCTCACGTCTGTTATGTGGTTCCTAGACCCTGCTCAGCCCATCCCTGCTGGCCCGTCTGGCCACACTGCCTGGTCTCTCTTCCCCTTCCCCCTCACATCTCCATCTCCAACCCTTTTTGTATTTCTTATTTTGAAACAGGGTCTCGCTAAGTCAATAAGTTGCCTGGGTTGGGCTGGAACTTGTGATCCTCCTACCTCAGCCTCCCAGTGTTGGGATTACAGGCGTGCACAGGACAGCCTAATTCCCTGTGTCCTTTTACCTTTGCCCTCCATCCAGCCTTAACTGTTGTCCCTTGAACTGAACTCTTCAATATCTTCTGTATCTGCTTTTGTCCCTCCTGGGACCTCCCACCTGAGGGGGGCGCTCTTAATCTCCTGACAACCTGGGACGCTCTGGTCCCTCTCTGCCTCTCCCCAGCTGCCCTTGATGCCTCTGACACAGGATCAGGTTGATTCCCGAGAGCCATCCTGGGTGGACATGGCTTCTTCCTGCCATGTGCCGGGTGAGGAAACTGGCTCAGAGGTGGCCTGCAGTCTGTGGCTGGGAGGTGATCTGAGGTGGGGAGAGCCCAGAGCTGGGCTCTTCCCTCAGCGTGGATATTGCAGTGACAGATGAAGGGTGGAATGGAGGCTTTTGGAGCCATGAGCAGGCCCAGCATCCCCCAGGAGGCCTGGACACAGCAGGGCAGTGGTCAGTGTAACCGGGACGGTGTTAAGCAACAGACATGAGCTGGGTATGGGGCTGCAGACTATAATCCCAGTGCTTCAGGGACTGAGGCCGGAGGATTAGCAAGGGTTCAAGGACAGCCTGAGCTCCACAAAACAAAACAGGGCCGGGGGGATAGCTTGGCGCATGAGCACCTGCCTGGCAAGTGCAAGGACCTGGGTTCAATTCACAGTACCTCTTGCTGTGCTGGCCCTGTCCTGGGTGTGCACTCTCTGAGACCCGGTGTGGTGGCACATGCCTGTGATCCCAGCACTGGGGAGGCTGAGGAAGCAGGAGGATCACTACCAGTCTGAGCTGTGTAGTGGACCCTGTGCCAAATAAATAAAACAGATCAGACGCATGGAGCTGTCCCATCATCACGGTGGCCCCACTATGTATGTGTGTATGTATGTATGTATGTATGTATGTATGTATGTATTATGCCAGGGATTGAACTCGGGACTTTGGGCTTGCCAGGCAGGCACTTATGCCACTGAGCTATCTCCCCCAATGTCCTGCAATTTAAAGCCAGAGTTTAATTTGGCTTATGGTTCTGAGGCATTTGGTGGGTGGCCACTGCCTCCAAGGCAGAAAAGCATGGTGGGAAGGGCTTGCTTGACAGGAAAGGTGCTCGAGTCATGGTGACCAAGAAGCAGGGAGGAGGGGAGGAAGCAGGAAGGAGGGGAGGAAGCAGGGAGGAGGGGAGGAAGCAGGGAGGAGAGTGCTCCCTTCCAGGTGCGTCCCAGTGGCCACTGCACCTGGTCCTGCTGCCTAACGGAACTGGTGACTGTGGCGTCCCCAGGCTCCAGCTGCCTTCCCAGCCCCACCTCTGACCGCTGGAGCCTTCTGGGGGGAATTCTAGATTTATGCCATCACACAACCCACACCCCCACGGGGTTAGACAGTGGCCTCCTCGCCCTCCATGTCCCCTCCGTGCCCCTGGTAGACATGAGGAATGGATCACAGATCATGACGCAGGGTCTGTCTCCCCCAGCATTCTGGGCAGCTGCAGCCACACCGAGCAAGCCGGTACCTGGGACTGCAGCACAGGCCTTCGGGACTAGCAGCTGGGTCTCAGGCCACTGTCCCCTTTGCCCCTTGCTCATGAGATAATCCGTGATGTCAGCTTCTCCCCTGGGAAAGTTGAGATCTTGGGGCCCAGCCCACAAGCAGCCAACACATGGGGTAGGAGAGGGAAAGAGGGACCTGTGGGCCATGTAGGGGTCCTGTGTGGGTCTCTGAGGGGATTCAGCTGGTGGCCTCCTGCTTAGAGACCCTTTGCAGCTTCCAGGGGCTGGGTGGTGGGATTGTAGATTATGCGTCCTTGTTATCATCTCGTATTTTCTTTCTTCAATAATAAGCAAACATCCCAGCAGAATAAGACAGGCGGTGGGTGGCAGCAGAAGGGATCCTGGAGGCATCTTGTCAGGACCAGCTGGCCCATCCCACGCAAGAAGGGCGGTGAGGCCACCTCCTGTCATGTCCCCTAGCCCCCATGGGCAGCACTGTGCTGGTCCCTAGCGCCGTGTTCTGCGGCCAGTCCCGGGGTGGCCCCATTTTACAGATGGAGAAACAGAGGCTTGGAGAGGAGAGATGCTTGCCCAGCCACACAACTCTGTGTGGCATTCGGTCTGCCTTGGGCTCCTTCCACCTCCGTGCCTGGGCTCTTGGGGCTGGGAACTCACAGAGCCGAAGCTCCGTGGGGGCGCAGGAGGGGAGTTGGAGAAGAGATGGCAGGGACTGCCGTGCCCCCACCCTGCCACCGGCGCCAGGCAGCCCTGGGCACTACTCTGTTGTCCCCTTGGCTTGCTGTTCCCACCTCTGGTGCTGGCAGCGCAGCAGGAAGAACGCAGCTGCTGCCGCGTTGTCCTTGATGGAGACGAGAGGGAGACAGGGAGATGCGGGCCTGCTCTCCTGCCCCACCCTGTGCCACCTCAGGGCAGTGAGCGCCAAGGTCCTGGCAGGCTGGGGCTTGCGGGGCATGGAGCAAGGCGGTGCTGGGGCTGGTGTGGGGCCTGGGAGAACCACAGGCCGTGTAGGACTGGGACCCTGTGTGCACGCACACCTGCATTCATTCATTCTGTCCTTGCTGAGCACCCGCTGTGTGCTGGGCCAGTGCTGGCTGCTGGGGCATCAGGGACCAAGCTACGGCAGCCAGCCTTGGTGCGTTTACAAAGTGACAGATCTCTCTCCCCCTGGCCCTCACAGTGGAGAGTGCAGATGCCAGCCCAGGGCCGCTGTCCCTCCCTAGGGGTCTCTGCCACCCTCGGCCCTGGCCACTGCCTTCCACTGTGCACTTGAAGCATTGGTCTGAGGTTCCTGTCTGTGCAGGGCACTCCTGCTTATCAGGCCTGCAGGGCCTGGCGACTCGGGGGCTGGGCCCCAGATGGAAACCTGAACCCTGATCTGGGCACTCGGTGGTTCCAGGCTGCCCCTTGAGTCCTTTCTGCCCTTCTCCTGGGTCTGGCCTGAGACAGCGGGGTGCAGAAGGAGCAGAAGGTGCTAGAAGCAGCTGGCCCTGGCCCTGCTCCCGCACTTCTGGCTATGTGACTGTGACGTTGGCTGAGAATTGCTGTGTTGTGGCCCAGCTGGACCATCCCAGCCTTGATGGCCCAGGCGGTGTCTCAGGTCCTAGTCAGTCTCAGCACCGTGTGAGAGGTGCCACCTGTCCAGGGACAGGGTACAGAGAGCATCCCTTGGTCTGTGTGACCCAGCTGGGAGACAGAGTGATGTCACATGAGTGAGAATGAAGGGAAAGAGCAGGCAGAGCAGAAGACATGGTCCCAAGGAGGCCCGAGCCGGCAGGGGCCTCAGTTTCCACCTCTGTAAGGCAGGCGTCAGGGTCCTCGCCACCCAGGTCTGGGGACACTGCTAGCCACCACATAATTCACAGATGTCCTGGAGCTAGAAGACAGTCTGTCCCCAGATGTCACATGTGCAGGCAGGCAAACCATGGGCACTGTGGGGCAGGGCTTATGCAGGGTCCTGCCCCTGTGTGACAGGTTAGGGCCATGTGTGGCACTGGGCAGGGGCAGCATGATCCACACAGGCAGAGGGAGGTGTCAGGCGGGCTGGGACCTGCCCTAGGCGGGCTGGGAGGGAGTCACGTCTCCAGGCTGAGGTTCCCTGGCACCATCTGTGTCGTGAGGTGCCAGTTCCCTGGGTGCCCACCCACTATGGGAGGGGTGTGGTTGTCGTGGGGTGGGCCCCCTGCCACCCTGGGTGTGTGGCCACACCTCTGAATTACATGGAGGCATGGTGTCTGCAGGAGTTAGAGATCTGGGGGCAGCTGGCATCCGGGGTAGCCGGGGAGGTACAGAACGCCCCCTCCCTCTGCTCCAGCCCGCAGGTGCCCCCTCCCGCTCCACGATGAACAATGGGTTACATAATGTTTGGGTACGAGGCTTTCCTGTGATGCGTGGGGGTGGCGCAGCCTGGCTTGTGGGAGAGGGGGGTGGGAGGCTAGAGCCTTGGATCTGAGCTGTGTTCCTGCTGCTGACTTGCTGTGTGACCTTGGGCCGTACTTGCTCCCTCTCTGGGCCTGCAGGGGCCCATTGGGAAACACAGGTGCTTGTCTCAGTGTGCCCAGGAGCTCTGGGGCTCAGGGCAGGGTGTGCAGGCCCAGGAGGAAGCTGGCCACCTGTCCCTTTGCCCTCGCTGCCCTGCCCCGTGGCTTGTGTGAGTGCATTTTCTGGCCACACAGTATGCAGGCCATGTGTGGGATGCCCTGACACAGGACCATCTAGGAGCTCAGATTCCAGGGCGGGCACAGCCTGCTGGCACCTGTGATAGTCTCCGCTGGGCGCAGAGGACACCACGAGGGTCCAGATTGAGGGCCTGGCTCCCCAAAGGTAGCAGCTGCTGAGAGGGCACGGTGAGGGGAGTTCATTCAGGTTGGCTGCCTGGGTGACAGGGTGGTTACAATAGGGGGCAGAAATCAAGCTCAAACTTCCGATGCCACAGGACCGGAGGCTGGGGAATTCCTAGATGGGAAATTACCAAGGGGAGCTGGCGTGGCGGTGCATGCCTGTCATCCCAGCACCCTGGGAGGCTGAGGCAGGAAGACTGCAAGTTCCAGCCCAGCTTGGGCAATTTATGGAGACCCTGTCTCAAAATAAAATTAAAGGGCAGAGGATATACTTGGGTACCACAAAAGGAAAGAGAGAGAGAAAACATGGGGGGTCACCAGCTCCACAGGGGGGAGAGAGAGAGAGAGAGAGAGAGAGAGAGAGAGAGAGAGATCCCCGGGAGGGGGGTCAACAGCTCCACAGGCTGCTCACTGAGGCAGGACTAGGGCCTTCTGTTCGGGAGATAAGGAACTTCATCGGTCACTGCCTGAGTGAGCAGGAATGGCTGGGCAGGCTCAGGCTGGCGGTGGGGCTGCCCACGGGGGCTGCCCAATGGGGAGAGGCCACTGGGAGTCTGAGGACTTGGGGTGGGCCTGGGGGAGGGGCTCCTCGGGCCCTGCTAGGGTGGTGGGGCCTACAGTGTGGCCTGTGCAGCAGCCCCCAAGGCTGCCCACACCACCAGGTTGGCGAGCTGCTCAGCGGCTGGGTCTGCCTTCCTGGGAGCCACCTCAGAGCGGGCTTTAGGGCCCAGGTGATGCTGCCAAGACCATTTATCTTCACTGGTTTAATAGCCTCTTAGGATCCCTAGAGTAAGGTAAACCACAGTGGCAGAGAGGTCAGAAGGGCCGCAAGAGCCAGACAAGGCGGTGGCGCACTCCCTGATCCTAGCACCGGGGAGCCTGAGGCAGGAGGATCGCTGAGAATTCAAGACCAGCCTGGGCTATGCAGCAAGACCCAGCCTCAGAAAAGAAGGGCTGTAGGAACACAGAGAGAGCGGGGTCTGGTGGCGCACGTCTGTCATCCCAGCACTTGGGAGGCTGAGGCAGGAAAATCATTTCGAGTTGGAGGATAGCCTGGGCTACAAAATGAATTCAGGGCAAGCCTGAACTACATAGTGAGACCCTGTCTCAAAAAGACCAAACAAAAAAGGGAATGCAGAAGGGTAGCCCACTCTCCTGGCTTCCTGGCACTGGGCACGTCCCCACTCCCTGCCCTTTCCATCCTGGCAGGGTGCCCTGGTGTCATGGAACAGACCTTAGTTATCCCTCAAACCCTACCGATGGCTCAGCAAGGGAAGCGGAGGAGGCGGCTTCGAGGGGAGGAGCTGTGTGGGCCGGTCCCTTCCTCCTGCTGAGGGCGGAGGGGTGTGGAGCCACGCTGCTGGGTGTTCCTGTCCCTGGCTGTGTCCTGCTCTGTGCCCTCTGTGTGGGAGCTGGAGTAGCCCCACAGACCCTGAGTTGAGCTGGAAACGTTATGTGGGGGTGGAGCTGGGGCCCGGTGGAGGTGACGCTGGAGCCGCTGTGGGCTCGGCCCTTGTGGAAGGGCTTGTCCTGGGAGGAGTGTGTCCCCCCAAGAGAGAGGGGTTTGCAAGGCCACACTCAGGAGCCAGTTTGTAAATTGCTTTCAACTAAAACATATTTAGGTTCATAGTGCTAAAGGCATTAAAGTCGGGGTGGGGCGGTGCTGCGGCTCAAGGCAGGACCGGTTTTGTTTTTGTCTGGCCCTGGGGTGTCCACGCACCATCTCCCCAATTCCTATAAGATGCCCATGATAGCCATGACTTTTCCTGGATGCGGAAATGGGGGTTCGGTAAGGTGAAGCTATTTGCCTCGGGCTTCCGGCTAAGGAACGGCAGAGTTAGACGCGATGTGGACACCAGGCGGCTGAGGCTGTGTGCTGAGCACAGGGGTGGGACGGGGCGGGTCCAGGCATAGGGGTACTGGAGCTGGCTAGAGGGGTAGAGACGGCTCAGCTCAGCCGGCTCTGGAGCCCTGGGGTGCAGGGAGGGCAGGTTAGGAAGCTCTAGGGTTACTTTTTAGCCCGGGAGTGGAGCGCAGGTGGCACTCTGCGTGGAGTATCTGCGGACCTCTGCCAACTCCCCTGTCATATCCTGGAGGCACAGAGAGGTGGTGTCACTTGTCCCAGGTCACACAGGGATGGGCGCTGGCCTATGGTGGCTTAAGTGTGTGTGTGTGACACTCTCTGGGGTCACTGTGAGCCGCGATTGGCCGATCTCCTGGGCCCTACACAGGTGCTCCCTGCAGTGTGTGACACGGGTCCTTTCACCCTGTCCCCGCCCCTGTCCAGGTACAAGGGCTTTATCAAGGACTGCCCCAGTGGCCAGCTGGACGCTGCTGGCTTCCAGAAGATCTACAAGCAGTTCTTCCCGTTCGGAGACCCCACCAAGTTTGCTACGTTCGTCTTCAATGTCTTCGATGAGAACAAGGTGAGCTGAGCTGGGCACCATGGACCGGGGTGGTGAGCTCCCCTTGCTGCGGCGGCTCCGCCCTGCTGCGGCTTCAAGAGCAACGTGACCGCGCACGCGCACGCGCATGCGCATAGACACGAGGCACAGCTGCGCGCTCCCGGCAGGCTGGGACGTTCCACCTGTGGGCACAGGTGAAGACGAAGTCTCTGAATTGCCCAGGCTGGGTTTAAACTTGCATTCCTCCTGCTTCAGCCTCCCAGAGTGCTGGGATGGCAGGCCTGGCTCCCGGAGCCAGCTGGCGCAGGCACTTTTCTTTGCCTCATTTTGAGGATGAGGCAGCTGAGGCTCAGAGAGCGGGCATTCCCCAGGTGCAGGCCCCACTGTCGGCCTCCCCAGGAGCCCAGGCTGGGGCCACCTCCCTGCCTTCCCCTTTCAAAGTCCCCTCATCTGTCGCTCTGCCTGTTGGTCCCAAGTGCCCTGCACATGCTGCCACCTGTCACGTCCCTGCAAAGTCTGTCCCGACTGCGGGGCCCGGTGCTGACCGGCTCGGTCCCCTCTGCCTCCTCAGGATGGGCGCATCGAGTTCTCCGAGTTCATCCAGGCACTCTCGGTGACCTCCCGGGGAACCCTGGATGAGAAGCTACGGTGTAAGTGCTGTTGCTGTCTTTGGGGCCCAAGTGGGCAGTGGCGGGTGGTCTAAGGACGGACGGAGGCAGCCCTGGGCCCTTGCAAGGGAGTGGGGCACCAGGTGGCTCTGAGGGACTCGCAGAGGCCGGGGGACCAGAAGCAGGGGGAAAGGCGGGGAGGTGCGAAGGCGGGCAGGGTGGGGTGGCCTCAGAGGCCCAGCTCCATGCCTTACCTGCCTTTTCAGTGGCCTCTATTGTGACTGCTGACTTCCGTCGGTCATTCAACAAACGGAAGGAGTGTGACTTCACGCTTGGCATAGGCAGGGAGTCAGGGATCACCTGGGCTGAGGGTCCTGCTTTTAGGGCTGCCAGTCAGAGTCCCCACATACCCCCTGAGGCCAGGCCCCAGGTGCCAGCTTGATGCCCCCACACAATGCACCGCCTGTTTTCTTGACTGTAACTGTAGCTCTAGTCCTGATGGTGGAGGATGTGCAGGTCCGTCGCTAGGTGTTGAGGGGCAGACAGGAGGGGCCTCTGGAGCCTCCACTGCCCTGGCCGGGGTCGCTCAGCCCCAGATGCCTGATTACAGGGGCCTTCAAGCTCTATGACTTGGACAACGACGGCTACATCACTAGGAACGAGATGCTGGATATCGTGGATGCTATCTACCAGATGGTGGTGAGGAGCCTGTGGGGGAGGGAAGGGATCGTTGGAGCTGGGCCAGCGTGGAATGGGGGGTTGGTTTCGGGGCTGGGGCCAGAGCTGGCCAGGTCAGGGGCAGGTGGGGTGCTCTGGGCACTGCTGGGGTGGGGAAGACAGTAGGGTATGGCAGGGACAACATACAGGGCAGTGATGGAGTTTGAGAGGGAGAGGCCGGGAGGGACAGGGAGGGAGAGGTGGGCCCCAGCTGGACCAGGCCAGGCCTGCCCGTGAGTCCTGAGCCCAGAGTGCCGCACTGTCCTGGCAGGGCAACACCGTGGAGCTGCCCGAGGAGGAGAACACACCTGCGAAGAGGGTGGACCGGATCTTTGCCATGATGGACAAGGTAGCTGGGTCTTGTGGGGAGGGAGCCCGTGGGGGCAGGGTGCAGGGACTCTGGCCTAGCCGCACCACTGGCCCCCTAGGGCACTGGCTAGTGTCACAGCTACCAGCTGGCAGCCACTTCCACCTAGTGTGCAGACTCTTAGGTTTACCCACGTCCTTGGCCTTTCTTTCCTTTTTTTGTTTTTGAGAGTAGCCCAGGCTGGCCTTGAACTTTCGGTGATCTTCCTGCCTCTGCCTCCTGAGTGCTGGGATTATAGGAGTGCGCCACCATACCGGGCCTATTTATGTGCTTTCCTTTGCTGAGGACCTCTTTGGCATTTTAGAGAAATCTAGGGACTTCTCAGAATAAAAGCTATCACTGCAGAAGATAAAATCCATGCAAGCAGCTCACTTTGGAATGAAGCTGTCGAAGTATGTTCTATAATCTGTGTGACACGGAAGTGCCCGGGCTTCATGATCTACATATTAAACAGTGAAATGTGGAGTGGCTCAGGGCCAGGCGCAGCGTGGTGGTGAGCGCTGGCCACTGCGGAAGGGTACCTGGGATGTGACGGTCCTGTCCTTCAGAAGCTGGGGTGTCAGCAGCATGCCTGATGTGTTAGAAGGCTGCAGAGTCACAGGTCCTGGCTGGCAGGGGTGGGACTGTCACCCAGAGTCACAGGGAAGGGACAGCTGCATAGCAACTAAAGCTTAGGGAAGAGAAAGGCTGGATTTTTCCCAGGGATGTTCACAGGCCTGCTGAATTCTATCCACAGACCCCAGGTTAGGAAGCCGACCAACCATCTCTGTCTGTCTGCCAGTTCATCTCCCCACATGACCATGCTGGGGATCAAGCCCAGGGCCTTGCGCACACAGCTCACTCCCTACCCCCAAGCTGAATCCCAAGTCCGAACATAAACAAGCAAATGAAAACAGTAAACAAGAATAATGCTGCTAAATGTTAGTCGGCACTTAGAAATCATAGTGGCCAGGCAGCCCGAGCTGGGTGCCTTCAGTGATGGAGTAGGAACTCTGTGGCGGAAGGCTTCTTGTGCCTTCTGGCGGGGTACAGGTGCGAGCCAGGGAGCCCGAGCCCAAGGCCAGCACTTGCTTAATTAAAACCAGGGAGACTAGCGGCCTGGAGGGGGCAGCCGGAGCCCGTCTCCCGGTGATAATCAGGCCGCCGCGGTGGATTCCAGATTGCTTCTTGCCAAGGCGATGATGGGTTTCTAAAATAACACCCTAAATCCCCAACTCTGGAGCCCCGCTTGCTGGGGTGGACATCTGGCTCCCCAGTTCCCAGTGGAGTCCCGGGTAGGGCTGGCTTATATGCCCTCCCGAAGTAACCTCAGAGAAATGCAACTGCCCCCGACCCTTGGGGCACCACAGTTTGCAGGATGCAAAGCAGTGATAGTGTCCAGAGCTCTGGGCTCCCGGCTTGCTGAGGTGGCGAGCCCCACACTCCAGTCTGGCCTCTTCTGGTCTGGGGTCCAGGTCACAGCCCCAGAGAGGGCCTGTGCTGTCGTGTTTGGGCAGTGAGTGCGGTGGCTGCGTGACTCCCCGGCCTCCGCCTTCCTCGCCGCCGATGTGGGGCGTCCTGCTTAGACCCAGGCGCCTGCTTTAGCCGCCTCTCTCTGCCCACAGAATGCGGACGGGAAGCTGACACTGCAGGAGTTCCAGGAAGGGTCCAAGGCAGATCCCTCCATTGTGCAGGCGCTGTCCCTCTACGATGGGCTGGTATAGTCCTGGGTCCAGAGCTGGGGTGAGTCGGGGACCTGGTCACAGGGCTCGCAGGGAGGGCAGCGAAGTGCCTGGTGTCCGGGGGCCTGGCTGGTGGGGAGACCCCAGGGGCTACAGGCCAGTTAGCGACTCTGTCTTTTATCATGTTCTGTGATTCAGCTCTTGGGTTTGCTTGCAAATGAGTCTTCCTGGGTCGCAGGCACCTTCAGCCTGTAGGAGGGCCGCAGGGCCAAGTGGCTCTTCCCCTCAGTGGGCAGAAGACCTGTCTCCTGGTTCCTGTGTCACCCGTGTGACTGTGTGAAGGGTGGCAGGGTAGCACGACCCCTGCGGAGGCTGCTGCGGGAGTAAAGGTCATTTCCTCTTCCGGGCCATGTCCTCCAGGTTGGCCAGGGGCGCTGGTGGGAATGAACCCCAGGGCCTTCCTTGCTGTAAACATCTCTGTGGGTGAGTGGCTGTGTCCCTGCCGCAGGTGATGGAGACCATGAGGAAGCGGCTCTGAGCAGGGTTTTAAGTTAACCAGATGGTTCTCCTTGTTTACTTGCGGGCCTGTCCCAGGCCTAGGCCCCTTGTCGTGACACCCTTGTAGGGGACTCAGTAAGTGAACCTCTGTGAGTCACTGGTCGGCCTGAGGCCTGTGGGGTGCCTTCGAAGCCCTGGTGAGGCCCCAAAGGACGAGATAAGGCCACAGCTGAGGACACCTGGCTCCCACCCAATTAACTAAAAGGAGACCTCGGCGCTCCTACAATAAATGCCAACCTGGAGATAAGATGGTCTCCTGATTAGTGTACTTTACTACCTGCAGAAGTCTCTGTGGCCTCTCAGAGTCTTCAGTATTCCCCTCCTTTGTCGAAAACAAAACAAAACAAAAATATGGCTAAGGGCTGGAGAAAATCTTTGTCTCAGTCCCCAGAGAATCTCGAACTCTGTTAGAGGGCTTTAACCTCCTGGAGCCTAAAATCGCATCCCTTGACTCATTTACTGAAGCCTTTGTCGTACACTGGTATGGGAGATCGCGGGCCTGATCCGCCCACAATAGCTACGTTCTGCATCAGCCCAGCGTGCCGCGGGCAGCTACGGGCAGCATTCCTGGGACGCAGGGTGCGCGCCTGTTCAGCTGGGGTGGGGGGAGGCTAGCAGGGTTTGCCAAGTGTCAGTGCCATTTTGTATTAAGCGACAGAGGTCCACCTGCCCCGGGGCTGTTGTGGGCTGGCGGGTGTGTAGTGACGGGTCGCTGGTGTGTAATAGGCCAGGTGAACATGAGCGCTTTGTCCTGTGTACGTCGTCCATTCTATCTGTTCTTAGAAGTGCTGTGGTCACTGTCCGTGGCTGACGCAAAGCAGCAGCTTAGTGGCCCCTGAGCCCAGGTCCCTCCTGAGGGTGCATTTTTGCTGTCAGAATGTGACCAACCACGTGACTCATGCAGGAAGGCTCTGGATTTAGCACTGAAGGCCCGGAGTCCTGGGAAACCTTCCCACCCAGGCTGACTGGGAAGATCAGTAGCTGTTGGGCAGGGCTGCAGTCTCACGCGAGGGCCCGGCTGGTGGGGCTGGTCTGCTGGGAGCTCACTCGGGTAGTGTGGCAGCCAAGGTCCTGCTCCACAGGGACGGTCTGTGGTCTGTGCAGTTACCCCAGAGCGGAGCTGGGGAGATGGCTCAGTGGAATAAGCGCTTCCCTGGCAAACGCAAGGGCCTGAGTTCAATCCCTGGTTCCGAAAAAAAAAAAAAAACTTAAAATCTTTGGGCTGGTGAGATGGCTCAGTGGTCTAAAGCACCTACTCAGAACAAGCTTAGCAAAGCACAGGGACCGCGGTTCAATCCCCCAGCACCACACGCCAGCCAGCCCCGCCCTCTGCTGGGCTGAGCTGGCCATACACACACACACACAAATAAATAAAATTTAAATTTAAAAAAAAAAAAAACAAAAAACAGAGTTACCCCAGAGCTTGGCTGCTCCTGGGGTAAGCTTTCCTAGGGCAGGAGAGAGAGAACCCAAGGTAAAGCCACAGTCTTTTGCTGTTGTTTTTAATCTTACTTATTTATTTGGCACAGGGTCTCACTATGCAGCCTGGGCTCATAGTTATCTTCCTATCTCAGCCTCCCCAGTGCTGGGATTACAGGCATGTGCTGCCATGTCCAGTTTCGGTGACTGGCACAATATGTGGTACTGGGGATCGAACCCAGGTCCTTGAGCTTGCCAGGCAGGTGCTTAGACCACTCAGCTATCTCCCTAGACTTTTTTTTTCCCCCCATTTTGAGATAAGGTCTTGCTATGTAGCTCAGGATGGCTTTGAGCTCATTTCGTAGCCCAGGCAAGGCTTGAACTTGCAGCGACCCTCCTGTCTCAGCCTCCTGAGTGCTGGGATTACAGGTAGGCATTACCACCCTTGGCATCAGTCAAAGCTTCTTGCACTGAAAAGGATGGAGACCTCTCAAAGTGTCACAAGAAAAGTAGCCAGCTGGGTGTGATGGTGCACACCTATAATCCAAAACTCAGGAGGCTCACAGGTTCGAGGCCAGCCTAGGCAATTTAGCAAGACTGTCTCCAGATAAAAGCTGTAAAAAGGCTGTGGGTGGAACTCAGTGGTAGAGCTCTGGCCCAGCCATGCAAGGCCCTGGGTTCTGTGCCCACTACTTCAGTTGTAAAGTCACAGAGGTCACTGAGAGAGATTAGTGACACACCCCTACTTCCCAGGAATGTGGGGTACCCAGAAGGCCACTCTTTCTGAGATGACATAGGGTGTCCCTGTTCTGGGCAGCTGCCTTGTTCCTGCCCTTTCTCTTGAGCCTTTGTTTCCTCCCTTCTGCCTGGACCATGGCGGCCTCGCACCTCTCCTCCTTGGAGGACTTCCTGTTTCCTTCCAGGAGTAATACCCTGTGCCTCTTCCTGGTTTATCACTTCTGATTCCTAAAAGAGGAACATGATTGGCCCAGATAATATCCTCAGATCACCTGCCACCAATCAGGAGTTCAGCTCCCTGGGCTCAGATGCTGACTGTGGTCTGATGAGCGAGGAGGAGGGTCACGTGATTGCAATGTGACTGCGGGGGGGTTATGGGAGGAGCTGTGGATGATGGGACTGTACCCCATGCTTTTT
Source organism: Octodon degus (assembly GCF_000260255.1). Taxonomy (NCBI): domain Eukaryota; kingdom Metazoa; phylum Chordata; class Mammalia; order Rodentia; family Octodontidae; genus Octodon; species Octodon degus. Next base: position 5,735,413 of record NW_004524699.1, on the reverse strand, counting down.
AAAAGGCTAATTTACTGAGGTGAAACTGATGTAACACAAAAGTGACTATTTAAAGTAGACAGTGGGGTTGGTGAGATGGCTCAGTGGTCTAAAGCACCTACTTAGAACAAACTTAGCAGAGCACAGGGACCGCAGTTCAATCCTCCAGCACCACATGCCAGCCAGCCCCGCCCCCTGATGGGCTGAGCTGGCCACACACACACACACACATAAATAAATAAAATATTTAAAAAAAAAATAAAGTAGACAGTGGCATTGAGGGCATGCACAATGCCACAGAAGTGCCACCATAGAAGGGCCACTTTTTATTTTTTTAAAATTTTTTTTATTTATTATTTGAGAGAGAGAGAGAGAGAGAGAGAGAGAGAGAGAGAGAGAGAGAGAGAGAGAGGGGTGTGTGTGTGGCCAGCTCAGCCCACCAGGGGGCTGGGCCGGCTGGCATGTGGTGCTGGGGGATTGAACCGCGGTCCCTGATGCCTTGCCAAGCTTGTTCTAAGTAGG
>NW_004524699.1:5725546-5734637 GCF_000260255.1 Octodon degus | reverse complement strand
CTAGGCCTGGCTCAATATATTGTTTTGTTATGTAAGACAGGGTCTCACTGTGTAGCCCAGGTTGCCTTGAGTTTCCAGCAGCCCTCCTGCCTCAGCCCCCGAGTGCTGGGCCTGTAGCCGCGCTCTGCTATGCCCAGCCGTATGTCCTGTGGTGGTCATAAACTGCTTTATCTGTGGGTATTCCTATGTACTCAGTCAGCCCCCGATGTCCGATACCTAAGTTGTCACCCTCCCCTTTTCTTTTTGGTGCCCTGATGGAGGATGTTGGAGTGAGCATCTTATTCTCCTGAGGCATAAATGTGTCAGCCCACAGGAGGGGTCCAAGACGAAGCGCATTTTTAGGACTTGTGACACAGAATGACATTAGCTCCTAGGCCACCCCCTAACCTAGCTCTCTTGCCTCCTGTGTCTTCCAGACGCCCGGGAACACTCGCCTCTCCCGTGCCCACCCGGCCTCCTTCCGCAGCCACACACAGTCGGCCGCCCTTGACCCAGGAGGCCTGGCTCTCCCGCCCCCTGCCCCGCGCCCACCGCCACCTGAAGCCACCAGCTCCAATTGCCAGCCGCCTCCGCTTGTCTGAAACACGACAGCCGAACCAGAAAAGGCTCCAGCCCTCCACAGATCCCAGGACTCGCTGCTTGGCGCGGCGGCCTCCTCCTTCCTCCTGGCCTGCGTGCGCTTTGGTTTTTTATTTCAAATGGATGTTTTAAACAGAAAAACAAAACAAAACAAAACAAAACAAAACTACCTTCCGTCTCAGAAGACACTGACCGATTTGGAGAAGGCCTCGGGACTCAGAGAACCTGCTGGGCCTGGCCGCCCTGCAAAGGTGGCCAGGCTGGGCCACCCGGGAGGCAGCTCGGCTCCTCTTCTGGATGTAAGGCCGCCGAGAGGCTGGGATGGTGGCTGGTGACGCCTGTTATTTTTTTGTGATAACAGTATTGTGCTTTTGTGGGGAAAGTGAGGTTTTTTTTAATCCTCGTATATAACTGACATCCTTTATTTATTGGTAGTTAACATTGCTGCTGCCCCTGCGCCCCGACGGTCGTGTGTCCACACCACACTCGCTTGGTGAGGTTCAGGCCTGCAGCGGCCAAGAAGCCAAAAACCACTTTTTTTCCTCTTCAGATACTGTGCTTGCTGTCTGCAAAGGGGCAGGGGGGGCTCCCCAAGGCTCGCACACCGTCCCCCCGCCAGCTCCTCTGGGCCCTCGTGCCGGCTGCTCCCTGCCTCCTTTCTTCTGCCCCCCTCTGGTCTGGGACAGTTTTTTCTTTTTTAGCTTAAGGACAAGCAGGCAACACACCTGTCCCTTTCTCCTGCTTGGTGTTGGCAGCTGTGTGGGAAAGGAATCGTCCGTCCCCGTGGGCAGCCCCACACAGGTCAAGGGCGCTGCTGCTTTCTCGCGGAGACTGGTGGGAGGGTGAATGTTGTCCCCGAGTCCCTCCTGTGCTTCTTGCCCCTTCCAGCTGCCTCCTGCAGGGACTGCATGGCGTCCTGCCTGGTGGCTCTGCCCAGGCGCTGGAGGGAAGCCTGGAGGAGAGGCGCTTCCTGCCCCTCACAGCAAACTTCTCTGGGATGGCCTTGAAGTGTCCCCAAGAGTGCCAGATGAACCTGCAGCAGTCTGCGGCCGAACCTGCCCCTTGCTTGGTGGCTGCAGGACTGCCTGTGGCCTCTCAGGCCCTAGCCGGGTCACTGAGCAGGGCTGGGAGGGTGGCCTGGGACCCCTGAGTGTGCAGCTGCCTTTCTAGCTTGACACTGTGCATTCGGAGCTTGGAATCCTGTCACCTGTGTTTGCAGCGCTGGGGCCTGTGGTTGGGGTGGCCCGGCACCTGCACAGGTGGGCGCTGTCACAGTCACAGTGTCATCCAGCTGGCTCTTGGCCCACACCTTCAGGTGTATGTGGCTGTGGGTTGCTGGTATGTGGGGTCTGGCCCAGGGCCCAGTGTGGCCCATGACACCTTGCACCTCCCTGCAGTGCTCCCAGCCCCAACTTGTCCTCACCGATGGTCCCTGGCCGGAAGTGTGCTTGCAAGCAGGGAAGCGCAGGCTGCAGTGAGTCCTGGCTTCCTCTTAGTGAAGAGCATGGCCCCTGGGCCACCCTCAAGAGGGCCAGAGCTGGCCTTCGGTCTTGCTCCAGAGGTCCTCAGTCCCATCTCTGCCCCAGGGGCCAGAGCCCCCCTGCCAGCACCCAGAAGACATTTCCTGCCATAGGGCAGCGTGGCAGAGCCTTCAGCTGCTTTCTGTCTCCACTATCAGCCCGGATCCCGAAGGAGACCCCCCAGGGTGATTTGGGGAGGGGGTCTTCTGGGGCTCCCCTAGGATGGCTTCCTACCCAGCCACCAGCCAGGAGGTCTGAACCTGACCATGGTCACTGTAGCATTTGCGTCCCACTCCTGCCAGGCCCATAGGACCCATGGCAGGGGTGGCTGCGTGGCCCGGGGCTGCAGGGTGACTGTGGGCCCATCCTGGCCATCTCACCTCGGCTTTGCAGAAGCCATGCTGGCCTCTGGCCAAGCAGGGGCCAAGAGGCTGCTGTCTAACCAGGAGGCATGTCCAGGTTTAGCACGTGCTCTCTCTCACTGGCACCTCATTCCTAGTCACTCCCACATCAGCCAGGCCTTCTCCCAGCACCCCAGCCTGTCTGGTGGAGCCACAGGTGTGGTTTTGGTCTTGGCAGGTCCTGTCCTTGAGGACGGTGGCCTAGCAGGCCCATGCCTCAGACACACCTTTGGCTTATGCCCTGAGAAGCCCAGAGTTGCCTGCAGGGACACCCCCTTCCTGGTGGGTATCTGGACACTGGCCATTTCCGCTCCAGGCCACTTCTGTTTCTGTCCCTTCCTGTTGCCAGCCCTGTAAATGTGGCAGCCTCTGGGTTCCAGGGTGACCCCGGTGTGCTTTCCACTTGCGGTCCCACCCTGGTTGATGCCCCTCTGTTCCCCTGCAGAGCCACGAGCCCCCGGGCCCCAGGAGCAGGGCCCTGCCTCTTCTCCAGCATCTACTTCCCACTTTGTGTTGATGGTGACTTAGGAAATGTCACGATTTTCCAGTATTTAACCAGGCAACTTTTAAAGTAACATCCAGGCGAATGTGTGTCATCTCTGTATTGATGTCTCTTCTAAAGGCTTTACAGTTTGACAGCTAATGTCCTAGACAGGAGTCTCTGGGCTCTTGGGGACATGCTTTCTTCTTGGGGGGAGGAGGGAAGGACGCTCAGGGACCCCTGGAGTCTCTCCAGATGTTCTGAAGGGAAGGCTGCCGCATCTTCCCAGGGCAAGGTCCCCTTTGACAGGCTCCAAGGACGCGCAGGGGCTCCCCCTGCTGGTGATGGGCGGCAACAGCGTCTGGGCCCCCAACCCCACCCAGCAGGGTGGAGGTCAGCTGCAGGGGCTGGGCTCCGTCGGCCGCTTGATTGGCAAAGTGTCGCCCAGGTGCCCTCTGAGGCCGGCTCAGGGGCTAGCGAGTCACTTAGCCCAGGGGCACTGATGGGAAGCAAGCCTTGACCGTCCTCCCTCCTTTATTATTTTTTTAAAATACCTGCGGAATAAACCCAATGGTTACTTTTTGAATGAATAAAAGGCTTTTGTTGAATAAACAGCTGGTCCCATCTCTGTCTTATCCCCGGCCTTCAGACTCGGCTTCGTCTCCCGAGGCCGAGGGCGGGTGGGACACGCCCTGCCCGCATCGCCTGGCTGCAAGCTTCCTCTAGGACTCGGGGAAAGGCCCTTCTGGGGCCTCAGTTTCCCCATCCCGCACGTAGGAACACGGCCGCCTCCCAGGGCCGTTAAGGACTAGGGTGACCAGAGGACCGGGGTGCGTCCCGCTGTGCTTGCTCGTGTCCTCTCCTGCTTGCCTTCCCAGCTTCCCGGACTCTGTTCGGGCCACCGTCCTGTGTGTGTCTCCGGGCGGGCGAGGGGTGGCCCCTGCCTGGCAGTGCTGCCAGAGCTGACGGGGCTGTGTCGCATGGCCTGGCCACCGCCCACGTGCCTGCTGTATGTCGTCCGTGTCACGCGATTAAACACGCTTCCTGGACCTGTCCTTGCTGCGTGCGGCCTGTTGCTTTGTCTGTTTGTTTCTGTCTCGCTTCATTGACCCCCTTGCTCCCAGCCGTGTGCCCCGGAGGAAGCCCTGGGTTGCCACAGGGAGAATCTTGGGCGGGTGAGGGCAGCCTGAGGGCAGCAGGGAGAAGCTGTGGGTGAGATTGGGCCTCTCCTTCCCCTTTGTCTGGGGGGCCCCCTGCCTCAGCTGCTGTAAGATTATGATGCTGGATGTGATGGGACCTGCCTGTAATCCCACCACTCTGGGAGGCTGAGGCAGGAGGACCGCCAGTTGGATCACACCCTGGGGAACTTGGGGAGACCGTGACTCAAAATAAAAATGGGCTTGGGGGGCAGCTTGGTGAGAAGGGCCTGGGTTCTCCCCTGGGTTCCTGATGAGGGAACTTGGTCAGCGCTGGGGCCCTGGGAGCTGGGCCCTGGGGCCATGGGTGGCACTCTGAGAGCCCTTGGCCAGATGGTGGCACTGTCAGATGTCCCTGGCCCAGGGACTTCTGCAGCTGTGTTGTTCTCTGTGGTCAGAGCTCACAGGCATGTGGCAGACCCCAAGGGGACATGCCAGGGTTGACGGTGGGTGACAGCTGCCCTTGCACACCCTGGGATCTCCCAGGCGCCCCCTTCACTCTGCTCAGGTAGCCTTGCCTGTGTAGTATACCTGAGCCCGCCCTGGAGGGCACAAGGGGTCAGAGAGTGATGGCTCTTGCTCTGGAGCTTGTGGAGGACACATTACCGCAGGGAACCATAAAGAGCAACATCAGGGCAAGAGAGTAATCAACACTTGGGAATTACTGCTCCTCGCTGGGCAGACTGGCACACACTTGCAACCCTAGCTACTCAGGAGGCTGAAGCAGGAGGATTCCAAGTTCAAAGCCAACTTTGGATTTTTTTTTTTTTTAAGAGTTGGGCATGTAACTTAGTGTGAAGTCCTGGGTTCAATTCCTAGTACTCTTCCCAGAAGAAAAGACATCTGTTGCTCTGGGCCTAGCTTCTGGAAGAAATAGGAAGCGCATGGGTGGACAGGATCCAGCGACCTCCATCAGGGTGAGTGGGTGAGTGCCCGCCTGCAAAACCCAGCTGCTTGGCAGTAGGAGTTCTGGTGAAACGGATCGGCAGTTCCACACTGCGGCCAGGCAGAGCGGAGGGCCTGACCCAACTGGCCCCAGCAGAACTTCTCCAGAATCGAGGCAGTGTGGGACAGTGGTTAGGGGCGCAGCCTCTAGAATCAGATGCCCCCACTTGACATGGCATCAGTTCTGACTGCTAGGGGTAAAAATGGGCACCCTAAACCCCATGAGACTTCACAGTCCACTTCCTGTAGAGAGGGATTTCTACCATTCTCAGTGCTGATAAATAAATTAGTGTAGACTTTAAGAACAGTGCATATGTAAAAATGCTAAGCCAGGTATGGTGGCACATGCCTATAATCTCAGTACTCAGGAGGCTGAGGCAGGAAGATCACTAGTGGTTCAAAGGCAGCCTGGGCAGCAGGAAATGCATAGTGAGAGACTGTCTCAAAAAACAAAAAAACAAAAAAAGGTGATGGGGCTGCCTCATCCTAGGTATTCTGGACTACAGCCTTCTAGAGCAGTGGGCATAGAAAAAGCCCTGAGGGGCACCTGAGTTTAAATAAAATGGACGCAGAGAGGTGTGTAGGTCCTTTTACTAGTTTTCTATATCTTTTTATTGTCATGGAATATAGGACTACATTTCCCAGCATGCTTTGGACTGAACAAGGTCACGTGCAAGATCTGTCCAATGGGGTGAGAGTACCCAGCTCTACCAGAGTTCCCCCCCCCCACTCTTTCTTTTCTGTTGGTTGGGACCAAGTCTTCCTAGAACCACGTCCCCAAACCTATGAAGCCACCACAGCAGCCCTAGATTATTAGCACTGGGCAGCAAAGAGGGATTTCCAGCTTCCAGCTCATTCATACTTACAACTCACCTAAGCCATCCTGGGCCTGTGTGAACAGCCCAGTAAACTGTGTGATCCTCCAGCTCACTCTGAGTCATTCCAGGCCACCTACAAATATTTGCTTATAAATCCTCAAAGCTTGCCAAAGTCAGCTAAGACTGCAAGGTGCAGTGCTGGGTGGTTACCGCCACCTCTCACGCATGCTCCCACCCTCCTTCCTTTCTTCATCCATTCCACCTCTGAGGCTCAGGGGATGAGAGTCTCAGCCAGGAGGATTCTTGGGGCCATATTTCTTTGGCTAAAGGAACATCGGACCAGAGGCTCTGGATCAGCACGGAGCCCAGGGAGGTCCCAGAAGGTGAAGAATTTTTTTTGGGGGGGGCGGTGAGTAGTGGCTCAGGCTGCCTTAAGGGCGGGTCTGGTAAAGCATGTGGAGCTGGGGATCGAACTGCAGCCCCCTGGGCCTGACTGGGTTTGCTGAAGCAGCCGCTTAAACAACTGAGCTAACCCACAAACTCCCAGAAGGTGAGGTCAATTGGTTCCCACCCACTGGGAAATGGTGGGGAGGGCGCAGGGCAGGCTGGGCCGGGGCTGGGCTCAGGAGGGACTCTGCCATGGGCTCAAGACTTGGGGACCAGAGGCTGGCCAGATAGCACAGCGGACTGAAGCCCCTTTGATCCCAGGTATGCTGTGCTGCACCCGCCCTTGGGGCACACTGAGCCGGTGATTGAGACTGGGCATGGTGGAACATACCTGTAATTCCAGCGTTTGGGAGTCTGAGAACAGGAGAATCACTGAGTCCGATCTATGTAGTGAGACCCTGTAAACCCTGTCCTAAATACATTAAAAAAAAAAAAAAAAAAAAAAGACTTGGGGACCAGTCCTCATAGTCTGTCCAATCTCCCACCTCAGTTATTCAGCCCTTTTCCCAGAGACCCCAAAGAAGGTGTTCAAAAAAGGAGTGAGAATGTGATAAAGAAGAAATAGTTTTTTTTTTTTGTATTTGTTTTTTGTGGGTGGGGGACCAGGAAAAATAAGTGGGGAACATCACTGTCCTGGGCGGGTCTTAGTTTAACAGTGGACGCTGGCTGTCCTGGAGATGAGGCCGAGGCTGTGATGCTGCCGAGTGTCCACATGACCTCGGAGATCCCCAAGATCCTGTTGGCATGCTGTGGTCAGAGGCTCAGATGTATGTGGCATTAGAGGCCAGGCTAGGACTATCCCGGAGGGCAGGTGCCGAAGGCCAGCCTGGAGAGGAAGGGAGAGAGCGCCCCATCACAGGCAGACTTGGGCCCAGCCCTGAGATTCAGATTCTGCACCAACGCTGTCAAATCTCATCAAGCGATACCATACGGACATTGTTGAAGGGGTCTGCAGGCAGAAGCCGGAAGCAAAGTAGGTTCCTTAGCAGCTTCCACATGAAGAACTGGCGCGTGAATGCACAGTGCCAATGCCAGGCCTTGCAAGCACCTCAGATGCACATGCCGTCTGGGTCAGAGTGCAACACACGCACGCACACACGCACGCACGCACGCACGCACACACACGGAGGTTACAAACACCAGCCACAGGTGGGCACTGTGGACATCCCTTGGTGAGAGCTGGGTGCCCCAGTCCTTCATTCTAAGGCAGCTTTCTGTCTAGCTAAAAGGAGGTGCAGGGCTGGGGCGATAGCTCAGTAGAATAAACGCTTGCCTGGCAAGCTCAAGGTCTTGAGTTCAATCCCCAGTACTGCAAAATAAAGAGAGAAAGAAATAAAAATAAAAGGAGATGCAGAGTGGGAAGTGGTCAACAGGGCAGAAAGGAAGGCAGCGGAAGAGATTTTTCTAGCGGTGAATGCACCTGGAAAGAAGAGGCGCGAGGTTCCCTGTAGGCGGGGGCACGGGCTCGGGCACAGGTCCTCAGAGCGCACAGCACTGAGCTGCATTCTGTTTCCTGGAAACCCTGACAGTATGCGTCTGTCTCTCCTTTCTTGTGCTGGGGATGGAACCCAGGACTTCCCACATGCTAAGCAGCTGCTCACCACTGAGCCACACCACCAGCCCTTTTTGTTTCACTGTGGTGGCTTCCTGGGCTCGGGAATGAGTTTTTAGGAAGACGTGGCCCAACCAATAGAAAAAGAGAGTTAGAGAGGGAGGGACCCTGCTGGAGCTGAGTACACTCTCACCCCATTGGCCAGACCTTAGTCACGTGACCTCCAGCCCCAAGGGATGCTGGGAAATGTAGTCCAATAGTCCATGGCTTGCGAATGAAGTCGGTGAGGCTGGCCTTCAAGTTGTGATCCTCCCTTCTCAGCCTCCTGAGTAGCTATGCTATCAGGAGACTGCCACACACCCAGCTACGTTGGTTCCTCTCCATTGACTCTGCCTGCTTTAGCAGTTAGCCAAGGGAGGGGCACGTAGCCTCTCCCTCCCCTCCCCCCAGCCAACTCTAGATGAGCTCTGCTCTGGGGTTCCCTGACCTCATCTCGTTTAATCCTCTTGTCAGCGTCCTCTCGGGGCCGGTGGTAGTATTTTACCCCAAATTATTGCAATCAAGGCTTTCCAAAGGGCTTCGGCTCTGGGCAGGGGTAGAGTTTGCGCGAGCAGTACCCAGTTGTCCCTGGTCTGGGGAGGAGCCCATTCCTGGGGTCCTGAGTCAAGAGAGAGCTGGAGGTGGAGGCGCAGGTGGGTGCTGGGCAGGGCAGGGGCTGGCCCAGGGAGAAGGGCCCCACTCACCACTGCAGGGGCTGGGGCTGGATTCCGCGCCTGTGTGGGCTGCAGCGGCTTCTGTCACTATTTCCACTTCCTGCCAAGGAAGGCGATGGAGCTGAGCCAGAGAGTTCAGTGACTCGCCTAGGGTCACACAGCACACAGCCAGTGGATTGCAGCGCTGGGAGGGATCCACAGCCAAGCCTCCTGGACACAGAGCCGTGAGGGCCCCTTCCTGTGTGTGATTCATCACCTTTGGCCTGAGGGCCTCTCTCCAGGTGGCCTAGAACTGGCGCTTCCCGGAGGCTGGGATTTTCCATCCAGTCATGTGTGTGTGTGTGTGTGTGTGTGTGTGTGTGTGTGTTGAACCCAGGACCTTTGCACCGAGATACATCCTCAGCTTTTTTAATTTTTAATTTTTTTTGAGACAGCATCT